>NW_015544201.1:428057-436255 GCF_001515605.1 Sinocyclocheilus anshuiensis
TCCAGGAGTGAAAATTTCTCTTTCATTTTTGACATGGGAGATTGAATTAAGGCTGTTGCAGTTGTTGTCTTCTTTTGGATGTCTTTTACAGGAGAAGAGTTTGTATTTGTATCTTTATGATCCTGCATGAAACTTGTATTAAGATGTGCCTGCTGTTTAATTTGTATAAAGTCAGCTGTAAATGCTTGGAGGGCAGGCTCGAGCCTTGGATCATGACAGTGCTGTTGTGGTATGTTCAGAGATAAAATTCTTGATTCCTCATTTCCTTCAGCATCTTCAAATACCAGGATCTGTCTGCCTTTACAGCGCGCAAAATCGTCCCAGTACTTTAATACTGTACATTTAGTTCTGGAACTAAAGCGGTGCGAAAGGCTTATTATTAATTCTTTTAGTTCCACCACATCTATTTCCATGAGTGAAAATTTCTCTTTCATTTTTGACATGGGAGACTGAATTAAGGTCGTTGCAGTTGGTGTCTTCTTTTGGATGTCTTTTACAGCAGAAGAGTTTGTGTTTATATCTTTATGATCCTGCATGAAACTTGTATTAAGATGTGCCTGCTGTTTAATTTGTATAAAGTCAGCTGTAAATGCTTGGAGGGCAGGCTCGAGCCTTGGATCATGACAGTGCTGTTGTGGTATGTTCAGAGATAAAATTCTTGATTCCTCATTTCCTTCAGCATCTTCAAATACCAGGATCTGTCTGCCTTTACAGATGCCTCTTTTTGTGGTGAAGGTGAAGTGTTGGCAGAAAGCAGTATGCCATAAGGAGCTGCTTTCAGTGTAGAAGAGCAGGTTGGTCATTGAACTGCGGTCATAGTCAGCAAACAGTGCTTCAGGAGTGTCCTTGATCTGCTTCTGTCTGTGGAGCTGTTTAGAATGCTCAGAGCTCTTCTGAGGGTACACGAAGGGGCGGGGCTTGCATGCTGCAGCGGCCATCGCTGGTTTTCGAATGTAAACAAACAACTGAAAAAAACTGTCTCTTTGTTTGTTTTTGAGAGTTCCTCTGTGAACTATATACAGTATAGATATTGATCATATGTTAAGCAGGAGGGAAGGACATGATAACAAGTCTCTTGTTTTGCCTCCATACCCCTCTCAGAAAGACACAGTACTCAGAGCTGCACTGTAATAACATTGATTTGCCGGTCATGAATAAAAGTCTCAAGAAGCCTTATAAAAAGACTTGTGGCTTGGCCTTTAGAAGCGCTGCACAATGGGCCAGTCAAACACTAGCCTATAGCCTTCAGCACAATAGATTTATGGACCCTGGAGAGCTTGATTTCTTTTGAAAAATGGTGCAGAGTGCCTGGCTGCCCTTTTCCATCACATTCATTCTCACATTCTGTTTTGCTTAGTATTCTAACACATGCGCCTTACAGCTCCGCACTGTGCAGCATGACTGAGACTCTCATTAGGCTACAATGATATTTCTTCTGATCCAAGAGCCAGGCTTCTCTAACTCAACCCTTACAAAAAACAAACACAAAACAGATCTCAGGTCTGTGCATAGGATAATTTACAAGCTGATTAGCAAGACCAAGTTGCTGATCTTTCTTTCTGCAGGTCCTAAGGGGAACAATACCACTGCGAAAAAGTCCCCTTGTCTGAATTTACTTTTTCCTGTGACTGTTTTCTCATCTTTCAGCCAAATGAGACTGAACGGATGCAGATACTAAGTTTAAAAATATCTGTGTTTTCTAACCTTTTTTGGCCTTGGCTGTCAGCTGCTCATATGTATCTAAACATCTTGAGCAAGGAAGGTGATAAATTAGGGAGCACAATCATGCTAACTTGCAAATTACGTTTCTCAATAAATACTTGATGTGAATTTATTGATACATACATTTTTTTTTGTACTTCATTTTTTAAATGGAAATAAAATAAAGTAGCTGTTGCATTTCCTTTGTGAAAAAGAAGTACACTGTAGCATGCTTTTAAAATAAAATGTCTAAATAAATACTGAAATAATATAATTTAAAAGATATACTGTACTTAAGTGTGAACTGAACATAATTTTAGACATAGTTAATTGCAATTAAACGAAAATGTATTATTGTTTAGATATAAATTTAATGCAATTAACTTATTAAAATTATTTCATAATTACTTGGTTGAAAATTGATTAAAGTGTACTGCCAAATGTGCTGACAAGAATTTAAGGTTAACTAAAATATACTTTAATGTTATTTCTCTATTTTAATGTAATTTCTAAACTTATATGTAATGTATTTAAATATATTTGTAATTACTCTTTGTAAGGATGAATTTATCATTTACTATATATTGAACTATAACTGGAGTGAAAATTGTAATCAAGTAGCCTACTTTACATGTTCAACATCAAAATAATTGTACTTCTTTAAAGCACAACTACAGATTATTAAAACTGATTTAAAATGTACATTTAGGTAAAAGTTTTTAATTTGACTTTAAACTAAGTGTTATTTGATTTAATTAATATCACTATCTAAATATACTTTTAAGATTTGAAGTACACTACAAGTACACATTCAGTATAGTTAAGCCTTCTTCTGTTCCATAATGGTTGGCTGTTTCCTTTGACTTCTACAGATTAGACAGATAGGAATATTTGACCCAGCTACCCAGCAAAACAGGCTTTGATAGACTGTAAAGCTGGCTTTTCAGAGTGTTAAGCAACAGATGGGTGATTGACATAGGCTTGCTTTATTTTTTAAACCCTTTTTTGTTTTTGACTAAATAAATCCTTTGGAATCCAAATTATTTTGGGGAAAGACAAGAGCAGACAGTGTTAGCAAGTACAGCACAGAAAGACATTATCACAGCTGCATTTTGGGAATGAGGTATAGGACAGATTCAGATCATACCATCAGTCACTTTTAAAGAGACTGAAGATAAACTACCAAACACACAGCAGATTTACTGATGAGCCAGTAATCAATAATTCCACATCAACCGGCTGCAATTAGTGCCACAATCCAAATACCTTCACACCTGCCCCTTTTATGTCCTTTTGCTAAATCAATGCAACAATCTGTCCAGTTCCTTTCTGCCAAACTCAGTTTTGCCATAATCAAACAGCTATATGGAAAAATAGCTGATATTTCTGAGATGAGATTATTGTAACCTGATTAAGTCTAAGATACTCAAGGTAAAGTAAGGAGATCCTCACCAGTGCTTTGCTGGGATTCCCTCAGGAGTCCATTCAATGAGATGGGGACATCCTTTGCTGAGGTCATCTTTGCCTGTTTTATACACATTAAAAACACACACACACACACAATTTTCCAGCTTGAACATACAGTCAAGGATGAGCAGGCAGTGACAGATCATCCTTTATGTGCACACTTGCACCACATCAGCAGAACTGTTTCGCTGAATTTTTATTCATGTCCGTGTCTTTTTCAGAGCCATTAATAATGTAGTGACGCTGGACTTGCATGATATAGACTATTTCAATCTGTGGTGAAATAAACATCAACGGTGCTTTGCCACAAGCAGGAACTGCAGGAGCAACTATGGATGTGATATATTCCGGCTTTCATGTGAAGGAAAAAGATTTCCCCACACAGATTTTCATACATCGCTACAATATTGACAATGTACCTTTTTTGCGGGCAAAATTTAGCCGAAATTGTGTCTCAATACACTCCCTAGTTCCCAATGGAGTAAATCAGTATATGGTGAACACATATTTGGCCACTATCAAGGGCCGTTGATCCACTAAATATCAGGACACTGATGACTTAAATGGTCATGCATTAAAACGTCTCTATTTATTAAGAACATAACTGTGTTAACTGCCAATATCATTATGATTAACTTTTTATCATGTATCTGCATTGTTGCAACTACAGTGCAAATTCACACTGTTTCACAGTGATGAAAACATGACAACATTTCAGCAAACATAGTAAGAAAGGATAGTTCATCCAAAAATGAAAATTCTGTTTAATCACCCTCATGTCATTCCAAACTTGCATAAAGAGCTGTTTACACCAAGAATGGATGGTCTGCCGCTTTAAATGCTAGAGCAGATTGAAGTCAGCTAGATTCTGATTGGCTGTCAATGTTTGTAGTGTTCATCATCTGAAAAAAAAAAAATCTGAAAATGGTATCATTCCTCTGTGGATTCCACTAGATTGATTAAACTTTATACACTGCAAATAATAATAATAATAATAAATAAATTAAATTAAATTAAAAAATCAACATTGGACCCCATTGACTTTCACTGAGAGTAAGTAAATTATTTTCAATTTTGGGTGAACAACCCCTTTAACAACATAAAAGACTTGCCATCCAAACTGCTAAGTGTGATTCCATCATTCTCTTTTCCATTCTATGACAAGCTTCTTAACCTACATCCCAATATCAGCAGCACTCAGTCACATGATGGATGCGTTGCACTGATGCTCTGCTGTCATGGCAACACAGGTTAAAAGTCAGTTTCTGTCAACTACAGACAGTCTGTATTGTACTCAGGCTCCACATGTCTCCTCTGTGATACGATTGTTCATTTGTCTCAGCAAATAGGACAAATCAATCAATCAGCTACAAAGACATAAAGATAAACTGACATAGAGACATAAAGTAACTTTATTATGTTGTTCATTTTGTCAAAAGATATACCACACCTAGGACCCCATACAATAAAGGTAATATTAAAAAGTAGTCCATGTCTCCTTGGCCACCCATAAAAGTATATATGCACTGTGAGCTTTTGGTGAGAACAGTTGTTGCTGTGGGGGTTTATGTGACAGTTTATGTGGGGTTTGTGTGCATATATACATGCTCCAAGGAGATTCTGAGCAACTTAACTGTTTTAATTTTGTATGTTTGTGTTTATGTGTTTGCTCAAGTGTACAAACTTTAAACTGGATGTTTGTATGCTGGTGCCAGCTGGGCTCACCACAGGAGCGGTTGACTATGTTCCCCTTTACCTTTAGTTTCCTCTCTCTCCCCTTCATTTATTACTTAATTTGTAACCCCTCTACTGCTAATACTTTTAGGCCCATGGGTGCTCTATGAATACATTTAGACATTATCAAAAAGTGACAAATTTGATCACGCGTTGATGATTAGATGAGGACGGTCTAAACAAATGGCTCATGGGCTCATGAATTGCTGCCATAAAGCTTAATCGTGACCATGACTGTCTCTGTGAGGGATGTTCTATGAGACACGAGAAGTGGCTTTCTCACCTGCCATGAACTCCTGCTGTGTTTACCTGAACTGACCTAGAGAAGAGAAGAGAGAAGATATTGTAAACCTCAAAGCAGTAATATAAAACAGTCAGAGTATATTAACACTCTCATACATGGTTTTTAAAAGACATTTGTAATATTCAAGTCATTATTATAATTTTATGTAATTGCTCTTTTTATATATCATTGTGTTTTTTATGTAGCATTGGCTGCAAGAAAGCAAGAAAATTAATAAATAAAAGAATGAAAGAAAAATGATATATTATAGTCATACATCAATATTAAGTAGTTTCAGTACAATTAAATTAATTTCTGCTTCATTTTGTCACATGCTTGCTTAACAATAAACACTTCATTGCAAGAAGATTTAAATCTATTTTCAGCCAAGCATCCATAGCCTTACTTTATTATTTATTTTAGTAATTTCATTTTCATGATACCACCTACTTAATAAAATATACTGCAATGTAGCCTGTGATTATTTCTTTAGTAAATAAACTTTAAGACATTAGCATCATGCCAGCCACTAAATTGTTTCTATTAGAGTGTATCAATGCTCTATGAACTTGGTAATGAGCTGTATATATCCCGCTGTTATTAAGTTTGGATGATGGTAATGAGCGCTCGCAAAAATCTTCTATACCTCAATAATGGTTCTGTTTATCGTGACTCACTTTAAATCTGTGTAATATGGAGGCTACAACACCAAAAAATACATAATACATTTTATTCATTGATTACAGTCAAGCATAAATATATACTGATTAGAGCAATCACAGACTATAGATATTCATAACCACCATTTTATGGCCACTAAGGTCTGAGAGCTGGAATCACACATTTATATATATATATATATATATATATATATATACATACACATACATGAAAGACTATTATTTACCTGCTGTTTATTGCACAAAGCACAGGGGAAATGCTGAGCCAGCACTGGGGGCTCATTTCACACATTATACCGGGCTACTGAAACAGCCTGAACCCCATTTTTTCCAACCTAAAACATGTCCGATTTGATTTGTGTGGCAGCTTTTACACAGCTTGCTCTTACAGTAACCTCACACACATGAACTAATCTTGTGAGTTTGTGTGTGTGCATGTGTGTATATGTGTATGCGTGTACTATGGACCTTTTCTAGACAGATTATCCAGATTAGGAATTATGGAATAATTTTATTATACAATAATATTATACATCAGATCATATTTTGGCAGTGGCTAATCACACAGGCTACGTGCACACAAACACTGTTTGGATTGAAAACTTAATTTACTAACAAAAGTTTGAGCTGAAATACTAAAATTACTTACTGGGAATAAATAATACCCAACAATGAACTAAAACTAAAACAGAACAAATGTATTAATCCTAAATAGTAATATTTATTATTATTATTATTAATAATAATAATAATAATAATAATAATGGTGATGATGACAAATGCACATAATAAAATTACAAAAAATAAAATGAAAGCTAAAAATATTAAGATAAAATCTAATTCAAATAATAATAAAAACGGTAATAGTATATAAATAATACTAAAATAGTACTAACTACAATAAATGGGGAATGAAACTTTCAAGTGCAAGTGGTCCAAATGACATGTTATATTTTCTTTAGTCATATTATAATTGTGTGAGAAGCAAACCGAAATTTCAGGCAAAAAGAGAGGCAATGATGAAAATATAGAAAATATTAATTATCATTAAATACAAGAAAGTAAAGCACTAAAAAGAACATAGATAAACAAAACTGTATGAGCAAAAGGAAGTCACTCTTAAAAATAACCAACTAACCAAACAACCATAAATGCACTTCTCATATTCTGAGGGCCTTTACTTGACGAACTCATCCTATTTTATTTCCAATTCTCAGAACAGCTTGCGAGCCTGTTCAGGCTGGTTAAAACACTGTAGGGGTTCTCACAATATATAACAACAGCAAGATTTTATGATTCTCATAATGTTTTCCTTCTAATGCTTAAGGGGAGAAGAACCCATAAAATCACACAAACCATCCTCAGGGCATACTGTCCATTGAGCTGATATTGAACCTCCATTCTCACTTCCAGCTTGTTTTTATGCTGCCACATAAAACATTGCATTTCAAACTGGTTTTTTTTCCCTCACATTTGGCAACCTCTTCCCCTTCAATGATAGGAAAGAGGACGACAGCAGTACATTAGCACCCAAATGCATCTTTCATTATACCACTTCGTGATCTTGGGGTTGGGCTTGGGGTCAAACCTGCGGAAATGAAGACAGATCTTCAGAACATGGACTCTAGCCTCACGAGTACATATGGAAAAAAAAAAAAATTATCTTTAATGTATCAACAATGTCTCTTCATAACGCTGTGGAGTGCACAAAAGGGAAATTAATGGTTTTCTTGCTATGTTGCAGTACATGGAGATGTCTCAGGCAGATATCATGGTTTTAATTACCTACTGAATGAAGCGACGGCCGTGAGCTGGAGCTGAGAATGTCTTTACCGTGGGGATATGAGAACGTATGTCTCAGCTTTCCTCTAAGTGTGTTAGGATGCTGTGAGGTACATTTAACAACATTAAGCTGAAGACACTATATACCCACAGCAGTAAAGTCTGAAAAAGAATAATATAATATAATATAAAAGAGCAAAGTAAATATAGTTGCCTTTTACCAAACAATTACCATTTTTCTAAAAATGAATTTAAATTGTAAATTTTTTAAACATTACTCATCTCAATTGTATTTTCCTCAAATTGAACTGTTAATTTTAAAAATAGATACAAATATTTTTAAAGTGCATAATATACAATATAATATAATATAAACAGCAAAGCAAATAGTTGCCATTTACCAAACTGTATTGTTTAAAACATTTTTTATTTATACCTTTTAAAAAATTAATTCAATAATTAAAGTAATTTTAAATGTATGCCGTTTAAACATTATGTGTTTGTGTATGTATATATATATATATATATATATATATATATATATATATATA
>NW_015544201.1:436780-442043 GCF_001515605.1 Sinocyclocheilus anshuiensis
TATATAATGTTTTATGCTCTAATTTATCAAGTATTATATATAATTCTATCACTAACAGCTAAAAAATATCAGCTAAAAAGCACTCAAGTATTGATTACTGTGACTAACAGAATTCATCCTCATGAAAGCTAACAAGAAAACAAACGTAAAGATGATAAGTGGAGCTAATATATGGCTCCCACTGATCGATCTGCTGTAAACTAACTTCATCCTGATTCTAAGCACACTGTGAACATTCTTTTATAACCGTAAATGTGCTTTCTGGACCTGCAATGATCAGAAGACCTTGCTTTATAGATTTACCTAATAGCAGCATGTTTATACAAAATTTCCCCACTATAACTGCCACAGATATGTCAAGTAGACCCTCCACCTATTACTATAAGCAAGAAGTCAGTCAATAATTAAAATGCACAACAGTAACCATATACTACAACCACACTGATTTACGCACATAATCAGAGTCTTAAAGTTGTATGTTTAGCAGATCTGTGGATGTTGTTTGTGGTACATTATTTAAAAGCACTGTTCAGAGGAGAATTACAGGATATTACAGGATTATGGTTGCATGACTGTTATTCCACACAGCGACACACATTTGAGGAAAAGTAAAATATTTGTGTTATTCGAAGGAAAGATTAGACAACATTGGGATTTGCACAGACGGATTTGCACTGATTCAAACACTGACCTGTATTTCACCTCAATGTGAAAAAAATAAAATATGATTAAAATGCCATTACTGTGTTTTAAACCATCACCATATGGGAGCACAAAATTCAGTATTTTCAGTTCAGTGATAAATGCTCAGAGTGTCTGGCGGGGATAATGATATAATGATAAAAAGGAGTAATGACCATATCTGGCCATCCAGCTTATGATGTTTCCCACTGTAAGCATCTTTAAGATGTTTTTGCTGAATATTGCAGTACCCTTGCAGCTACTGTATACATCAAAAGCCATATAATATGACTTTTTAAGTAGTTTTCTCATAAATGCTGCATTTTGATTGTTTCTATGTGCATCTGCTCATAAATAGATGGCCAATAGAACAAAAAACAATTCTGGAATCTCTAACTCTGTTTTTATCATTTATTCATTTTTGTTTGAAATGGCAATCCACTGTGACACCAGCAGTTTAATGAAGGGTAAATATGTCTGACATTTAGTATCACTTTAAAAAGGCCGACAGTTCAAGTTTGCTGAACTAACAAAAATATGTGTAAACAATATAGGATCAAAAGGTCACAGACTGACCTCTTGTCTCAATTCAAAGCCCGAAGCTGCATTGAATAACACTTAAAATGTAATATTATTTGTTATTTATAGTTTTAATATATTTTTATTTGTATATATTTTAATGATTGTATTAATGATTACAATTTTTTTTTTATTTTTACATTTATTGGTAGAAAGTTGCAAAACGAAAGGAAAGAAATGACAGAAATCAGGGTTTTAAACTGGGTGCAGACATGGCCTGATGCGATGGCAATACATAATACATAAATAAATAAAATAAAAATAAATAAATAAATATTAGATGTAAAATATATTTAAAATAAATAACTTTTAAAAAAATATTAAATACATAAAAAATAAAATAACATATAATATTTAGTGGTGGATGAAAAAGGTTTAGCACCTCCTCTCTCTGGCCATTTGCTGAAAGAAGAAAAAAAAAAACAGAAACATAATCGTATAAGGATGCAAGGGTACAACCTAACAAGCAGTTATGGTTTTACAGTAATTGTCACCTCTGAAAGTGATCTACGATAACAGTCCAATGTGTAGTATTTCTAAATATTACAGAGATCAACTCTACTTTACACCATTCTTTTACAATAGCTATAACACTGGCATTGCTGTTTTTATAGTTTCATACAGTGATCATAAAATTGACAGCAGCAACTATAGTATTCACAACTCGGCACTCAGCACCCACATTAACCCAGACTCATATGAGCCTCCACATCCACGGCTGTGATGATTTAGTAGGTTGTGGTGTTCGCAGAGAAAGACAAAGCCCTTCTGTCTCCATCGGTGTTGAACGTCATCAGTCATGACACCGAACTGATAGGAGAGATAGACGAAAGATAACAGTGGTGTCCTGTTATGATGCCTGCAAATGGAGTGTGAAGGCTCCTTTTTGGCAGAATCACTTCATGGCAGGAAACTGTTCTGCGATAAGACACTTGATGCTCTCTAAAGCATTTCTGTCGAATGCATCAAAACACTGGTAACATTAACCATGTTTCACATTCTCACTCTTTCTTCCAGGACCTGTGTGTGTTTTAATCCCTTGCAAGCCCTTACTAATAATCAACCCAAAGAGATTTGTTTTGTTTTGTTTTATTCATGGTAAAATAAAATAAAATGAAATAGAACAAATCAAAATTAAATAAATATGAAGATGAAGCTTGCATCTTGGATTTGGTGTTGATTATTTGTGACTGACCCACGAGTGATTTTCCTTAAATGACATCATTAAAGATAATCATCATGCCTATCACGAAACACTGACAGATGTTTGTCTCACAATTAATATTAAGGCCAACGTTATTTGCAGTTTGCAAAACCATTTTACTTCTGCGATGTGACATTTCCAAATGAAACTGGATTAATAAATTAATAAAAACAAAGAAAGCAGGATGATTTCATCTTTTGGGAATTGATTGGATCACAGAAAAAAGTGGGAGAAAAACACTTGAATGGAGTCAGAACAATGTTAAGAACAGTGTTAAATAATGCACAAACCACTGACTCAGTAATACACGTCTGAATAAGTGCTTTCTCTTTTGCCTGAGGTACCTCTGTGGAGCATTTAATTTCCTGGGCATTTAGGGCTGTTATTGCTACAAGCATACGCACGTCAGAGTCGGCAATCACTCTGGGCAATGCAGCATGACAGTGACACACGGTGACGAACTCTCGCTCTCACGCGGGTGTGCATGTGTGCGCGTGCATTATTTTCCCTAAGTACACCAGCTACCATCCATCACTTCATTGATTGGTGTTGAGAAACACCTATGCTTGGGAAAAATGGTTCAAATGAAGTGTGTGCCATGGATGGGATTGATTTTAATCAAAGGTCCTCACAACTGTGATATAATAAATATGTTGCAAACCACTGAAGAAATCCTGCACACTGGCACTAGATCTGCTTTGGGTTCTCAAGGGGCCAGACTGATGATCTCTCTTTACTGTGCTAATCATAGTTAGAATAGGTTTCCCACGTGTATAAACGTATGTCATCAAACCGCTGTAAAATCAAACGCATTGACTTGACCTCATGTCAGAAGAAGAAAAAACACATGAGAATATATCATACAGCATTCTCAAAGAGCTTGTTTCTGAGATACGTATTTATCTCTCAGTGATATTCAAAGACCCACATGGTTAAACAACTCCAAAACTTTTAAGGATGTAATATAATCTGAATTTTATTTCTTCAGTAGGTTGGTATATTAACATTCGAGCAGTTAATGAAATACAGGTTTTTAATATGCACTGTTTAACATGAGACACTAATACATACAGCTTTATGTTAATGTCATGACAAATACGTGTAACCCTACTAACACTGTTATAATCCTTTACCTCTCCATTAATTTTAAGCTATAACATAGCTTACATATAACATTACAAAATAAACATAAAAATAATTAAATGTATCTAAGTAACTCTTAAACAATCACATTAATCCAGACACATTAAGCGCCATAATTTATTTACATAATCATCTGTAAATTAGTTTAGTACCATATATTCAGTGGCGTAGCGTCTGGGCATGCAGGGTATGCAGGTGCATATGGGCCCGGGCAGTTTGGGGGCCCGCCGAGCTGGGGGGAACTTTTAATTGAAACGAGGGAACGAATAGAGCCCTGCATGGGCCCGGCCCTTTTCCAACAGTTTATGAGAATTCTCGGCCCGAGTCAGACTGGATACCTTGACTTTTTCCCCATTACACAGCTATTAAAATAATTCAGTTATGGTTTGTAATGGTAAAGTGGTCATTTCTTTTTGTTTCTTTATTAAATTAATTTAGAAATCTGTTTGGAACATTTTATGTTTGTTAAATTCAAGTTTTTGTTTTTTTAAAGGAACGACCAAGCAGCAGAGACAGACAGTGAGCATTATGTTTGATCAATTTAGCCTTCTCAGACCAACACGACTTGCCTAAAATAAACAGACATAAAACACTTCATACATTTCACAGTATTCATTTAAACATTTAACCTAGATAAATGAGCGCTGTTAGGCTCATATCCAATCGTTTGTGCGGAGAGTGGAAGCTAAAGCGCGCTTTGCAGGACATGGAGGCGCCAGCGCGATCACTTGCATTTTTTTTTTTTGATAACAATGGAAACTTAAAAATACACGGTCATTTTTGCTCATAAAGGTAAGAGTATACATCATTCGGAACTGCAAATGGTCTACTTGTATTTGTGTGTACTCACAATATCAACAAAACCTTGTGCTTTTGTAAAATAAGGAAAACAAACAGGATGCGCTTTCTGTCGTCTTGGTCTTGAGCAGGAGCGCTTCACCGACATGAGAAATATATCTATAGAATGCTTTACTTTTTTAAAACGAAAACAAAACCAAAACACTTTCATTATGTAATCCGTAAAGATGCATTTCTCTCTAAAGGCAAGTCCAATGAGGAGATGGCGATCCAATCAGGTTCATTCATTTTTGCAACATTGACTCAGAAAACATTGGTTTATTAACAAATAATTCAAATAACCCCTCACTATTTTTTACTTTTTTTTAGTTTTTTTTGTTGGGCCGCTGTGCCAAAATTGTGTTTGCATTCAGTAGCCTGTACGGCAGCATTTTTGTGCCATGTTTAAAAATAACTAAATAAATAAGATTAATGTCATAATATTTTAAGAATAAAGTTAAAATTAAGATAATAAAATCATGTTATATAATGTGAAAATTCCACCCATAGGCATATTCATGATTCATGTTTGCTGCAAATATTAAAGAGGAAAATATCATTGATTCATATGCAGCTTGAGCTGAGCGAATTGCGAATTAACAAATTAAAGAGCGTAAAAAGACGTTTATTGCTTGTATGTTATCATAAAATTGACAGAAGGCTGAGATTTTGTAGTAACAAAGCACAAAGCTGCGATTATTGGGTGGCTTGCGTGCTACAAATAATGAATGGACTTGAAAACTTTAAACATCATTTCCAAGCATTAACCTAGACAGTAAATAAAACAGCTTGTGAATAGTCACGATTCCCGTAATGTTA
>NW_015544201.1:443594-452218 GCF_001515605.1 Sinocyclocheilus anshuiensis
ATTCGTTTGTATTAAATTGTTCTGATTTTAACACGCATTCAAATATTCATGTTTATTTTGTGTTGCAAATATTAAAGAGGAAAATATAATTGATTCATATGCAGCTTGAACTGAGGCGAAGCTCACTACAAATTAAAGAGCGTAAAAATACGTTTATTGTTTGTATTTTATCATAAAATTTACAGAAGGCTGAGACTTTGTATTAACAAAGCACAAAGCTGCGATTATTGAGTGGCTTGCGTGCTACAAATAATGGACTTGAAAACTTTAAACATCATTTCCGAGCATTAGCCTATACCGTAAATAAAACAGCTTGTGAATAGTCACGATTCACGTAACGTTATTTACTTCAGAAAAATTAAGTTAAGTTAACCGAGTTGGAGCCCAAAAACGTTTGGGGGGGCCCCTACAAATCTTTTGCATATGGGCCGGGGGCTGACTCGCTATGCCACTGCATATATTAGTTGATTATATTAGTTTGTCAGTGGTAATGAGGTCATACTCACCCTTTAACAGACCAATAAATATTAAATCTACCCATATTGTTTGATTCTAAATAAAATATAAAGGCATTTCTAACCCAAAATCACCCTCCCCCATTCAACGTGTCCTCAACTGGGAGGAAGGATATACCCTACTTCCCTGAGCTCCACACCCTATGTGCATCGCGCGCAGGGAAAGAAGAGGAGAGAATTACATTCTGGCTTAAAGACTCCCAGAGGGATTAACCTGTGGGTGGGATCCCTCACAACAGGCAGTGTGCTGGATCTGTGGAAGTACACCGCATTCCTTTGGATCTCTGTGTGCTACAGCACATCTCTTGTATTTTGTATTGTGTTGTATGCTTTGTCGAAATGCTTGAGTCCGATTTATATGCTTATTTATGCATTCATGAAAAACTTTCTGATTTAGTCACTTAAAGATGACGCAGTTAAGCACTGAATTAAAGGAATAGTTCACCCCAAAATGAAATTTTCCTGAAAAGGTACTAACCATCAGGCCATCCAAGATGAGTTTGTTTCTTCATTGGAAGAGATTTGGAGGAATTTAGCATTACATTTAGCATTACATCACTTGCTCACCAATGGATCCTCTGCAGTGAATGGGTGTCGTCAAAATGAGCCAAACAGCTGATAAAAACATCACAATAGTTCACAAATCCATCAATAAACGTCTTGTGAAATGAAAAGCTGCATGTTTGTAATTAACAAATTCATCAAGACGTTTTTAACTTCAAATAATTGTTTCCTGCTGAAATACGAGTCCTCTAACCATAAAATTGCTTTCTCCAGTAAAAAAGTTGTCTTGTCTGAATCAGGAGAGAAATACGACAGATCAAGCACCGTTTAGTGAAACCAGTCCAAAAAAGTTTTAAATAAATATGTCGGTTGATGTGTGTCAGACTTTGTTCCTTGTTTTGTGTTTGTTTTGCTCCCCATGTGCCTTCCTTGCCCTTATTTGGTCCTTCCTGTTCCTGTCCCCATTTAGTTCTATTAGTTCCAGGTGTTCCTTGTTATTAGTTATCCTTCTCACCTGTCTGCCCCTCCTTATCTGTCTTATTTGAGTCCTAGCCTGTTCTGTTCTCCCTTGTCCGGAATTGTATATCTCTACCCTTGCTACGTGTGTTTTCCTTGTTCCCTGGATGTTATTAAAATCTATATGTTTGAATTCCACTCCTCATCTCCTCGCTTCTTCCTCTCCGTGCTCCTCAAAATAGCGCACCGTGACAGAATTCCAGACGAAAACGGACCTCTGTCAAGCCCGCCGGCCGCGGCTCACTCAAGCCCGCCGACCACGCCTTTCACCCCGAACCTAAAGGGGAATCTAGGAGAAGGCAGTCGGCTCCAGCCCCAGAGCTCGCTCCCGTGTCGGCTCCAGCCCCAGAGCTCGCTCCAGTGTCGGCTCCAGCCCTAGAGCTCGCTCAAGTGTGGGCTCCAGCCCCCGAATCCAGCCCAAAGAGGGCTCCTGTTCCCGAGTTTAGCCCACGGAGGGCTCCTGTTCCCGAGTTTAGCCCATGGAGGGCTCCTGTCCCCGAGTTTAGCCCAGTGAGTGCTCCAGTCCCCGAGTTTAGCCCAGAGAAGGTTCCAGTCCCCAAGTTTAGCCCAGAGAAGACTCCAGTCCCCGAGTGCAGCACAGAAAGGGATCCAGTTCCCATGTCGAGCCCAAGGAGGGCTCCAGTCCCCAAGTCAAGCCCAGGGAGGGCCACTGTTCCCGAGTTGGGCCTACGGAGGGCCTCTAAAGACGATATTCTCCCCAAGGATTTTTTTGGGGGGAGGGGGAGTAGTATGGGTCCGTCCGTAGTGGCTGGGCCGAGTGGCGAGGCCAAGGCCACGGAGGCCATCCAGCCATGGCCTCCTGAGTTCCCTACTCCGCCATGGCCTTCTGAACTGTCTGCTCCGCCATGGCCTCCTGAACTGTCTGATCTGCCATGGCCCCCTGAGTCCCCTGCTCCGCCATGGCCTCCTAGTCTGCCTGCTCCGCCATGGCACCCAGAACTGCCTGATCCGCCATGGCTCCTCGAACAGGTACCGCTCTGGAGGCCTGCTGTCCCGTGTCTGTCCTGAGGGGCCTCCAGAGTGCCCACTCCCCCTCCCCGTTGGATGTTGTGAGGCGCGAGGACGCGCCTTCCGGGAGGGGGGAGTAATGTCAGATTTTGTTCCTTGTTTTGTGTGTGTTTTGCTCCCCATGTGCCTTCCTTGCCCATATTTGGTCCTTCCTGTTCCTGTCCCCATTTAGTTCTATTAGTTCCAGGTGTTCCTTTTTATTAGTTATCCTCCTCACCTGTCTGCCCCTCGTTATCTGCCCTATTTGAGTCCTAGCCCGTTCTGTTCTCCCTTGTCCGGAATTGTATATGTCTACCCCTGCTACGTGTGTTTTCCTTGTTCCCTGGATGTTATTAAAATCTATATGTTTGAATTCCACTCCTCGCTCCTTCGTCTGTGAGAAAATAACTCTGGAAAAAGAGTTATTATGAATTATATTTTTGCCAGAAGGGACGATTTAAAGTAAAAACACCTTAATGATGGATTTGTTTCTTACAAACACACAGCTTCTCACTTAACAAGATGTTAATTGGAGTCGTGTGGATTACTTGTGGATTATTGTGATTATCTGCTGTTCCTCGGTGGCTCATCCTAAACATCTTCTGGCTTGCATGCAGGTGAGGCGGGAGAGGAAGTAGACTGAGGGAGACAGGAAACAGGAAGCAGAGGCAGGAATAAATGAGAGCTGAAATAGTGAAGGGGGGAATTTCCCTCCTTCAGTGAAAGGGCCTATACTGCAAGAATGACAACAACTCTATCCTTGAAAACTCTAAACAACTTTAATTGCACTGAGATCCTAGAGAGCTACAGTATTTCATGTAGCATTCTGATACAGTTTAAAATAAGAAACAGTCACACTGTGAGACAGAAATTATGAGATTCAAAGTCACAATTGCAAGAAACAAAGTTACCTTTAAGGGCTGCATGATTGATCTAAATAAAACTAAAATTGCAATCAAGATAACTGGCTGTTGTCAAAAAAAATGGAAGCTTTAAGGGCTCCCTGTGTTTTTCTGCCAAAATAAAAACTTGATGGTTTAACATTTGGAAATGAATTAAGACTAATTATGCCATAAATATTAGCACTGCAATTTTACAGCTATACTATAAAATCATTATCATTAGCATATTTTTTTATTTTACAGTGAAACAGTGGGCATAATATTATTTTATTAAATGTTTTAAATAAATAATAACAATAAATAACAATAGCAGATAATAATAATTGTTATTATTATTATTATTATAATTATTATTCATAATAATGTTTATTAATAATTATTTGTATTACATATAAATATATAATATAATAATTATTATTTTATAGTCTATATTATTATTATTACTATATATTAGTCATGTAATCACACTTTTTTTTTCTCCAAATCACACAGCCCTACAACTTCCATACCATAAAACTTCCATAACATAAAACAAAAACTTTTGTTGTTTTGTTGACCACTCGTATGACATATAGGCCTCTGTTCCTCTAGTACTTATGTGTTTCCTTTCCCCCAATAGCTAGAGTATACTGCAGTGTCCCCATCTTAGAGTAGCTTGATGGGACAACCCAGCGGGAAAAACATGAGGCAAGGTCACATTACGCCCTCCATCCCTCCAAGCAGGAAGTGCCGAAGGGCCTGGCCCATCAGAGACATGAAGCACAAAGTGCAAACCAGCATCCACAACCCACCCCTCCATCCAGGAAGTACACAGAAATCTCAACCTTGCTCGCATGCCAGCAACAGACCTTTAGCATAGACTTTCACACATGGGGCAGACATCTTATATTGAATAGGCTTTCCGTACTTTCCGTACCCACTGTATATATACTCTGCCATTCCTCCTTGCAGATCCTCTCCAGTTCTGTCAGGTTGGATGGTAAACGTTGGTGGAGTTAAAAAGAACAGCATTTATTCTAAATATAAATCTTTTGATATAATACAATGACAGATTTGTTAGACAACCAGACAGGAAGCATGTATAAATCTCTAGCTTGCTTATATAAATAATTAGGCTGCATATATTTAATATCTTACATTATCACTTTAATTATCACAACCCTAAATAATAATAAAAATTATTTTTGTTCTCTTTTAAATGGATCTCATTCAATTATTTTTATTCTCTTTTAAATGGCTCTCATTTTTATCTAATTTTCAGTGGACTCCAGTTTGAAACCCCCTGATCTAGTTAACACTGTTATTAAAAACAACAATAATGTATGTGCTCAGTCCCATACACACTATATCTGTCTTCCCAGAAATTATGAAACTGAGCCGAAGGAAAAGCCTAAGCATGTGGACCAGACACACAAATGATGGTTGCTTATGATTACACTCTAGGCAACATCTGTTTAAAGTAAACACATCCATCAAGTATTAAATAACCTAATATGTGCATTCCGCGTGACGGGATGATTCCCATTTTAATATTAAGTGTCAGTAGAAGAGAGAATATTTATCGAGATGACAGACATTTTATGCAAACACCTTGGCAGGCCTTTGTTTGTGATATTTTTAGCATGCGATTCAGTATACCTTGAGATTACACACACTCACACACACACACAGATACTGTACTTGGTGTAATGATGTTGTGAGTGGTGCCGATAAATCATGGACGCTTTAATCAAACCACAAAGGTATAAGAGAATAATCAATCATTCAGAGCTCTGTCCCTCTTCTCCCCTCTCTATCTCTCTCTTTCTCTCTCTCTTTCCCATCTTTCTGTACTAAACAGCATCTCTGCAGTTTCCATGGGTAATAAAGCTGTCAGATCATTTCAAACTTGCTATTATTATTATTTGTATTGCAAATACTGTTGTGTGCATATTCTATGGGGGCCTGGGTGGCACAAATCAACAATTTAACTTTAAACTTATAAACAGAAGTGATTCAAAACATTTCTGCATTCAATAAAATAATTTAGGTAAATTCATCTAAATTCAATTCACTAGTTCACAACATTGCATGTGAGAAAATACCTAAATGCAGATCCGCAAGACTGCAAATATACTTCAGGTGTGCTATTTTGTGGACTCTGAGGATTTTCAAAAACGTATCATGCCTGGTAACATCGCTAATGCCGTTCTGTTGTGTCCCCCAAAGACCTGTATAATAACCATTCACATAACTTTAAGATGCTGAATAAATGTAAAAATACAAACTAATGGATGTCACTGACTATTTCCATGTCACAGCACACTTCAATTGAGTTTGATATATTTTGCTGGGTTCTAGTTCAATTCACATCACAGGCACACAGTTAAAGGTCATACACTGAGTGTGTATGCAAGTATCTATGTGAGAAAAACCACATAAGCTACAGTTCAACAGAATGATGGAGAGGTTCAGTAAAATGACAATTTTATTCTGGATTCTGTGGGCCTTTTACTTGCTCTTTACGCAGTCTGGCTGTGATAAATGATAAGACACCCAAACCGCACTGAAATGACATTGAGGGTATCATTCTGAATGACCTTAAAAAGGGCAGGATTGATAGATATCACAAGCCATATACTTGTGCTACCAGGACAAAAATATCCTGTTACAAGGATATACAGTTATTTATCAAAATACATAGTCTGACATTACTAAATAACTACTGAATTTTGTTCTTGCATTTCTTTACATTTAAACAGAGATTATATATTCGTTTTATTCAAAGTGATAATTAATCCAGTTGGGTGAGTCAAAATTATGGAAGCATACAGCATTAGAACATCACACCTGCACGTTAAATTTGTTAGGTTGTTTCATTTTTTTCCCACTGTTTTCTCTCTGAGCATTTGCCACCACCTACTGATGAGCTAGTGCAATGACACAGAATGGTCTATCATTCACCATTTGGAGTGTACAGTATATGAAATCTGATACGATTAATTAATTATTATTATTATTATTATTATTCAATTAAAATTAGTTGTTAAATCTAAATAAATTATATTTGAAATTATATTTAAATACATCATATTTATTATTATTGTTATTATTAATACAATAATAATAATAATGATTATAATTATAATTATAATAATGTTACTGTTAATTATAACGACTTTATAGTCCATGTTAGCTTACCAGACATCTTTTTTATTCTAGCGTAGTCTTAAACGACTTTTCGTATATACTTTTAAAAGTTTTTCTCTTCCGAAAAAACAACCCCAAAACTATTGACGACTCATCCTGGACTACAGATTTTTGTATAATCAGAGATGCTGTCTAGAATGACAAAACCACCCTGCAACCGACTACTGTAAAGTAATGGCTATGTTCTGTGTCTTAATTCGACTTCGAATTCAAATAGGTAACCATGTTCTAAAAATATGTGTGAAAATGACCTACATCTGAGTGTGTAGCAAAAGAGTAGCTGCATCCGAAATGACATAGCCTACTATACACTATGTACTTATGCACTGTACTCAACCATGTAGTGTATGAATTATATAAGGCTATTTTGTCATTCATAATCGGCTGCGTCCCAAATGACACACTACACTGTGCACTCATACACTATGTACTTATGCACTATATACTCAACCGTGTAGAGTATGAATAATATAAGGTTATTTTGTCATTCATTATCAGTGCCTGATAGCCCTTCCCCTTAATTAAAGCTACAGCAGTTAAGTGCATGAAGTGTCCAACATTCTTTTTCGTTTTTCTTTTTTTCTCGGTTATTCGGTTATAAGTGCATCATCCGGGTTTTTAAAGTGCACTTTTTCTTTTTGAAAATGTCAGTGTCAACACACTACTCGCACTATTTATCACACTACTCGCACATAGAATAGTGCATAATGCTGAGTTCACATTGCATGATTTTCAAACTCGTAGGATCGCCGTTGTTTTCACACTGCATGACTATCTGGGGTAGCATTCAGTTGCTGCCGTGTTCACATTGCACGATGGATCGGCGACAGGGGGTTTCACACTGCATGACTTCACAATAGGAATAGGAAGAATAGAAAGAATCACCGACAACTCTGTCTGGTCCGCAAACTACGTTTCTCAACAAAACACACGCGAGAAGTGATAAGGAAATAATGCGAGAACCCACGTGCGTCAGACCGGAGTTCTTGAGCAAGACTGGAATTATTTAAAAAAATAATATATCCCTTACGAAAAAGAAGTTTATTCAAGTGTGCTATTAGTATACTTATTTTAAACTACAAATAGAAAAGTATACTTTTAGTCTACTTTTTATGTACTTCTCAGAAATGGGCTTTATGTACTTCTCAGAAATATACTTAAAATGACAATTAAGTATGCTTGACTTATACTTAGAAAAAGTCTAAATATATTTGAGCTATACTTGTGCTCCTAGAATCCGTGTTTTCATTGTTATACTGTAGGGGGCGCTAGTACACATCTTCTGTACAGAATTTCCAAAAAACACAAGTGAAGAAGAAACCGAAACAACAGATGCTTCCACATGTAATCTAACATGATCATCAGACATAAAACGGTATCAAAACTATGTAACATTATGGAATAAAATGTCGACCAATGAAGAGGTAATACTGACTGTCAAGCTTTGGGGTGTTGATCGACTCTATCTACGTTTTGATTATCATTCTGAATCCAATTCATAGTCTTTTTTCAGCTTTTGGTTAAAAATGTTGTTTATTTCTTTATTTTTTATTTATGAAACTTATCCACATTCAAGTGTTTAAAAAATAATTCATGAAGCTAGAATAAAATGTTTTTGTTTACAAGCAGATACCCTGTTCTTTTGATGTTTTGTATGTTCAGATATTCATGTAACAAAATATATACAAATTAATACCTAAATAGACACTTACAAGTATACTACTAGTACACTGATATTTGTATACTTACAACATAAAGTATACTTAAAATATACTTGAACTTTACTTAAGTATACTTACTAAAATAAACTTGAAGTATACTACTTTTTGGTAAGGGATATATAGCCCGCAAATTGTCTGTGAGCTGATTTCCAGTTACAAGGAGAAAAATAAAAACAGATTATGCAGGAGGGAGATTCAGGGATTGGGTGTTCTGCAAAGAGAGTTGGAGGTAAATAATTTTGCAGTAGGCCTAACTGTTATGCTGAAGC
>NW_015544201.1:452435-457968 GCF_001515605.1 Sinocyclocheilus anshuiensis
AGTGTGAACTCCGCACATCCGCCATGTTTGTAGTTTTTAACACGTTTTATTCGTGTTTGTAGTTCTGGACCGAATCCTTCACCAAAGCTCAATGGATTGTGGGCAATATCAGCCATTAGAGTGTGCACGGATCCACACTTCAAAAATCGACCTGAAATAGTAGACCATCCGGGGACTTTTGGCATACTCTTTTCAACATACTATGCTTTGGGACACACTTATTCTAATCTCACATACTATTTAGGATGGATAGTATGAACATTGGGACGCAGGGCCTGTCTTAACCCTCAGCATAATGAGGCACAGGTGAAAACAACAAGCTGATTGATGAACATTGATTTGATTGGTCATCCAATATCACTGAGTGATTCAAAAGTGAGTACAAATAGCACAGCATGTCTCTCTAAGCTCATCAAGCTGTAGAGTTAAGGTTTTTTTTTTCAATAACTGTGAATTTCTTGGTGTTTGTGTGAAGATTTACCATGCTTTGTGCAAAGGGCATCTTACTTTTCACAATGGCTGTGGTGTTACTGAGTTCTTGTTTAAGGGCTGATCCTGAGGCCTTTTCTGAAGCAGGTGCTGCTTATGGAGCAGTCCCTGAAAACACAGTCCGTTTTGGCAAACTTCTAATTGGTGGGCTAGGTTCAGTATCTTATAATAACAATATGAAAACATCAGCGTTGAGGTCAGTGGAGTCTGAAGGGCACCAGTCAAAAGAAGGTAATTTTGAGATTCTAAACTCTTAAAATTAGAACTTTTATTTTTTTTGAAGTGGGGACTAACTTTAACTTGAGTTGTTTTCCTCCAAGTGTGGTTTCACCCTTCTAGCGCTAAGCTGCACCGTCTGGGTTCTTCTGTGCAATGTAGCAATGATTCAATGATCTTGCGCATTCCAGGACAAAGAATGCCACACTTTCTGGTTGACCGAGGTGAGTTTGTGTGTGCGGGGTTTTTTTTTTTTTTTTCTTTTTTTTTGGGGGGGGTAGTTTTTTTTTTAAATTTAATTTCCATATGCTTAATTTCTCAACCATCAGGAGAGGAGTCACCAGTGCCTTTGTCTGAGATGCCAGCTAGCTGTGGTTACTCACTGAAGCGGGCACGCAGGGATGTCTCACTTGTTGCTCCATACCGGGGCTGTCATATCAGACAAAAGGTTGGTGTGCATGATAAATGTGCTCTGTCTCTGTTCCATCCATGTGATGCCTTTCATGAGTTTGTTTGAAGGCTTTAACTTAATTTCACCATCTCCTAACAGGGTGGAAGTTATATTCTGCCGCTCCTTATAATGGGAGCTCCAGTGCAAGTGTCTTGCCCTGTGAGTCCTCTCCTCCCTACTGTGACCTGCTTCTCCTCTGGCATGATTGTCAAATTTGGTGTCAGGGCAGATGATGTTAAAGTTAAAGGCAAGTCCCCTAATTTGCATTCAGTCCAATAGTTGGAAAGACCTTGAGCTTGACTGTTTTTCTGCTTTTAGTTGATGGATCATGGCAGCCTCTGCTTCTAAAGTACAATCAATGCTCTTTTACATTGGAGCCTACTGCTGGTTCACTGGTTGTCACTGCACCATTCACAGGAAGCTGTTGGGAAATGACGGTAAGAATAACTGACTTCTCGTTCACAGAATGTGTGGGTGTTTTTATTTATTTTTTTTTATAGATACCCCTTTCAACCATTTACTGGTTGATTTTGTCCTCAGGCTACTGAAAGGCGACTCCCTTTGATGTACTGTGACCAGGAAGTGACTCTTTCCTGTCCTCTGACACAGCCAACCATAGCCCCAACCACAGAACCAACCACACCTGCTGTCCGTGACCCAACTGACATGCAACAGATGTTTGACCGTTTCCCTTTTCAAAGACCCTGGTGGTATCCTCCACATTATCCTGGTGTACCTGCTACCCTGCCTCCCACTGCGCCACCTACAACGACTACAACTACAGCTCCTTTTCAATATCCTTTCCAGCAACATATGTTCCCTCACCAGTATCCCATGCCAATATTTGATCCCTTTTACTCTAAAGGTGATCCAGCTGCTCCCCCAGCACCACAACATCCCTGGTACCCAAAGTTCCCTCCTTATATGAATGGCTTCCAAAGCCCAGTTGAAGTGACCACTCCTGCAACGACCACAACTACCCCTGCCCCATACCAGCCTCAGCACCATTATCCAGGTTTTCCTATGTACCCACCATTCTATGGTCCTCAACCCATGAAGTCTTTTGTGTCTCCAACTGTGAAATACCCTTTCATGCACCAGTATCCTAAGGATCCAGTCTTTGGTCCCCGCAGCCTGAAATCACCATCTTCTCCTGCACGGTTATCCTCGTTCTACAGGGCTCGTAGGTAACCACATGATTGAGCATATGAGTGGACTCTGAAGTGGCATTGCTTTTATTGACACCGGAACGAATTAAATGACATCAATAGTTGTCTGTAAGCCTAATAAAGCTTTGACTTCATTAATGTTCTTTGTGGAGTTTCTTTTGCTGTTTGAGCAAACAGGAATGCAAGATAAATATTGAAGTCTACCATTTACCGCTATAGAGTTTCTTTAACAAGTTCTGCTGCTGAGAAACCTGCAAATGTGGAAAGGTTTTTGTCACTAAATATAGTTCCAACCAAAGCCATAACAAAACTGTATGCCCCTGAGCAGTGCACAGTGGTGTTTTGTAGAAGTAGTGTGTTTCTCATTACTTGGCTCTTCTGACGAAGGAATGATGCAGAGAAAGAGGACAGAGGACTCAAAGGAAAACTGTTTATTGGAATATTCTTGGTCACTTAATCATCAACTGCTCAAAGGATCTGCCCTCATTTTGTTAAGGTTTGATTAAGGACTCCTTGATCAGTGTAGTGATTTCAAGGTTAGATATCCTCACATGCGGCACCAAGAAATGTAGTGATTGAAGTAGCACCACCAGTGTAGTGTCTTTGGGCTTAGCTAAATATTGATATTTAGTTTTGGTTCTACTATTTTACGGGGCACCAGCCAGGAATTTCACCTTGACCATAAAGAATCATGAAAGATTGAATGAGTAGGAATTACATAAATTGAAGGAAGTTGTAGTCTGACCACTCTGAAGGATTTAAGAGATATCGTCAACTTGTATAGCCTCTTACTGAACTATCAACACAAGGAAGACCCCGGTGTAATAAAAGGGGTTTAACAAAATGATAGAAAATAACTAACAACTATGCGCAGAATATGATTGCGATTTTGCGCAGCTTGTCAGTGAACAACGGCTCTGTATAGTAAATGCTGCTCCATGTGAAAGCAAGCATGTGATGCACATTTACCGCTGATTACAGAACTGGCTTTACTGGCAAGATGCGCATTAAATATCGCAAGCGATTTATCGTGCAGCCCTAACCTCAATCGCTTAGGAGTCATTCTTGTCTACATCTGCTCCGGTGGTGAAACAATGGCGGACTGATGACAGCTCACAGTTAATCTTGTTCGCATTCTGTACAGTTCATGTCTGATACCAAGTGCTATCGTCACGTGTTCATGAGGATTAGGCTAATCATCCCATATAGAAAACATCACAAGTAAAATTAATCATGTTTATAAAGATAAACATGGGTTTATTATAGCCCACTTACAATTTACATTTCAGAGATCATTACAAATAAATTATTAAATGCTAAAACTGAATAAATTTAAATGAACAAACTTGGCGTTGCATTTGCAACCATGTGAAAACAGGGGGTGCTGCAGCCCCCTTAGCACCCCTACTTCCCGCGTCCCTGAGAAAGGGGTAAAAATTTGAGCAAATAACAAAAAAAAACACTGGGTGGATTTTTATCATTTTAGGGTGGTTGTGCACACACACTGCCAACACACATTTCAGTTCAAACAACTTGTAAAAATGCATGTAGCATCATATGATCCCTTTAAGCCTCGTTCAGAGACTGTCAGCCCAAATCCGATTTTTGTGCAAATCCGATTGAAATTTGAAATCATATTCAAATCGCATTCCTGGAAATCCGTTTCAGTCTGACCAGTCAGATCGGATTTAGCCTAGCTTTGTCACGTTTTCACGCCACGTAAAATGTAAAAACGTCAAACGTTTTGTAGAAAACATAATGAACGTCTTTACAGAAACAAGCTTGTGTTGTTGCGAACTGCAAGTCAAGCAGAAAAAGACAATATACTGCTAGTATATACAAATAAATTATTAAATGCTAAAACTGAATAAATTTAAATGAACAAACTTGGCGTTGCATTTGCAACCATGTGAAAACAGGGGGTGCTGCAGCCCCCTTAGCACCCCTACTTCCCGCGTCCCTGAGAAAGGGGTAAAAATTTGAGCAAATAACAAAAAAAAACACTGGGTGGATTTTTATCATTTTAGGGTGGTTGTGCACACACACTGCCAACACACATTTCAGTTCAAACAACTTGTAAAAATGCATGTAGCATCATATGATCCCTTTAAGCCTCGTTCAGAGACTGTCAGCCCAAATCCGATTTTTGTGCAAATCCGATTGAAATCCGATCATATTTAAATAGTCTGAATGGCAACGAACTACATGAAGTCCGATTTTTGCAAATCCGTTTCGAGCTACATTCATATGTGGTTTGGAATCATATTCAAATCGCATTCCTGGAAATCCGTTTCAGTCTGACCAGTCAGATCGGATTTAGCCTAGCTTTGTCACGTTTTCACGCCACGTAAAATGTAAAAACGTCAAACGTTTTGTAGAAAACATAATGAACGTCTTTACAGAAACAAGCTTGTGTTGTTGCGAACTGCAAGTCAACTGCAAGCGGAAAAAGACAATATACTGCTAGTATACGCACCTCTTTGAGTTTTGAAACCATTGCCATAGAAACCAACGCACATTCCGTAAAATTAAAGAGTGCTTATGGACACACAAATCGGATATGAACAGTTGCGATACACTGTGTGAACAGTCAGTTATTCAAATCAGATTCCATCCGGATATGCACAAAATCGGATTTGGGCTGACAGTATGAACGAGGCTTTAGAACAACTTAGCTTAGCTCTTAGAGTTTAGCACTTACAGTAGACCACAACTGCTTAGCACAGTGTAACTTAGAGCAACAACAGCTTAGCACTTCTTTGTCTTGAAGAGAACCTTTTAATCATTCCTGAGAAGGAGGGATTTGCAAGTTGGCGCCTTTCAGATCCAGCGTATTGATTGGCCGATGCTGTGGGAGGTGGCCATGGTATGCCCCTCTGGTATGAGTTCTATTTAGCCCTGATGTAAACTAAGCTGAAAAAGAGAAAACCCTGCAACTAGGAGTGTACTATATGCAGGGGTGTGAAGTAACGAATTACAAATACTCACGTTACAGTAATTAAGTAGTTTTTATCAGTAATTGTACATTTTTGAGTAGTTTAAAAATTGTGTACTTTTACTTGAGTACATTTTAAGTGATGTATCGGTACTTTTACTCCGCTATTTTCCTCCGGTTGTGGTCGTTACATGCTTATTTTAATTTTATTTTTTATCCATCAACGTGATTGGATAGAGAGTAATAGGTCTCGTGACTTTCGTCAAATCAAAT
>NW_015544201.1:458002-474009 GCF_001515605.1 Sinocyclocheilus anshuiensis
GCAAGTGCCACGTTCGGTAAATTCCCACTCACTTATGAGACGCGCGATCTGCGCTGCCTCGTCTCTCTCTCGTGTGCGTTCTGCAGCAGTCACTTGGATAAGTCGTTGTTGCGTGTTGAACTTGTTGACTTTTGATGAGTTCGAGTGCGTGATGCGCGCTGTGAAAAAGTGTGTTGGAAACACAAATTGAGGACCAATCTGCACCTTATTTTTTGGACAAGTACTTTTACTCTACTCACACTACATTTTTTGGAAGGTAATGGTACTTTTACTTGAGTATATTTTTTCAGTACTCTTTCCACCACTGACTATATGTAATATCACAACTGTTGATTTAACGATGTGAAAGCTGGCATTATTGAGTCTGTCACTCACTTTGTCTGTCACTCAAACAAAAACATGCCTTTCATGTGTTTTGCGTGATGTAGCCTAATAAAATGCAGAACAGAATTCAATATTTCACAAGCAAGTGTACTTGTTTCCCTGAATAAAACAGATTAATAAACAAAAATGTTAATATTGTGAATAAAATTTTTAGACACAATATTGTTAATAATGTGTGGTTTTGCTCTATTTTGCCAATGAAAATAGTTCCAAACAAAATTGCTTTTACAAAGGTAAAAACGCCCAAGGAAATCTATTTAAAGGTGCCATAGAATGGAAAACTGTATTTACCTTGGCATAGTTGAATAATAACAGTTGATCACGTGCGATCGCAAATCTCGAAAGTGAAAGAAAAAAGCGATCGTGCATTCGAAAGCAGTTACAATTCCCCGCATATTAATAGCGGCTCCCTGATGCCTGCATTTTATATACAGTATAATTAATTACCCAATGATATAACTGCGAGAGTATTGAAATATATATTTTCCCTGTGTTTCCTTCCTGCTGTGAGAGTTACTGAAATGAGCTGCACTGTGAAACAGCCAATCAGAGCAGAGCTCAACATTATTATTCATGACCCTTCCAAATAAGGTAAAAACAGGAAAGCAGTTACAATTCCCCGCATATTAATAGCGGCTCCCTGATGCCTGCATTTTATATACAGTATAATTAATTACCCAATGATATAACTGCGAGAGTATTGAAATATATATTTTCCCTGTGTTTCCTTCCTGCTGTGAGAGTTACTGAAATGAGCTGCACTGTGAAACAGCCAATCAGAGCAGAGCTCATCATTGAGCCACACTGTGAAACAGCCAGTCAGAGCAGAGCTCAACATTATTATTCATGATCCTTCCAAATAAGGTGAAAACAGACCATTTCATTCTAGGGACAAATCCTAGGGTTGTAAATGGACATGTAAAACCGTTTCTGGAGATTTTTTGCCCTTACCTAAGCCACATACCTTCTATGTAGATATCAGAGAATAATTTAAAATATTGTATCAATGCATTCTATGGCACCTTTAATAACTCATATGGTCAGTGAATGTGACCTCAGAGAATATTAACAGTAAAGACGGCAGCTGGAAAACCACAGGTCAGCATTTACAGTATCTGACACAATATGTCTGGACCCTGCGGCATTCTCTGCTCATTAGGCAGTTTGGTGGTGACACCAGGGTCCTTTGTGTCAACAGTTGTAAAATCCCTCTGTTCATCATGCCAATAATTTTGTATTCATTTTCGATTTAGCTTAGAAACGGCAGCCATGTCAGGGAGACGCTGTGTGATTCAGGGTGAAAGCAAAAGCACTTTATTTGGTCTTCCGGAAGTAGATGCAATGAGGAATCATTGGTTAAGATTTATTTACAACAGAACAGGAAGTAGTTCCGCACAAAAGAGGGTTTTATTAGGCACTGTTTCTTGTTTAATTACACACGTTACACACATGATTACACACGTTTCCGTCGAACTGTTGTATAAACGCAATATCACTCTCGTACTCGAGCAATACCGGCTCTATATCAGTGGCTGTGATTGCCTCCGGCACTCGGCCTGCGGCCTCTGGCCTAATCACAGCCACGCTGAATAGAGCCGGTATCGCTCTTGTACTCGAGTGATATTGCTCATATATACACACACACACACACACACACACACACACACACACACACACGTACGTGAAACCACCTACACTTCTAGAATCAATACAAAGTAAACACTACAAAGAATCACAGCCATGCTGATATAGAGCCGGTATGGCTCTCGTACTCGAGTGATATTGCTCATGTATCCCAGACATACAACTTAATTCTGTTTAACGTATGTATGTACTATTATGCCTCTGAAATCTGTCTTTACAAAGTGCAAAATAACATAGCAATTACTCTTACTTAATGAGTCCTATCAATAAAGACTCCTTAAGTTTGAATTTCAAGTAGCATACAAGCATTTTACTCTGGAGTCATACGCATAGTGTGCTATTCCAAATTCAGTCCCTTGCTGCGTCCCAATGTGCCTATACTACACCCTTAAAGTATGTACTTATTTTGGTGAAGAAAAAGTACACACTTTTGCTAGCTATCACGTTATACAATTGCGTCTTTAACGGAGCACTCTGTCGCATAGTTACACGCACCCTTTCACTGTAAACTGGCCTGTCAATCATCTTGTCACAGAATGATGCATTTAAAAGTTAAAGACCAAACGGATGTTTATCGGATGGACACACTTATTAGCCTGTGTCTCAATGTTCATACTATCCATCCTAAATAGTATGTGAGATTAGAATAAGTGTGTCCCAAAGCATAGTATGTTGAAAAAACTAGGCCTATGCCAAAAGTCCCCGGATGGTCTACTATTTCAGGTCGATTTTTGAAGTGTGGATCCGTGCACACTCTAATGGCTAATATTGCCCACAATCCATTGTGCTTTGGTGAAAGATTCTGTCCAGAACTACAAACACGAATAAAACGCGTTAAAAACTACAAACATGGCGGATGTGCGCGACCGGCGGTTAGGTAGAGGCTTAGAAAAAGTTACTAATATTCAACATTTAACCTGGTAAAAAATATTTATGCGTAGTATAAGTAGGCACATTGAGACACAGCAAGTGTCTGTGCATGGATCCACTTCAAAAATCGACCTGAAATAGTAGACCATCCGGGGACTTTTGGCATACTCTTTTCAACATACTATGCTTTGGGACACACTTATTCTAATCTCACATACTAATGAACATTGGGATGCAGGGTAGGCCTATGCCTTTAAAATCCAATTTTTTGAAGGCAGATTGGTGCCATCTGGTGGGAGTAAAAAAAGAAAAACATCAGAAATTTCATGGTTTAGTCACTAGATTCCTAGCTCTATGTAAAAGGCTTAACAAATTATCTAGTTGTTTTTAGACGTAAATACTTTTTAAGTTGTGGATTTGGATAAATAGTCATTCTCAAAGACAGCTTTTTGTAAAGATTTGGATTTTTTTTCTTTAAAATGTTGGTTTGAAATGTCAGTTTTTGCATTAATTTCACTACAGTCAAACCTGAACACAAAGACATTTTGTTACACATAACATCAAAATTCAACAAAAATGTAACAAAAATGAACTGGAATGCTTTATCAGAGGTTAATCAATCAGATTTCAGCCTGTCTTCTGGCTCAATTTTGCCATGTTGTTACAGCCACACCAGTTAATTTGTGTGTTATGTGTCTGTTTTGTACTCTTGATGTTTTAGAGTGTAACCCCTTCCTTGGTGCCTGTTTTTACTGCAATTGTGGCTGAATTATTGATTTTATTTCACACATTTGCAAAAACATGCTTTGTGTTACATTCACACTAGTTCATTTAAGTGTGTCTATTTTGCACTCTTGGTATTTTAGTGTCACCCCTTCATTGTTGTGCAGTTTTTTTTTTCTGCATCATGAATGATTTGTAGATTGTACACAAAAACAAATCTCTGTATTTTCGTATTTTTGCGTATTTCCAATTCATTTCCAATAGTGCTAAATTTTGACGCAATCAACACAAGTGTGACAATTTTTTTTTATGTCCATTTAGCTTTTTCAAATCAAGTCCACGACTCACAACTTTTTGGTGTGTGGTCACATAGCAATTGACATAAAAGTCGAGTTTCAAAAACATTTTTTTTTTCTGGTCTAAAGTGACCGAACAACACCAGAGGTTTAATTAAACTGTCGCACTAGCAAGCACAGATCCACCCAGGAATAAAAATAATTTAAAATGAATCATAATACACCATCCGGACATCTGTGGAATACTCATTCCAAACATATTATGATTTCTAATTCTAATGTCAGGTAGGCCTAGTTTACTCTTTAGGGTATAAAGTATGGGGATTATGGCCCACCCAAATGTCCTGTTTTAATATGTAATCTGTTTGCAAATGTAAAATATGTTGAATATATAAACACAGGAAAGAAAACCGTATTAGCAAATTATCTACAAAAAAATAATTAAAAGTTCGGATTATGGCCCACCCAAATGTCCTGTTTTAATATGTAATCTGTTTGCAAATGTAAAATGTTGAATATATAAACACAGGAAAGAAAACCGTATTAGCAAATTATCTACAAAAAAATAATTAAAAGTTAGTGATGGGTTACTTGGATTGCTTTTGGTGGAGGAAATTAGAATTTAAGTATAAAGTGTTTCAAGTACATTTAAATTTGTTAAATGTACTGCAAGTGTGTTTAACAAACCATACATAAAATGACCATACTAGCTATTACTGAAATATCAAATCAGCTACATTCTAATAAATTTGCAAAGCATTTAAATGTGCCCTGCCTGACATACTTACATTTTAGAACCTTTTAAATATCAAGTTATTTTAAAACATACAATTTAACCTACATGAAAGTTAACTTGACCATGTATAAAACGTTCCAAACTATTTTAAAAACTAACTTCAAAGTTTTTCAAAGAAAACACAAAGATTTTTATTATAATCACAGAGAATTTAATTGAACAATTGAAATGAACATATGTAGTGGCTTCAGGTCAATCATTAACAATAGCCTTCAGACACATTAAATGCTGGTTAAGCTTTTACCATACAAAGACCTTCTTTTGAAGACAATTTTTGTTTCCTTTAAACATAATTTTAAACCTATATGGCTTATGACTTCTCTATTTAGAAAAAAGTAATTAAAAACGCACCTGTATATACACGAATACATACATATTTACATGTCTTGTTTTATTCTTAACTGTGAAGTTTTCCATATTTTTCTTTAAAATAGAACTACAGGGAGAGTGCATGTTGTTCTGACAAAATTATCATCACATAAGAAGTACACCTGAAGATGTTATCAACATCAAGGCCTTGTAAATAAAAAGCATAAAATATTCAGCAAGAAAAGAGTACAAAAGAGACCTTCAAGCGCATCATTCAAACCCATGCAAATTTAGAAAGAAAAAAATTGTCAGTCAACATTTAAGATGAATGACTTTCATGATGGGTTTTCAGATTCTGTAGACTTTGCCCTTGAGTTGTCAGATCTTTCTTTTTTGTCATCTTTCTTTTCTTTGCTCCTGCTTCTGTCCCGTCTGTCTCTGTCTTTGTCTCTGCCTCTGTCTTTGTCCCGTTCTCTGTCCCGATCTCTTCTGTCCCGATCTTTTCCACGTTCTCGTTCACGACTCCTTGAGCGTTCTCTTCTCCTGTCCCTGCTGTCTCGATCTCGGTCACGGTCTCTTTCTCTGTCTCTGTTCTTTGCTCTGTCTCGGTCATGGTCTTTTCGGTCTTGCTCCCTCTCCTTGCCACGGTCTCTGTCTCGATCTCGATCTCTCCTCTTGTCTCCATCTCCATCTCTGTATCGGTCAGACTCTCTGCCTCTACTGCGATCCCTCTCTCTACTGTGTTCGCTCTCCCTTTCCCTGCTGCGGCCCCGCTCCCTATCTCTTTCCCTGCTCCGGTCTCTTTCACGATCCTTTTCTCTACCCCGGTCATACTCATGCTCCCTGTTCCAGCCCCATGATCGTCCACCATGTCCACCTTCTCGATCTCGGTCTCTCCTCCTATCTTCAGACAAATCGCGCTGTCTCTCTTCAGATAACCTTGAGGAGGCATCTCTGTCACGTGAACCACCATCAAATCTACTCGGACGGTTATGTGGCTCTGAACTATCTCTGGTGGAACAGCTTCGTCTCCTCATTTCAGGGGAGTGCCGTCTCCAGTGGTCATCACGGTGGCTGTCTGGGCTGTGTCCACCTATACGGCCTTGTATTGGTATGGGACCTTCAGAAGGTGTCGGAAGCAGAGGTCCACGAACAGGTCTAACATCTCGAACATCACTTGGGGTATCATCGTTGTAGTTAAATCGTGCTGGCTGACCAACAGGTTCCTTATCATAATGTCCTGGTGGTGGACCTCTCAGGCCACCAAACTGCTGCACTGATGGTCCCCGGTGCTTTTCAAAGTCTTGAGATGAAGTTCCCCGTGGTTCCTCAAATGATCCCCTGTGTTGAGGTGAACCACGAAATTGGTTTGGAGGTGGAAATTGCTGTCCCGACATTTCACCTGAAGGTCCAGGGGGTCCTCTTCGTCCATCAAAGTGGTTTGGCAGTGGTACCCTAAAAGGAGGCCCTTGTGAAGGTATCTGGGGCTTCTCTATTCCCTGATGATATGAGTTTCCACCATCTTCAAATTGATCACCAGGCCCTCTTGACATATTAGATGGAGGGCCACGATCTCCAATGTTATGAAGTGGAGGTGGGCCTCTTGGCCCAGGGAAGTGGGATGGTGGTGGTGCTCTATTATCAAAGTGATTTGGAGGGGGACCAGGAAATGGTGGAGGTGGGCCCCTGGGTGCAGAGAAGTTAAAAGGGGGTGGAGGCCCATTAAACCTTTGTCCATCGAAGCTGTGAGGTGGCCTGGGTGGTGGGGGCCCTGGAGGTGGGCCTCTTGGTCCGATATGCTGGGGGGGCAATGAATTCATGGAATTATCAAATATCTGATGAGGAGGACCTCTCTGACCCATTGGTTGGAATGGAGATGGTCCTCTTGGTGTAAAATTTGGAGGCAGTGGACCTCTTGGAGCAGCATCAAACTGAGAACTGCTACCCCACTGATTCTGGAAAGGTGGATACGATCCAGGTGGTGGATACTGAGAATGATCATTATCCACAAGGGGAGGAAGTGGACCTTGCATTGGGGGAATCTGCATTGGAGGTGGTCCTGACATTGAAGGAGGGAGATGCATGGGTGGTGGAACAGCGATTGGTGGTGGGCCTTGCATGGGAGGTGGACCAAGAATAGGTGGTGGAAAAGACATTGGAGGTGGAATGTTAGCAGGGTTTGTTGTTGGTATGTGCTGTATATGGGAACTGTGAGAATCCATATAAGATGAGTTGTCTTGGATGACATCTTGTGGCACTCCTGAGTGTAAAGATGTAGATGAAGTACTGATTGTTGAAATGTTATAATATGTGGTTGTAGTGGTCTCAATAGGCTGCCCAATGGATGAAGCTTGATCAGCTTTTAAAATACTGGCAGAATTAGGCCAAACCTCCTCAAAACTTTTGATCTCAGATTCAATGGGGTCACCCTTCGTTTTGGGTTCCTCTTCAATGTAGCTTTCAACTAACTCTGGGTCAATTTTTTCCCCTAGTAACGGAATAGAAACTTCTGTGCTCTTTGTATCAAGAAAAGGCACCTCTTCGCACTCGCTTCCTTCCTCACTCTCGCCCCTTTCCTCAGATTTGGATGCTTCTGGGTCCAGGATGGCAGACTGCACTGAATCTAAGGTGGCAGTGACTTGTGACAGGGGCATATCTGTGGTTGCAGAGGGTTCCTCTACTGATGTATCCTTGGTAGAGTCTAGCTGTGCAATCTGTGTGTCTGCAACTGTGCATGCTTGTGTTGGTGATGTTTCTGTCACCGTACCTTGTTTTGGAGAGGTTTTGTCTGTGGTAAGAGAAGATTCCTCCTCTGCTTCTGTGGAATCAGACGTCTGTCTTCTACTAGTAACTGCCTGTCTAGGGTCTCTACTCTGCCTTGGGTCTCTTCTCTGGTTAATAACTGGAGCGGCTGAAGTCTTTGCCACCAACTCTTCAACCTTTTTACCAAGCTGCAGCAGTTGACTGTTAGCCAACAGAGATGTAACAGGCTGAGAAATCAAAGTATCTGGTATTTGTTGATGAACTGGTTCCTCATGCTTCTGTTCCTCAATCTGTTTTTCTTCAAGCACCTTTTGATGTTCAGTTAATTTCTTAGCACTTGGATCAACCCCAACATCATCAAAAAGAGAGTCATCCTCAGGGTCATAAGCTACATCATCCATCACAGGGGTGACCTCTGCTTGCTTAACTGCAGCAGATACTTTGTTTGTATCATGGGTATTTTCTGTACCATAGCCAACAGCTGGGTCATATTCTTCCTCAGGATCATACGGTCTATCATCCTGTACTTCTACCTCTTTACCCTTGGTTATTGCAAACTGCTGTACAATTGGATCTAACAGGGACACAGAAGGCAAAGCGACATCTACAGCACTTTGATCTGAAGGTGATAACGAGACATCAGAATCCTGCTTCTTCTGACCAAAAAGTGTTTTCAGGATAGTCTGCAGTGGTGTGGAAGAAGCTGTAGATGCTGCTGAGACATTGGAGGATGGAGAATTGCTGCCTGTGCTAGTGCTGACACCAGGTGCTTTCACAGAGGACAGTATCGAAAACACAGATGAGACAGAACTTGAAGACTCTGAGGCACTGAGGGGTGGAGGGGTGCCTGGGGGAGTTGTGCTTATGGCATCCAGACTAGATCGAAGAACTTTGTCCTGTTTTATTTCAGATTTACCAGTAGTGGATGGTTTTGGGAGGCCTGTTTCATCATCTCTTAGAGTTTTAGAACGTTTTTCCTCAGTCTCTAGAGGGGCTCCAGGACGCTTCTTGTCCTTCTGGCATATTAACAACCCCAGGAGGAGATTGGGACGAGCTGGTTCCAGCCCTGCAAAAAAATAAAAAATACGATGATCAAAATAATGATCTACATATTCTTCTAATACATACTATAACACCTACATAATAGGTAAGAAATATACATTAGGAGAGCTTGTTCCACATTATACAAACTGGTAACTAAAAACACACAATTTTTTTTTGTATTTATGTGCCAACCAAATTACCCTCATAATGTACACATTTAACAAGCAAACAATCATTTAATACTGGCAAACTAGATTACCACAAAATAAATATTTTAAGCATAAATGTTCCCTTACACACCATAAAACCACTTAATTATATAAAGTTCTAGATATAGCAGCATTTAATTAATGACAACACTACTCATGTTTGTTCCTCTAGCAAACCTATGGCAATAATTTAAATCATGTAAATTTTATGCAACAATATTATATAATAATATTCAGCAAAGTTATATTACATTTTTAGTTCTTTAGTTATTTAACATTTTTAAGCACTTGTTCTTACAATGAAATATGAACCTGAAAAAATAAGGCTAGGACACAAATATCTAGGACATCAAACTTGGATTCATGATATATTTTATTAGACAGTCTTCAAATACATGACAACTTGTAGACAAAAATAAGACAAGTCACAAATAAGTATACAAACAACTTTGTCTTGAACAAGCTCGTATTGTACTGTAGCACATTTGACATAGCCATGGTTTGTTTTCCTTTTTTTAAATTGTGGAACAAGCTTTCCATTCACAGAATAGAGAGTTAAATACAAACAGGACTTAAATAATCATACTTACCTGATGTTAACATCAAAAATGGCTTTTTTTTTGTCTGGGGAAAACACTAAGATGATTCTTTAAAGAGACTTTATAATATCTTTGTATATGCTTACCTGGTCCATCAAATGGCAGAAGCTTCGCTGGAAGTGGGTCTTTTGAGCTCAGAGGGATTAGGTAAAGGTCTTTAATGCGCTTGTTGCTGTTTGCCACTACTCCAAACCGCTTACGGCTACTGAAATAAGAAAACAGAGAGACATACGCCACCTCCTCCTCTTCAGTTGCTGGATGGAAACGAATGAGACTGAGTTCCTGAAAAAAAAGAACATTTAAGCATTAGAAAACAGCAATCAGATGAATGAAGTACAGTTTATACTGGTTTGATTTTATAAGTTTGATTCTAGTGCATATGAAATGTTTTTTCTTTTCATACTTTTGACAGTGAAGTCTTCAACTTTCCTACATAATCCCATACAGTGTGTGGTGATATTCTACCACCAATATGAATAGTGTCAGGCAAGTCCTGCAAATAAAATAAAAACAGTTGTTAAAATGAAACGGTAATATGAACCCAACATTCTAATATTAAGACCTTTTAAGAAAATACTTGCAAAACAAACCTCTTTAATATGCTCAAATGATCCTGACACCAAGTAGGCTTTCGTGACAAACTTGGCAACAGAGTGCATGTTTATGAATCCTTTCCACATCATCTCTTGTCCAGACAAGAACAAAGCGGTTTCACCCTCAGGAGGGGGCTCTGACATACTGAAAAAAAAAATAAAATTACAAATATTGCTACATATTAAGGCAGGAAGACATTTTACATTAAATAAAATTATATATATTTTCAATTCAATCCTGCACCTGGTAGTACTGGACCCATAAGAGGCCATTTTTGGGATCACAGGTCTGGGTATAGATGCTGGGGCAGGAGGGGGCATAGGCAAAGGACCCTTTGCTTCTACAACCACTGGTTCAACAGAGATAGGAATATTTGCTGGCATAGCAGGAACAACAACATCAGGAACTATCTGGGGCACAGATGAACGGTGACCAGCAGTACGAGGATCCCTTCGAGTTATTGTAACAGAAGAGACTGCAGGTACAGCAGCAGTGACTGGGGCTTGAACCACAGGAAATACACTGCTTGGATCCTCCATTACAGCTGCAGAATCAGGCATGGGCGTCTCAGGACCAGAAAGAGAGGAAACTTGAGGGAGATCAGCAGGAGATTTGGATGGTCTTGACTCTGATTTAGACTTAAAAGAGTGCTCTGGCTTTTTAGGTGCAGACATTTTGTTTTTTTTAGATGGTGGTTCATCATCTGCCAACTTCTGGCCTGAAAAATTAGCAACATGTAATTTAATTATTTACCTATTAGAAAAATCATAGGTGTATGTACAACCAGTAAGAGCCACTTTCCAACAGGTCTTAAGGGTATGTGGCTTTTTATTGTGGTAATAAAGTCCCACCTGTACAGATCTTGCAGTTCAGGTCAAAGAGATGAGCCCTGTGCTCTGCTGTAGTGTCTTTCAGCATACTACTAAAGATATCTGGCATTGAACTGCCTTTCCCAGTAGAGACTGGGGCTTGTGAGGCAGAAGTAGGCCGTGCGTCCTCCTGGGAGTCCTGCTCAAAAAACAACATTGGACAAACATAGAAGGAAAGGATCAATAAACAATCTTTTAATAACTTTAGAATCCTATCTCATCCATTTATGCATACATGTTTATATGCACCCATGTAAAAGAAAAAAAAATTAAGATGAGAAAGGTGGCAGGTATGAGAACAAATTCAGCAAGTCGCTTTGGGAAACTGAAATGACAGTGATACAGATACAAAGGTGTGTGGAAGATTAGACAGATCCGGAAAGCAAGAAAGCCAGAACTTACAGCAGCAGAAGCCAAGTGGGGAGACTGGGAAGTGGCAGGCATACATACATCTCCATCAGACATAGGAGGAGGAGCCTCCTCCATGTCCACATCTGGGGGAGCACCCTCCTGTCTAGATCCACTTTTGGGCTGTCCTGACTGGGATCTCCCACTCATATCCAGACTCTTTAAGAATAAGTACATAATTTAATCAAACAGTACGGGCATAATATCACAGCACCACAGTTATCGGAGTTTAAACAAACAATTTCCAACTTGTTTTACCTCAGAGATCTCAGATTTTCTCCAGTCTGACATCTCCCTAGAAAGAAGTTCTTCTGGACTCAGTCTCACCAGCCTGAAAGGACTGATCTCGCCACCAACCACGTGATAGAACAGGCCCTGCCACACAAATAAGTAAAATAATACATCTCTCTGCATTGTTAGATCTCATAAAGCTACTAAAATGCACATTTCAGTATAATATAATGGTCTCTGACATAAACATACACTGACTAACCTTGTTTTTGGGGTCCTTTAGATTGAACATAAGGGACCTGTACTTGTTCTTGTACTTGTTATCAGTGTTCATATAAAGGTTAAACATCTCTTTCTCAATGCCGACAGCCAACTTTCCCACTTCGTTCTCAGACATTGAGAGATCATCACTGTCACTGACCCTGTGGCACAATGATGAATTTAAATTCATATTTCAGTTCAAATAAAAATCATTTTAGATTTCAATTGCACTTTTTTGAAGAATGTATAAAATGCAAAAAAAAAAAATGAAAAAAACAATTCATCTTTATTAATTTCCACCTTAATGTGTATTTATTTTTACCATAAAGTTTGATATTAAAAGATACCATATTGCTTCATGAAAAAAAAATTTGCAAACCAAAGTAAACGCAATACCTCTTAAAACATCTCTCACCTTTTATACAAGATATCAGTCAGTGATCGTCTGATGTTGGATCTCATCTGGTTGTTGGGTGGTGGCTGTGGAGGAGCAGCAGCTGCGATGGGTTGGGTTGGTTTAGGTGCTGAGTGCTGGATGGATGACCCTGGTGAAGGTGGGGTTCTAGTGGTGGGAGAGGGACCAGGCTCTGCAGAGTCCTTTTGCCCTGCCTGTGGCTGCTTTTTTGGGATAGTAAAGGTGCTCTTGCCCACGCGGAGAGCTCCAGTGGCATGGTGGCGAGATCCGGGGAGGCCTGAAGGTGATAAAACCGGAATTGGTGGTGGGGGAGGTCCTGGCTTTTTTGATTTGCCCTGTATGGGTATGGGCTGTTTCCTTAACTCTCTTCCACTGTTCAAAGGTGCTGCAGTTGTTTTGGCTTTGGAAAGAGGCGAGGTGGCAGCAGCTGCCTTCGTCCCCTTATAGCCAGGAGACTTCTTCCCTCCTTTGGGAGCAACATTTGATGCAGGAGCTTTCTTGTCAGCGGAAGCTGTTTCCTTCTCTGGCTTGACTTCCTCATTGTCCTCCTTTTCTTTGTCTTTTTGGGCAGCTGCTGGAAAACAGAAGGAATAAACTGATTTATGAACACAGAAAGTAAGTAGCAAATCTAACCCAAGTACAAAGTGCAAAGAATAAAATGTTACAATTCACAGTATGAATTTGAAGTATTGTGAAATGCTCAACTGTAGACTAGTGCCTTGCCTTGACTGTAGTGACTTTCTCAAGTTACTGAATATGAAGACCACCATTTCCAGTTAAATAGGCTCAAAGAAACAAACGAGAAAATGTTTAACATGTAAGCTTTATTTAAGAAAACATTCGGTCTAAAAATCATATTCAAGCCAGTACCTAAGGCTACTTGACTCACAGACCAGTCAGCTGTATTTGCATACATATTACTCAATATTATTCATTAAACAATTTATTAATCACAACAATCACTGTGACAAGTGATTTAGTATATTTTACCAACTAACTGGAGCAGCTATTAGTAAAATATTAAAGTAAATGAAAATAATTATAAAAATATAAGGAGAATGTGAAGGGTTCGTAGCGCAAACCTTTCAGTTATTAAGTGAGGGCTCGATTTTGGAGGCAACATTAGACTGACTACTGCCTTGTTCTCATTATTTTGTCAGGATATACATCTCTAACCCAATTAAATCCCTCTGGGAAAAGTCTGAAAAAAATCATATAAAAATGCTGATAGTACTGTCAACAAGCAACAATATAGCACATTAGGTATATAAAGCATAAACATCCTGATGTAATAATTAATGGAAATAGTATACATGAACTTTATAAAGGAACAGCTACAGGGAGGGAAAAAAATAATTTCAATATTTAATATGAAGTTTACAGATCTAGTCAAGTGTATAATCACTGCACAATAACTAAACTCTCAATAACTGGATCTCAGCTCTCTTGTATAACAGAAATGCATCTTTAAAAAGCACTTCCAAGAGCAGGTACACAGTGTACAACAGAGCATCAATGTAATCCCACTCATGTGTGATCAACATCAGAGAAATTTCTGCATATCTTGATCAACACAACACAAACAACCCTAGGCAACCTTATGTACACTAATGCCACATTTATAAGGCTAAAAACCATATGAAAAATGCTGCTGGGACCAACACAAAAATTGGCATTCATTTTGATTTTCTATTTCATTATTTTCTGGTATCAAACACATGCCCCACATTAAGCTTAAAGTATCTTTTTTCTTTCTTTCTTCGTTTTTGCATATGATAAACAGAAAACTTTACAAGTCAACCATTCCAAGGCAGAAAACTCATGCTCTAAATGCAATCTCTGCATCAAATCAACTGCACTGAGCCTTCAAACAGGTACACTATGCTCTCAATATGTAATCTGTTCATATTTAAATATTAAGACCAACGTATCAACATTGGTCTACATTCTGTGTGTATGTATAAACACAGCTTGACTTTTCCGTGTGCTGCAGTTATGAGGCGTGTGAATTCTGCTGTCGTCTGCTGTGGGGTGACATGACGTCCTCAGCTGTTCTTCATTACGGTTCCTCATTACTTCAGCTCACTCTCTGGGCTCTTGGACATTTCTGAAAGGTCACAGTTCTTCTCTCAGGCCGGCTCCAACGACTATAGGCTTCTTTTTGTAAATCATTGTGAGACATTTAGCGGATGGCTGACAAAAACCAAAAACAGGCAGAAGTCATGCCATCCCATGTTGTCATCCAATAAACAGACTTCTCTCACAATTGAAGCACAGGGCCAGAAGAGTATTATCCGCAATTTCACTTTATTTTGAATGCCACTTTGTCCAATGAGGATTTATAAATGCAGTGCATGCAAGTCAAAGGAATATCAAATTAAAAACTGTTAGTTAAAACGTTACATGACTTCATTTATAACAGCACCGTAGTCAAACGTCCATGTGATCAAAGTTGTTCTATTCTTAGTCGGGGAAGGAGGGCAGGAGAAAAAGACACCAAACCTACCTGATCAGCTGTGCAGTCAGTACATCTTTTCGGATGAAGCTTTTGCCCCGATGATGGCAGGGATTGGAGATAAATGGCAATGGTATTCCATTCATTGAGAGACTCAAAATAACACGCATATATACTTTGTAGATGTTGGTCAGAAAGCTTTACAAAAGTGTATCATGGCAAGGCACTACAGTCTGGGCTCAGATCCTTAGGATCTATATTTTTAGATCACTTATTCGGTCCAAAACTAAATTTATTCGTATTAAGTAGATTAAATACTTAGTTACAGACTGTAAAGTATAGTCTTTATGCATTTTAGATTTTAAATACTTACCATTTTGATATTATTTAAACTTACCTATTCTGGAGCTCTGAATGACCTGATACAGATACTTTCCAAATATTAGCATCTTGCAGTGTTGCATAAAAACACTGACAAAATATTTTAAGATGTAGCACGGGGTGTCCAACTTAGAAAATTCATAATTATAGCTGTGCTAACATTTTCCAGCACTAATATCCCTTTAAAGGCACATAATTTCAATCCAATTTTCACCAGAAAATAGCTGCTTTTTTTAATTTGTGAATCTGTTGTTCTTGACAGTTCAACACGCCCATCATTGGTAGAGACAGGTCAAAAAAATGTGGAAAACCCTCAGAGAGATACATACACGTTTTGTTTAACACAGATGCTGACATGGGTGTAGTCTTTTCTGGCGTTACTGCAATGTAATTATGGTCACTGGACCAGGATGACATGGCTGGTGGCGGCGGATGCTCCTCTGCATGCTTGTCTTCATCATCGTCATCATATTCCTCAGTCCCAGATTCTGACTCCTCTTCCCCTTGGTTAGAGGAACTCTTTTCCGGGCCAGAACTCCTCTATAGTCAAGAACAGAAAGCATTGTTAGCATATACAGATTTAAATGTCCTAGCATCATAAAGGAGCTGATACCATACCTGTCTTCCTGATTTATTGTGCACCTGAATTAGAAACTACTGAACATCTTTTGCCATTACACCTAAACACCAATTTAAGCGTATCCTCACAGAACAATAATTTAGCCATAATCCATTGTATATATGTATATATCTAAT
>NW_015544201.1:474109-476260 GCF_001515605.1 Sinocyclocheilus anshuiensis
ACATACACGTTGTGTTTAAAACAGATGCTGATATGGGTGAAGTCTTTTCAGGCGTTACTGCAATGTAATTATGGTCACTGGACCAGGATGACATGGCTGGTGGCGGCGGATGCTCCTCTGCATGCTTGTCTTCATCATCGTCATCATATTCCTCAGTCCCAGATTCTGACTCCTCTTCCCCTTGGTTAGAGGAACTCTTTTCCGGGCCAGAACTCCTCTATAGTCAAGAACAGAAAGCATTGTTAGCATATACAGATTTAAATGTCCTAGCATCATAAAGAAGGAGCTGATACCATACCTGTCTTCCTGATTTATTGTGCACCTGAATTAGAAACTACTGAACATCTTTTGCCATTACACCTAAACACCAATTTAAGCGTATCCTCACAGAACAATAATTTAGCCATAATCCATTGTATATATGTATATATCTAATCTATATATATCTATATCTATATCTATATACAAAAATTTTTTTATATGAACATATAGCAAGCAATTTACTACCATTAAAGCCTTAATAAAAATAATATATGATTATTACAAGGTGCCTATGAATAATACCTTATTTGGTGATTTATTTGAGGTCTTTTTCTGCACCTTGGGCCTGACCCTCTCTTTCTGTTTGGAGCCTTTTCCATCCGTGGTGATGGTCTTCATGGCAGCAGCGGCGTGTCTGAGTATGCAGTCGTTCCCACAGTAGACGGAGTCAGGGAGCGCATCTCTCTCACAGCCAGGGCCGATGCACTTTGGGAGGGAAGATCCTTCGACTGCAGTCACCTGCTGAAAACTCAGGGATGTCAAACCGCTGTGGCCATTAGATTACAGCAACAGATCTACACCTTATGTACTGTATATTTTCCTTTTTTTAAAAGAATGGCAAGCAGAACAGTAGGCATTTTTGCACTATCAACTTTAAAAACAGTAATATGCTACAGTCACGTTACCTTATCAAATGTCATCCAGGAGAAAATGCTTATTTAAATGAAAATGTCTTAATTTTGTGGCCTGATCAAATAAGATTTCGGCTAATACTACTTCCAAGGTCATCCATGGCACTGCACTGGGAATCCATTATTCAAATGCAGAAAGAGGTGTTCTATACGGCACATTGTAGTGACACTAGTAGCGTATCTAGGTATTCTACAAATACAGAAAATTCACAAGTCCACAGTATGTATATTATATACTGCAGCATTAGCAAGAGTAGCATGCTAGTATGCTAATCCAAATAGTCAGACTCTGACTTTACAAGGTTCTCATCTGCTGAAAAATCAATTACTTTGAACATGGATTTTTGACATGAAGGACAAATGCAGTACAATTTAACAATTCAAACAAAAGAAAGGAATTGAGTGACTCTTGTAAACAGATGTCAAAAAATAGCTAATATTATGACACCAAATAACTTGGAATGAATTTTATAGGATTTAGACTTAGCATATTTTTTATTTCAAATTTTGAGATTTTATTTTAAGAGGGGCTCATTTATAGCCACCTTTTAGTTTTATTGTTAAAGAGGCACTCACCATGTTTTTTTTTTCTTGAATGACCATACCATAACATCATAATCAGATAACTTTATGAGGTGATTTGGCAACAAACTCCCATTATGTTAGCAGAAAAGGTACTCAATTGAGAAAAACACCCAATAATGACATGAAACCCAATAAAAACATTTTACATGCATTAAAATTGCACTAAAAAGTAGGGCTGCATGATTAATTGAATGCGATTGTCATGCGCATCTTGTCAGTAAAGCCGGTTCTGTAATCAGTAGTAAATCTCCATCACGTGCTTTCAGATGGAGCAGCATTTACTACACAGAGCCGTAGTTCACTGACAAGCTACACAAAATCGCATTCATAACCGCAGACGATTTAATCGCGCAATAATGAAATCGAATAAATTGTTCTGCAATTATGAAAGCTGTTTGCGTAGCTTGTCAGTAAACTACAGCTCTGTGTAGTAAATGCTGTTCCATCTGAAAGCACATGAAAATACCACATTTAAAAACATGCTTTTACTCCAAAATCACTTCATAACGTCAGTTGAGTGTTTGAAATAAATCCTTCTGTGAGATGATGTGGCTTCTTACACAGAATAAGGCACGCGACATATTTCATAGTATTCTAAGCAGTGATAAAGGCT
>NW_015544201.1:476524-485202 GCF_001515605.1 Sinocyclocheilus anshuiensis
GCGAGAGCGCCCTCTGGCCTTCGGATGGAGATTTACTACTGATCACAGAACCGTGCTTCCCTGAAAGATACTCATGACAATCGCAGCTTCTGCCTAATCACGATTTTTATCACCTTTGCGATTTAATTTCGAATTATCGTGCATCCCTACTAAAAAGCATGGTTCTCAGATATTATTACCACCAAAAATTATGACAACTCCTTCTGATATTTGCCTAACATTAGCCAAATTATTAGTGGTCAAAACAGATAATCAATTATACTGTACAATAAAACATTGTAAAAACACCAAAATATGACAGCCTTAAAATTAGCAGCCAATTAATGCCCATCAAATTTGAAAGTTAAAAGACAAAAAAGGTAATCAAATATGAATAATCTGAATCAGATATTGATGTTGTAATTTAAGTTACATTAAGATCAAATTAAGCATCCAAGCAATGTGTCACTGACAATAAAATAATCCTAAATAAGGTAATCCTGTAAGAAAAGCTGTCAAAATTCACGCACGGAGGCACAGCGTCAAAAACTGAATCCAAAACCAACAGCATGATTTCCTCAATCCCATGAAATTACATGTAAACAAGATTGCAGTATTCAAACTTGTGTTTCATACAGAGACATACCGGCTGGAAAATCTTTATTTTCTTTTTTCCACTAGGATTGGTAGCCTTCTCGATCCTGCCCTTGATGCCCAGGTCATCAGAAGTTTTCTCCTCTGTGGTGGCTGCAGCAGTGCTAGATGGTGTAGCAAGACCGGTCTCACTTTTACGAAGGCCAGCTGCTGGCCGTTTGCCATTCTCTGCAGCTGCTGTGGAGGAACCAGCCTTGGAAAACTGTCCCTTCTGTGTGTAGCAGTTTGGACAGACATAGTCCTCTCCGTTTCTCTCCATCAGTCGGCCACGTGCCTCAGAGATGCCAACGCAGTTGCCATGAAACCACTCCTCACAGCGATCACAGCAGATCATAAACCTATGCACAAGGATTTAAATAATAACCAAACACCCTCAATAATCATTAAACCCACAAAAGATATGATAAAACTTCTGCTGACAAAAATAAAATGCAATAGACAATTTCTGCTTTGAACGTAAAAACTTTTTGCATAGCGCCTGATGAGGACAGTATAACATTCACCACGCATTGAACTGACAATTATAACAAAGATTACGAATGTACCCATTTGGAACCGTGTTATCAAAACCAATACTCAATTTCACATTTTAACTCATTCATCATAGGATTAAAACCCTTTCTAGCTAATTAATGAAAACAAATAAGCTTAGAGTCTGAATCCTCACTGCTGATATATTATGAAACGAAGTCATAATAGAAATCAACAAAAACAATGCAATTCAAAAAGCATAGATCATTGGAAATGTCTGTATACTACAATGCAGCACACATATGTGCTTCACTCACAGACTGAACTATATCTACCGTGTGAAAACTCTCAGATGCACAAGTAAATCAAAAACATATGTCATTGTTGTCATATTCACACTTATATTTCATGATTTATGGAAAATGGCAGTTACTTACAGCAGATTCAGATTAAATTGAGCCCAAACACAATGTAACCTGGTGCAGATCTTAAAATAATCCTCACAGAGCAACATCATACCGCTAAAAATACTTTATCTTTCCAAGTCACACTTGCACTCTCATAAAGCCAGTTCTATCAAACCTTTACAATTAATCCAGAACGCGGCAGCAAGATTAATTTTTAATGAGCCAAAAAAAATGCACGTCACACCTCTGTTTATCAATTTGCACTGGCTACCAGTAGCTGCTCGCATAAAATTCAAGGCATTGATGTTTGCCTACAAAACCACCACTGGCTCTGCACCCCTTTACCTAAATTCATTACTTCAGACTTATGTGCCCTCTAGAAGCTTGCGTTCTGCAAGTGAACGTCGCTTTATTGTGCCATCCCAAAGAAGCACAAAATCACTTTTACGGACTTTTAAATTAAATGTTCCCTCCTGGTGGAATGACCTGCCCAACTCAATCCGAGCAGTCGAGGCATAAGTCATATTCAAGAATCGGCTAAAAACACATCTCTTCCATCTTTATTTGACTCTCTAACTCTAGCACTCTCTATTCTAATTCAATTCTTTATTAAAAAAAAACAAACAAACAAAAAAAAAAACACTTGCTTTCTAATCTTTTTGTATTCTATCCGTTTTCTTTTCATTTATTATACAATTAACAAAAGCAAAAAAGACCTCTAACACTAGCTTGCTCTATTCTTTTTCTATTCTATCGGTTTTCTTTTTATTTATTATATTATTAAAAAAACCCTTGCTACGTGTACTGCGTTAAGCTAACTGAGACTTGTTATAGCACTTGTATGTCATTGCTTTTTTGTTGATTTTGATTGCTTCCATTGTCCTCATTTGTAAGTCGCTTTGGATAAAAGCGTCTGCTAAATGACTAAATGTAATGTAAATGTAATAAGGACACTGTCATATGCATACTGCTTTCTGTGTATCTAAAGTGTGATTTTCATGCGTCTAGTTCATACCATATAAGGTTTTATAATGTAACACTGCAAAATAGAGTTTAGATTTAAGACGTATATGGCAATAACTTTCACAAGACCAAATAGTTTTGGCATGCAAACCAATTTCTAGCACACAATATATATAGTCCTCCTGGGCAAACTCATTATTTAGTTTAAAATACTCCAAGAGATACTTACAGGGTATAAGAACACTTCAGTTTAGTTCCTTAGTGTTTTTGCTCTTCTGCTCATGCAAGAACTCTCTTTACTTTTAGAATATACTTTACTGAAATTAAACATCTATAAAATCGCTTTAACATTTTAATTGTTTGTATAATAATTTTTATGTGATACATTATAATACCACATTACATTATATATAAATATCTAAACCAATATTATTAAAACTGTTGTTTCATAGTAATTTATAATGTATAATTCTTGTATATGTATAAAATGTATATTTCAAAAACTACATTTATCATTTCAAATAACACATTTTATAAATTAAATATTTATACAAATTTTATTAAAATAATAAAAATTTCATAAAGAAAATAGTATCAGACTAATTTTTATGCATGAATGTACATGCATCAATAATTTAATTATCCCAGTATCCATCAAATAACATATACCAGCTACCAACATTTTTGCACCTCCAAAGACATACCTTTTGTTGTGTTTCTGCCTGCAGATGCAGTAAAGTGCATTAGGGTCATAACCATCACTATCAGAATCACTGGACGATGACTCTTCGTCATCATCATCATCATCATCTTTCTTCTCGTTGCGGAGCTTCACTCCTACTTTGGGTTTAGTGTCTCTTTTGGAGTCTTTACAGACTGCTCTAGTAGGACGTCTATTTAAAGACTCGTTTGAGGTCTTCTCTTTGTTCTTATTACACTCCTCCTCACCTTCCTCTTCTTTCATCTCCACATCCTTCACTTGTTCCTCTTTCTCATCCTTTCCATCTTCAGCACTGGCCGCAGTCTCAACATTTTCTTGAGTCTCTTTCATTACCTCACCGGAATCCTTTTCTTCGTTTTCAGAGCTGCCATCATCACTCACCGAGCCCCCGCCAGCTTTAGGCTTCACTGCCCTCCTCGTCCGTCCCCGACCACTTTTCTTTTTCTCTGGTGAGGCCACTTTCTGTTCCTCTATTTTAGCATCTGCATTTCCGTCAAAACTGGCTTCGGAGGCCGTTTCAGCATCGGTTGGGGTCTGGGATGGAGGATCTCCTCCCTCAAGTCGTGAGGGACAACTTCTCCTGCCCGTTCCTCTTCCTCGCTTCACAGTGACCAGAAACTCTTCCAGTTTGTCTGTGCGCTTTGCCTGCCTGCCGCTACGACGCACTGGGGCACCCCTGCCCTCTGGGGTCTCTGCCATTTCTCCAGGGATTTCCCTCTTAGCAATGGTGGTCCGACGAAAACCCCAAGTCTTCTTAAACTCACGTGGGGGCTTTGTGGATTTGTCAGGGTCCTCTACTTTGTCTTCACTAACATCACCTTGGTCTTTTTGATCTTTGACTTCTTCTGAGACTGATGTTGGTTCTGTGTGTGAGACGTAGCAAAATTTAAGTTCAATTCAACAATAAATGTTTAATTATCAGCATAGTGCGATTTGGATCACAATTAAAATTGTGATATGTGCTTTCAAGCTGATAAGTCAATGAAAACGCGGATGAATTTTCAGTAAAAAAAAAAAACATTTTAATTGATATGGTGACACCACATTCTGAAAGATTATTGTAAAAAAATAAAAGGTTTTAGCCATTTAATATTTTCCAGTGCCTGCCCAGAACAGATAAAGAGACTCTTAAATCTCAGTGATTACATCCTGTTTCAGCCATTTCCCAATTTGAAACCCTGATTGGAGTGAATCCCACGGCTCTCTTGTATGTAGTGTAGTGGAGTGGGCCGTGGGTACCTTGTGAGCTGGTATCCACAGGATCCTGGCTGGGCTCAGGCTCTGGGGCTTGAGCCAGCTCAGGGCTCACTCTCTCCTCCATAGCAGAGAGACACTATTTTTCAAACAGAATATCTATAATTAAGAAAGAAGAGAGATTTAATGGACAGCACAACTCCCAAATATTACTACAAATTTCTAAGCGTATAGTTTTCTCAGCTGAAGTCATGTGGCTTCCTGGTAGAAAGTGCCAGTGTGTCTTTTTTCCTATGGGTGCATCATGCATTTAGTAAATTGTGTCTATAGGGCATATAAATAGGATTTAACATGCTTGAAAGAGCTCCATCCGATTTATTGCATTCAGAGTTCTGTGTCAAATCAAAATACACTGTACAATTTAAGGATGTGTGAAAGATTGTCTAAACTGTTTAGAGCATAACCGCTACAGAACTATTACATGGATAACACTGATGGAAACTATTTCTCCTCTTGTTCATAAATTCTGCTCGAGTTCAAGATGCACACTGGGCTCCTCAAAACTAAATACTTAAATATTTTTGGGCTGACTACTTCCTCTGGTAGTAGTAGTTATTTTTATTCCCATCCCATGTAAGCATCTAAGGCTATCATCATGGGATATTACATAAACACAAAATAAAAACCAAACAAACACAAAAATACAGCACCTAATTAACATTAGCAAATTAACATTGATAAAAAAAAAACTAAAATCTTTTCTGGTAAAATCTTACTAAAGTCCTTAAATGTGAGTGTACTTTATAAAAAAAGTTTTGTACATGCATTAAAACCAGGACAGTCCAATAAAATATGTTTAATGGAAAGGCGGGTCGTAGAGCATGCATGTAGCTGGGTCTCCGCCTTTAAGCAAGAAGACATGGGTCTCCTCGATCTACTAAACCTAGTAACTATTAGGGATGCACCGAAATTAAAATTCTTGGCCGAAGCCAAAACCGAACAAAATGAAACACTGGGCTGAAGGCCGAACACGGTTTTTCAAGTTTTTCCCCCATGTATTTTGACAATTTTTTTCACCATTTCATAAATTGAATAACCAAAATGTGCTTTTTACTGTTTTGTCTTGTTTTTCAAAGAAAAAAATAAATTACAAAACAACAATTTAAAACATTAACATTCTAGCAGACATTATACCAACAAAGCACAATTTAACTTAAAATTAATTAGTTACTAAAATAATATTTTTTGGCAATCAGACCCCCTTCTTGAATCAGGCATGTATTTTTTTACTGTAAAAAGCAGCCTTGCTGAGCAGAAGAGACTTTTTAAAACATTACAAAATATTACAGATCCCAATTTGAACATTATGTGTGTATGTTATAATAAACGTATTAACAGAGCTGTTGTAAATATTATCATAATTATTGTCTTCCTTTTTATTTTATAGAACAACAATAAAATTACAATACTAACATTTATGAATGTTGGAGTTCTTGCTTTTTGTCAACTTTTATTTTGGCGGAAACACGCCAGGAAGACCTCAATGCTTCTTTTTGTTGACAGCAGATTTATAAATGAGTCTCATTACGAATACGTCGCACGTATCGCATTGTCACATGCCTTGTAAAAATTAGGGCTGTGCAATTAATCGCATGCGATTGTCAAGCGCATCTCTTCAGTAAAGCTCGTAGTTCACTGACAATTAGGCAATATCGTGTTCATAATCGCAGATGAATCGCATTAGATTATGAACGCGATATTGCCTAGCTTGTCAGTGAACTACGGTTCGGTGTATTAAATGCCGCACCATCTGAAAACATGTGATGGCGATTTACTACCAATCACGGAACTGGCTTTACTGACGAGATGCGCTTGACAATAGCATGCGATTAATTGCACAGCCCTAGTAAAAATTCATAAAAATGTGACTGAGCAACTGATGAGTAACACTGTTTCAGCGCAGATTTTCCTCGCGCTTTGGACTTTGAACTCAGCATTTCTGCCACGAGTTCGTGCAGCGCTGTCAGAATACATGTAATTCGTGCGTGCATTAGAAAAACATAACGTTCTGCAGTTTATTTACTAATTGTTTAAAGCCATTTCGCGATTTCAGCCATCAAGCAGTAAACCAGCAACAATCACCCCTTCCTCTTCTCATCGAAGACACAAACAGTCTCTCGCTGTCGGTGCTTGTAAAGATTTTAGCGTCTTTCTCGGACAGTATAAATGCTTCCACACTGCTGACATCTTTGTTGCATTATAAAGAGTGTGCGCCTCTCACTCTACACTGGTTGCTATTTGATAGTCACGTCATTGTTCGGTACAATTTATTCGGTCTTTTCGCTTATTCTTATATATTATATTATAATTTCGGTTGCCGAACATTCGGTGCATCCCTAGTAACTATCTATAAACCATGTCATCTTTGTTGTTGAGTTCAAACTGCAAAACGCAGAGAATGATGCCCCTGAATCTTATTATACATAACATTGGTAAAATAAAGGAAATATCTTAGCACACAACTCTGCATATATGAATAACAATAATATACATAATTTCCACTTGTAAATTCCACACACATCAATGGACAATAAAGAAGAAATAATTGTTTGTGAATTGTACACGTTGTGTAAAATAAGTACACTAAAAATAATATATTTACACACACTACCTACCATTCATATGGGGTCATTACAATTTTTAAAAATAAATAAACTTGTATTCAGCAAGGGCACATTAAATTGATTTTAAAAAATCAGCTTTGCCATCAGAGCAATAAATTACATTTAAAATGATATTAAAATAGAAAACAGTATTACTAATAGTAATATTTAAAAAAAAAAAAGAAAAAAAAAACTGTAGCAATATTCAGTAGTAAAAATAAAATTCTTAAATAATCAGGATCATTGGGAAACATTCATAATACAAAATCTGTGTGACTGATCATTTACAATTTGAATACATTTTTTCCTGAAGCTATCTTCAGACAAGGACTAAAGACTATAATAATGTCTTCATGTACTTTACATAGGCATGCATAAAGTGAGTGAATTGACGTGTGGCCAAGTGTGGTGACCCATACTCGGAATTTGTGCTCTGCATTTAACCCATCCAAGTGCACACACACAGTAGTGAACACACACCCGGAGCAGTGGGCAGCCATGTTGCTGCGGCGCCTGGGGAGCAGTTGGGGGTTTGGCTCAAGGGTCTCACCTCAGTCGTGGTATTGAGGATGGAAGAGAGCGCTGTACATTCATTCCCCTCAACTACAATCCCTACCGGACCTGAGACTCAAACCCCCACAACCTTTGGGTTACAAGTTCGACTCTCTAACCATTAGGCCACGACTGCCCCATAAATCAAGTTTGTTAACTACAAAAAAATACTTTTGCAGTAAAACCTCCACAATTTAACTGTGTATTCTGAGTATCATACAACAGTGTGAAACACTGAGAATTTCTGAATTCCATAATTGATGCATTTTCAGCTATTTTCATCATTAATTTAATGCATTTTACATTTTTAGACACTAGGAATTCATTTCATATTACAATGCAAAAATTACTTTTCATTATTTTGAGTTTCATACAACAGCATGTCTACTTTGGTGGACTTTTATAATAGTAATATATCAAATAAATCTGGTTTAAAGCTAACAGAATTCATTATGCTGCATATCACAATGAAAGCCATTTAAATGAAAAGGGCTGCAATGCATTATTTTCAAAAAGGTTGTATTAATCTTGAACAATGTGATCTAGAGAAAAGCAGACCTGCTGTAAGACAACACCTGCAGGCTCCAACATGCATTTGGCAAAGGAGATAAAGTGTTATACGTTACATTTATAAGGTTCAAGTTGCCAGGACACAATTATTGCCAACCATTATCGCAACCAAAAACAGTAAGAGTATATAACTTTTTGTATAATCATATACAAAATAATTGCGATAAGCGATGTTAGTGTCATTTTAAAGACTATTTTATGCCACTGAATATATAATCATAATGTAACAGCATAATAATGCAAGACGGCCTACACACTTCCAAATGACAACAAACTTTTAATTTTTAAGAATATTTAGATCATGGAAATTAAGTATCAAAATATTAGTTACCTTAAAAAAATTGAATAAATAGTAAATAAACATTTCCTAACAAAAAGTGCAAAGTAACAAGTACAACAAAAAAAAAAGAAAAATGCACAAAGAACTTGTATGGAGATTTTTCCATCTTCAGATTTTTCCCTGACCGTCTTTCTTCTGTAAATTAAGGGTGCACACTATTGCTG
>NW_015544201.1:485248-487912 GCF_001515605.1 Sinocyclocheilus anshuiensis
GATATATTGCGTCACCAAAAATGATTGAGGTCATGTACATATATTGCGCGATAAGTCGATATATTGATTATAGGCATTGGCCGGTATGAGATTTTGACGGTATGATAACTAAGCAAAAATATCACTGTTTCACGGTATTGTTGTTACAGCTCTAAAATGTGATTTTTTTTTTTAATGTTTGGGGAAAAAAAAAAAACTTTACCACTGAACACAATAGATTTTAACATATCATTTCATATAATTTAGTTATATAATTTCATACACAAAATTTGATTGAATAATAACCCTATTTGAAGCAAAAACAGAATGTTCTGACTAGCTTTGTGAAATTATACTACATGCCTGAATGAAGCAAACAGCAGAAGCTCTGAATGAGACGCATGACTCTCTGACAGCAGGAGGTGCTTCTGGAACACCAGATACAGCATTTCCTTGGTTACCGCTGTAAACAAAGCAGCACTGCTGAAACACTGCTGTAATATGAATTATACAGAGACGAGATGAAAAGAAAATACCATCTAAACTTTTCTGAAGACAGTCAGTTCCCCTCAGAAACACATTCATATAAACCCCCAAATCAATATTGAGGATTTTCTTCCAATAGTTTGTTCATCATGAACAGTGAGTGATCTGCCTGCTACAGTATTTTTTCTCTTAGCGTCCGTCTTCAGCGTCTCAGGCCTCTGTTAACGGGTGTTTACACACTTCATATTTTCACATAAATGACATTTTGGAAAATTATTGCATTGCAACGCAGTTTGTGCAAGTCCAGAACAGAGACGAGCTGCAATAAGACAAAAAACGGCCGGTTGCCGATTGCGTAAGTTCCAGGGGAAGCTCTTTCAGCCGTCATACACACACGTGACTGACTGCTCGCTCGCTCGCACCAACAGGAGGGGGACGGGTCGTGTTACGCTCACTCAACCTGAGGGATTCCTACACTTTCAGTCTTTGCGGAGACATGAAAAATAGTGCATACTGCAGGGACGGTATAACGGAAAATGTTAGTGGTTTTGAAACCGTGAAATTTTCAAATCGCGGTATACCTTGAAACCGGTAATCGGCCATTGCCTAATTGATTATTGCAACAGGCCTAAGTAAGAGTGTGACTTAAGTTGTCAAAAACCATGCAGTCTCATAATAACTAGAGCCCGACCGATATGGGTTTTTTTGGGGGGGCTGATACCAATATTAGGGAGTAAAAAAGGCAGATATCGATATATCGGCCGATATTCTTTGTGTATATTATAGTACAGTATAGGGGTGGAACGGTTAGCGGGAAAAAAAATCGAACCGTACGGTTCTCCACACACGGTTCGGCACGCGCTAGGACCGCGGTTCAACTTAAATCTGACAACGCATCTGTAATATGGTTTGCTATAAATAACACGTAAAACAAACACGGTTTGTCTAATATATGTTTCTGTTGATGGATGCGCATTCTGGCTTCCCAGAATACATTACAACAACAGCGATGAAAAAAAAAAAAAAAACGTGGACGAACCAGTCACTCTTGTTCAATGCCAATGCTGGAATATGAGCATTTATTCCTTATTCCCCCGGGTGCTGATAACGCGCGCACACAGGTGAGACCTGAACAGCACACGTTGATATCTGTGTTTAAACCAAACTCATTTAAGCTTTGCCAGTTTAAACATTTAAGAGCCAGAGGACGCGAGCTCGCACGCGGAGTGAGAAGATTTGTGCGTGCGCTCATCCGAAACACGCAAACCAGCGCCTCAGAACACGCGCAAATATTAAGCTCACTCTGAAGTATTGTTTAAATCGACAAATTCACACAAAAATTATGTCAAAATGCCCGTCTTAGTAAGTATCCTATAGCAGACATAGCCGGCTGAACGTACTGTATCAGTGCATTCTCTTAAAGTGACCGCACTTTCTTAATATTAATCAAACAGCAACAACAAAGAAATCACTCACTGCTCTTGATTGAATAGCTTTTGTAACTTTAATAAAGATTAATCTTTAATTTATACAGTCAAATATGCAATGCTGTTTTACATTTAATTACTTTATTCAATTTCTGCACCTAAAAACGAATGTTAGACCTACCTAAAAAAAACTGAAAATCAATGTTTATTTTATTTGTATCTTTACTCTATTGTATTTATTTGTGCTGTTGCTTGTAGTTAGATAGATTATTCTTATTTTCTTTATTTTTATTTGACAGTATAGTTTTTGCCTAAACATAGCACACACCGAACCATACCAAAACCGTGACTCTAAAACCATAATACAAACCGAACCGTGAGTAAGTTGAACGGTTCCACCCCAGTACAGTACCAGTCAAAATTTTGGACACTTTAGGGCCTTTCGCAACGCGGGAATTCTTAGTACACACTGTTGGTGCGAATGCAACCCTTTAAATGGTACTAGGAAATATAGTTCAAAATCGTCCCAGTACTTTAGTACTGTACATTTAGTTCTGGAACTAAAGCGGTGCGAAAGGCCCTTTTCCCATTTGTGTCCAAACTTTTGACTGGTACTATATATAGAATACAGTATATACATAAACAGAATATATACACAAACACATTTTTTTTGCAATGATCACTCAAATGTGGTGATCACTTATAATGACGTGACAAAGATATGTAATGGAGGCAGGGCATTTAACAATTTAACAAACTTTATTATCCAAAA
>NW_015544201.1:488353-490594 GCF_001515605.1 Sinocyclocheilus anshuiensis
CTCGAACGCCACCCTCCACGCGGCGGTAGCCCCCAGGGATCGCCAGATCGGTCAGCAACCGACCGCGAATTTAACCGCCCGTAACTCCCGAACCCCGGGGGCTATCGACGCAAGGGCCACGAGACGTACACTTTTGATTCGGCGTTCGAGAGGGTTCCTCGAGCTGAAGGGATCCCCCGAATTTGGTGCAGATCCGCCACGCCTTTACGGAGATATGGCCGTTCAAAGTTTCAATGGTATTCTATACACTTTAGCTTTGAAGCGTTTCATCCAGGTCGCCAGAAGCAAACAGCGCGCTATGCTGGACAAACTACGTAATTACACCATTTACAAGCATTTTGTTTGCGTTTTATGTTCTGTAAAAAAATGTTGATATTGGGCATTTTATCTGCATTTTATGTTCTGTAAAAAAAATGTCATGTAGGTGGCATATTTGCCGATGCCGATATATCTGCAACAGGCTAATATCGGCCAATAAAATCGGCAAAACGATATATCGGTCGGGCTATAATAATAAGAGTGGTGAAATGCTGTACCTGTTTGCTATGAAGACGATGACTGGAACTCTTCTATTTAAGATACTGATCTAAAAAACAACACAAAAAGAAACATTAAAAATCAGCAAAAAAAAGAAAAGAAAAAAAAAAAGTAAATTATAAAGTAATTTTATTATATGTAATTATATTGTAATTACATAATTATATGTCCTGATATGCTGATTACATCAGCATATCAGGACATATAACTTTCTGTACTTTCTTACTTCATATATAACTTTCTATATACAATTCATGCCCCTTCTTTTTCAACCAATTGGAAGGCTATCAAGTTACACTTAAAAAAAAAAAAAAAAAACAGTACACACTCCAATCATGTACCAAACCTGTTACTCAAAATCAAATGAATAAGACCTTGTATTTTACATAATGTTGAATATATTTAGTAAAACATTGAATAGATGGCTAAGAGTGACATGAAAATTACAAATTAGCAAGTCTACAAAAACCCTACAGTTAATAGGCTACATTTAAACAAACAACCTGTTCACCAGAAAACTATGAGCAAGTGGATCTTCTACACAGGATTATGTCATATATTTGATTTGGCTCTTTCTTGTTAGCGTAAACAACCACTAAAAATATTGTTCGACCCCTGCACTCAAGTTAAAACCTAAATACAAACAAGTAGATGACAGCTCGTGATTACGTTATAGTGTTATAACGGCAATAATCCCTCTTACACACATTTACTAAGCAAGTAATGTAAAATCACCGCACATCTCACATACTGGGCGTCATGTATAACACTGTATAATATAACTGCTATCCAATAATATTAAGATAACACAAAATTGAACAAATTAGAACAGGGAACAAAATGCACAGCTATAAAGACACGCATAATTGTTGCATTATAAACTGTGTTGAAGGCCCAGTCGTCAAACGTGCTTCGCTGTGCTCTGGCATGGCCGCCCATAGTATTGAGTGTCATAGTAACACACAAATACGCCACAAACACAACTGACACGAGGAACTCAGCACAATCATAACCCCTAACTGCGGTTAAATACACATTCGCGTAATGCAGAGAAGGCGCAAAATGAGACAAAACAACCGCTTCCAGGACTGAGTATTTCGTTTTGTTACTTGCCCGTTAGCTTTAGCTAATTGCTAGCGCGACCTCCATTCCATTCGTGCGCAGTGTCGCTTACACAAGAGATCCTTTCATTCCATTATTTTGTTCCTCATTCGCGCTCATAAGACTTTACGTTGTATATGGCGGCGAATATAACGGAATACAATTCTCAATAGGCTCTAAAGTATGTACTATGGGTGTTAAATCTAACTAATTTCTGCGAATCGGTTCTTTGTCGTCATCGCGTAATGACGCCATCACGCGCTCCTTACGTCCTGGCGTTCCCATAAAACTCTACGTACGTATACACCGCTGTTTATTACGTTATTGATAAGCGTGTTTATTGTATGTGTACAGGAGTTTCACGCCGAACGAATCGCACAGACTAGTTTCTTGGACCGATTCAAAAAGGGATTCGTTTGCGAGTCCTAAGTAGTGAGAGCACTGGTGGGTCAGTCACACAGAGCTGCCACGTGAGAAGAGGTTATAGTCTACACGTAATGATTATTATTTAATAGCAAACTAATTTAGAGATATTTCATATTCATGCAAAATATGCTGGAGACTTTAAACATTTAAAACCAGTATAGTTTCCTCAGCAGACAT
>NW_015544201.1:490666-494591 GCF_001515605.1 Sinocyclocheilus anshuiensis
AGTTTCCTCAGCAGACATATATATATATATATATATATATATATATATACTTATCTGCACGGACTAGCTTTCTATACCTTCCAGTCGTGCAGAAAAACACAAACATTCATGAAGAAAAGTACTTCACATTATAATAAATTAGATTCAAAAGCTGCAAAATAATGCACACGGTTTAGTGCAACACCAGAGGACCACACACACCCACTTCGTAATCTTAATTGCATCTAAAATTCGTAGTAATCACATTTAAACAGGACGGAATAATGCAGTCGTGTACATAAATCTGTTAACAGTTTATAGAATAACGTACAGTCAAACTAATAAAAAAAAACGTGATTGCCAAGCACACGAGAGACATACGTGTTTTTAAAACTCATATACCAAAACATAGATTCAGCCTTATTAGATTTGGAGACAAAACTTTGTTGTACTCCACCTGGAAGAATCTTTTCTTATCGTATCAAATAAATATGGAGACTCGTGGCGCCATTACTAGAGCGCGAGGTTCACTGCTGTAAAGCTGACACACTGAATCTGCATCTCTGAATTCGGCACAGACGAACGGCAGAATAACATGCATTAGTGTCCATAACAACTGGAAATGCATACTCACTTGTTAGCATTAATAGCTTTCGGCCTATGGTCAGTGCAAAGATATGACCTCCATTTTCTTTTCTCGTTGATGATGGTGGCGAATACAGTATTTGCTTTTGCTAGTAGTGCATAGCATGAGGCAAAGCACAGGCGAAGCTGAAGTTACAATGTAGAACAGCGACGCAGTGTCGTGGGGGTGAAAATGCACCATTCAAAAATGTCCGACATGCAGAAGTGCACCCTCTAGTCTGCAGTCGAACATCTGACCGCCATTCAAAGCCTCATTGAAAGGCAATTTGTACAATTTGATCATATTATTCTGAAATTCGTTAATAATTGGGGTCTAGATTTTACAGATTTATTATTATTATTAATGTATTATTATTATGTTTGATCAAAAATAGATTTTACTTTATTTTGGGCGAGAAATCTACTTGTATTACACTGGGTATTATTATAGTACACTAATTATAATTCATTTTTAGAATTATATAATTGATGCATTGAACTTCCCATATCAGAGCAATGCATCTTACATTTTTACACACTGGGATTTCATTTTAGACAGACATTATTTTTTAGGATATAATAGGCAGCAAATAAGGACACATAATTAGAGAGGATGATACACAAACATCGGATTCTGACTTGCCTTGTTGCCTTCCTTCAGATCCAGACATCGATATAAGATTTGGTAGCTATAATAACAGAGGTGTCCACAAAAATATTATGCAACAAGTCACCACAATCATACATACCGTGGCAAAAACAAATCACTTCTTTTAGAGATTTAGAGATTACATTTACACACAACCCAGTAATGTACATAGCATACAGCTTCTCGAAGATTTCTGTGAATACTGTCCCATTAAAACACATTTGAAGGTCCAAATAAAGTAGGGCTTTCTTTCTTGCATGTTTTAATGTCAATCACTCATCAAAGAATGACTCCAATGTGAAACATTTTCATCAGGTGTTCTCTTTAATTCACTTGCACCATACAAAAACTATTAAATTACAATTTAGACCACCAGATCTTTATTTATATACAATATTGTAAACATCGATCTGTTCTTCTTTAGACTGACAGCCACTCTTGACCGCTCTCCTTTGCCCTCTGTATATGGTTTGGAATAACATATGTATGCACTATTAACAGCATAACATACAGGAATTTTTCTGTTTGTGGTTCATAGGTGCAGTATCTTATGGGTTAATAAGAATTTGTTCTTTAAACATTTAGAATACAGCATCAAAATGCAAAATTATAACTAACAAAAACAGCATTAAACAAGTACTGCCTTAATCACCTGGATTGGTGTGAAGGTAATTTTAAAAAACAATAATATATTTAGCCAATGTTCTTATCAAATGAATCGGGTACTTTTAAAGGTTAAAAAAGGAAACATAAATTACTCGTCTTAAAGTAATTATCATCTTAAAGGCAAACAATTCTTTGACACCAACAATATAGACATGACAAAATCTTCTGTCATTCATCAATGATCTAACACTGGCTTTCAAATGCAAGGTAAACTTAAAAAGAGAACAATGAGATCCTATTGATGTCACAAACGGCAACATCAACAGGATCACAGAGGTAAACAGCAGGCGAAACAGAAAAAACTGAAGGCATTTAAGATATATTACAGGTAATCAAATAAAGGGAGTCTCAGATTTACAATTCTCACTCTTATCTAGTGATAATACAGTTTTACAACATGTGTAACCATCTCCTTTCCATGGAGACACAATCGAACAATATAGTGATAAAGTAGTCATATTTTGCAAAACAGTGTTTAAACTCATCTTAGCGCTGTATGGAGAAGATACGATGTTGTCTCTTAAGTTTTATATAACCAAATGTTTTGATAAAATAGCATAAATAAGACAATCCAAGAAATACAGCACAATACTCTTCTTAAATTAGTAAAAATAAAAGTAAACACATTCTGTACTAGTTTTTGGAACTGGAAATAAAAACCACCATTTCGCTGTAACCATGACATGAGTGACGGGACTCATCTTTGAAAGATTACCAGCAGATCAGGCTTTCTGAATACTATAAACATATTTTGGCAACATTAAAAAGGATGAACTCAAATAAAAGTTATCAGACCCCATGTACCTACAAGATTTAAAAAGAACAATAAATAAACTGGTCTTCTTTTTTTTTTTTAGAATCGAACCCAACAAAGTAGTGGACAACCCTCTCAATCCTACAGCAGGAAATGGTCTGTGTGTCTTAGATTTGGAACATTCAGACATAGTCATTACATTAAAAAAAAACACAAACGCACAGTCAGGCAAGACAAACAGTTAAAAAAAATGTAGTGAAGAATTTGACAACATCTATGTACAGCTGTACAGACATAAGTGCTGATGTAGTGTATGTTTTGTACATATGAGCTAGGACATAGTGACAGTGACACTGTCCTTAGCTTTATCCACTTCACTGTTTTTGTCTGCAGGTGTAGCAGATGCAGTCTCTCTAGGTGAGTTGTTCGGCTGTCCAGGGACTTTGGGAGTAACATCTGTGCTGCCTTCTGACTCTTGTTCTTGCTGTGAAGATGTTGCTGGAATGCAAAAAGTCATTTCATACACATTAATAAGACAAGTCATTGAGTCATTTTAAACACTATTTACAGGTGCATCTCAATAAATTAGAATGTCGTGGAAAAGTTCATTTATTTCAGTAATTCAACTCAAATTGTGAAACTCGTGTATTAAATAAATTGATCTCGCCGCCACGCGGTCACGTGGTTCATTGAGCTCTCAATAGTTCCAAACAACTCCGTGCTTGAATGGGTTTAAGTAGGATAGACAGCAGTTTCACTATATTTGCAGCAATTTCTAGTGATTATTAACACATCATGTGCATTGATTGTGTATTGATAACTCGTTGACTACGTTTTACAATCGCATTTTATCTAAAATGCTTATTATTTATATTACAATTAGCGTAGTATTTAGGGTTAAAATAGAGAAAATGTTTTTAAATTCCAAACATTTTCTGTAAAGGGTTTTACCGGTCATAATAGCTTATTTATTTATTTACTTTATGTTTTGCATCGTATATTTAGACATTATCAAACATTCAATGTTTATAAGTTTTGCTCTTTTTTTTTAAATGTTGAATTTAAAAAGATTAATTTCTCACATCCCAGTATTATTTTATGACATTTATGTAAGAAGACAATATAAGTGAATGTTAAAAAAGGCCAGCAAATACGGAATTTAACCCAATAAAAAAACCAAATAAAATAACGTTTAAAAAACACAAGGCAACCAACTGCATTCAGGGAAACTCCTTCTTGTATTCCTTCACTCA
>NW_015544201.1:495033-497122 GCF_001515605.1 Sinocyclocheilus anshuiensis
GCCATTCTGAGTCGGATACTATGTCTTACCAGACTGTGTGCATGACTTCATGTGCTCAGGCCAGTGTGCTTGTTGGCAGGGATAGTCGCAGTAGCTGGTGTTCCAACAGCAGTAGAAAATGGCCTCCTTTCTGCAGTTTGCACACCACTGCTTCTTTTTAGTTTCATCTATGGCCTGCTGTTTCTCCACCTCCATCTGCTTCTTGACCTCTGTCATGATCCGCTCTCGCTCCTGTTCAAGACTCTGCCTCATCTCTGCCATGGTTAGCTCTGAGTACATTTAACAAATGTGGACAAACAAAAATGCAGTCAGTATGGAATATTGATGCACAAGATATTGGACCCATATCAGTAGGGCCCTATGAAATCGGTTTAAATTTTTTCCAAATTCCATTATATTTTTTTCTCAAATTAAATTTTTTTCTGTTTTCAATTTTCTGGATTCAATTTTAATGGTTAAATTAAATTTTAGTAAACAAAAAGCATGTCTAGTTAATTGAAATCATAAAAATGTACAACAATTTATTAAAACTATAACAAAAATTTCATTTTTAGGGCCCTAAGAAATGTGTTTTATTTTTCCCAAATTCAGGTGAAATGCATGACTATGTGTAGTGAAGGAAACTACACTTTTTACACAAACTACACAAACTACTTTTAATTTATTGCTTTAGGCAGGCATCGGAAAATATCTTGCACATGGTCATCCCCTTCATGCTCATTTCATTATTGGTGCATCCCTACCTTAATTAAACTATTATCAGAAACTCACATACCTAAATTGTGCTTCATCTCTGATAATTCTTGTTGATGTAGCCACTGCAGTTTTTCAATTTCAATTCGCAACCGTCTTATCTGTAACAGGGCAAAAATGGCTGTTTTATTCATATTTTCAAGTTGTTAAATAACTCACCAACAGTGCTTTGCTCTTCTCCAGATTTACTTTACAAATACAAACCTCTGCTATTGTGTTTCCCGATGTGCCTTTGGAAAGGTCATTATATATCTCAGTCATCGTCCCTTTAACTGCATCCATGATCTGTTGGTCAAACACAACAATAATTATGTCAACAGAACAATTAAAATGGTTTTCATCTAAAGGTGTAGTTTGCAGCCCCCATTTCTTTTAGAAATCTCACTTTATTAGTGTACTTTGCTATATCAGCTGCTACATCTGCAGACGTGGTGGGGATCTGGAAGTCTCCAGTTGTGGATGTTGATGATGAAGAGGAAGAGCTGACGGTGGGTCCTGCCATCATGGTGGCCGATACCGGTGTGCTGGTCACCAGGGTGACGGCAGAGGTGGACGTGGTGTGTGTCGAGTCTTTCTGTTGCACTGCTGCAAGAACAAACCCAACAATAATGATATTTAAGTTTGGAATAAGATGTTTTTGAAAGTTGTCTCTTATGCTCACCAGAGCTGCATTTACTTGATTAAAAATAAAACGGAGTTATTTTAAATTGCAATAACATTTCACAATATTACTATTTTAATTAATTTCAAAATGTCATTTATTCCTGTGATGGCAAAGCTGAATTTTCAGCATCATTATTCCAGTCTTCAGTGTTACATGATCCTTCAGAAATCATTCTAATATGCTAATTTGGTGCTCAATTATTTTTTAATTATTATTGCTACACAATTCTTAATAATAGTTCTTCTTATTATAATGTTGTAGTTATTCTTTTTTTTTTTTTTATCAAATAAATGCAGCCTTGGTAAGCACGAGAGACTACTTTCAAAAATATTAAGAAACCTAATTATTCCAAACTTTTGACCGGTATTGTACATATGACATTTATAGTATTAATTCACATTGACTGCATACTTTTCACAGCCTGTCGTGTTTGGTATCTGGTGCTGGATGAAGGCTGCTGTCCCGACGAGGATGAGGAGACCTGCGCTTGCTGCTGCGGCTGTTGGCTGCGCTGCACCTGCGTTAACACCTGCGCCTGTGTGGCTGGTTGCGTTTGGCCCTGCTGCTGCTGCCTATGCACCTTTTGCATGTGCCACTTTTGAGAGGACGTCTGAAACTTGGTGGTGGGGTTCCACACGACGGCCTGCTGCACCACAGGTACAGTATCTCGGG
>NW_015544201.1:497179-510902 GCF_001515605.1 Sinocyclocheilus anshuiensis
TTTCATTTAAATTTGAAACTCGGTGACTATTGTAAATAACTAAAATGTATGACAAAATTACTAAAACTTTAAAACAAAGACAGAAAATATAAAAGTAAAAACAAATTCTAAATATTATTAGATATTTAAAAAAACGAATAAAAAAAGACAAAAAAAAACAAAATAAAATGACTTTAATAATAACTTAAAATAACTTAATACTTTCATTTAAACTATTAATAAAAATTATAAGAGTATCTCTGGCATAAGAACACATTAGCCAATTTACCTTGTATCCAACCAGGGAAACAATATAAAGAGGCAAGCAATAATCAGAATTTTTCAACAAGACGTGTTGGTTTACTGGTTTCAGGTTTTGTCCAGTTGAATCTTAGAATGGTTCAAAATCCAAATAAACAATGGTTTAATTTTAAAAATGCACAAAACATTTTTGTATATGTTGATAATATGGCAGTCATCTTAGGCTTCATAAATACATACATGGGCAAGAATTATTCATTTATGCTGAAGGTATTGTATTTATCTTAACATCTACTGCAACGTACAAAACAACTGGCTTAGAAACAATACGAACACTGCAATAATATTACAGTAATATTAATAAAGAAGTTATCTGAGGTGAATTTCAATTTCAACACAATCGATGACTGAGATGCAAGATGGCGCCAGTTGCGTTTGTGTGAAACAAGAGAGAGCGATTCCGCTGTGCGACAAGAGCGTTGATCAGGCAAATCAAAAAGTTTTTGCTTACCATTGTGTGAATTTGCAGTCAGCTATAATTGTTTTAATCTGTAAGTGAAAACGTCTGATAATAACGGGGTTACTGAGTAGTAGTAGTATACGGCAAGTCATGTGAGCATGTGGCGATTAGCAGATCAGCATGAAGCAACCCACTAGATCCATGTAAAATAAAACAGATTTTATGGGGCTAATATAATTATATAATGTATATATCAATTTTATATTATTTAAATCTTTTATTCTTTGATTTATTGTTAATTACTTTTATAAATAAAATTACTGAGTGCACCTTTAAACATCAACTATCATCTGATTGGTTGTGATTTTTATTGTTTTGCATACTGATTCACTTTCAATAGTAACATAAAAATTACTTGATGCTGATCTAATAGCATCTGGTGCAACTATATTAACAGTATTATTTACTGCTTTATTGGCACTGATTCATAAAGAGAATCTGACCTTCAGGTTTGGAGGCTGTGGGCTCTTTGAGTGCAGTGACAGCGGCTGAATCTTTCCTGTTCCTCTTCCTCTTCTTCCCTGCCTGCTCTTCTCCCAGGTCAATGACCAGCTCCCTCTCAGAGTCCGAGTCCATGTCTTCATCCACAGATGCTGGCTGCACGGCCTCCTCAGAGCCCTTGGGTTTCTCTCTGGGATCTGGGGATGCGGGAGCAGCTTTCAGTTTCTCAGGAGGTTCTTTCTCTGAATCCATACCTGGTTTGTCTTTAGTTATAGGCTCGGAGGTGCTTGTTTTTTGGCTGGTTTCTCCTTTGGTTGTTGTACTGGCTGTAACAGCAGACTCTGCACTGCTGTCTTTGCCCTCACCAGCAGCCGCCGATGGTTTTGACTTTTTCTTGGGTGGCTCTTTCTCATTTTTATCATCAGCTACGGTTTTGTCATCTTGGCCGCTCTTAGATTTCTGTTCATCGTCACTACCGTATTCACTGTCGCTGGAGACAGACTTGTCGGATTCCTCTGTATCGCTGTGCTCTACGCCTTTATACACATCCTCAGATATTTCATCTATACCTGTGAGACACAGACATGTTTAACCTTCAGGAAAGTAATACAATGGCTGCACATTCTCTATCAATAAGTCATTATAAATGAAAAGGATTATAGAGTGTAACTAACTCACTGGTGATGAAAACAGGACTATTTAAAAAGCGCTCAAAAAAATTATATTTAGAATTCTAAAAATGCTGTTCTAAAAACTATTAGATATTGCAGAAGGTGTAATGAGTTAAGCAAAACTGTATTTTACCTAACAGGGAAGATATAGGCATAATTAGTTGAAAAATATGTATGTTTTGTCACAAAACTCATGTTGGACTAACAAAACAAAAATGCTTTTTAAGAAACGCAAGTAATACCATCAGAGAGTTTTAACAGAATGGTTTGTGAATGGCAGCAAAACACTGAAAGTTGTTGCAATTGCAATTGTATGTCAATTCAAAGTGTGAAAATGGCTGTTGTGTTTCTTATGACAGATTTCAATCTGAACTCACCCAGCTGTGCTTTGCAGCTCTCTATGGTCTTATCCAGGTTAAGTTGGAAACGGCTTCTGATCTGTCTCTTAGGGGAGGTGAGGGAGGGCTGAGCCCCATGCTGCTGTTGTTGCTGGACACTTTCACTCAGCTCCTTCAGGTCCATCTCTGCCTTACTACGATCTGAAAGAGATCACATGGCTCTCACTAGACCGCTATGAGCAGATCTAAAAGCATACTCATTCGATCCTCATTACATCCGTATTTGAGCTACAGGACATCAAGTATAAATAAGATCTAGGAAGATTTAGAAAGGCTTTTTGTGGAATAGCATCACCAATGAATTATCCACAATGAGACCTTAATGTCTTATTGTGAAGAAATTAAATATAGTCAATTTTGATTTCATGTTTACTTTCACACAGTACAACATATTGAACAGACTTCCATTCCCTCCATCACAGCCTTGTTTCTGTTCACATTAAATTTCATGTTGTAACATTACATATATTATGTAACATTTATATTTTAAACATTTTTATGCACACAGTGATGTCTACGTACCTAAAATTATTTTAATTTATAGCCTTCAATTTGGAAGAGAACAGTGGGCAAGATGTGATATAACATGTTATATAGTCAGGTTTTTTTTTGTTCAAGAAATTAATACTTTTATTCTGCAAGCGTGCATTAAATTTATCAAAAGAAAATACTCAATATATAAAAAGAAAATATTTCAAATAAATGCTGTTCTTTTGAACTTTGTATTTACCAAAGAATTCTGTAAAGAAAAATTATTTCCAACACTGATAATAATAAGAAATGTTTCTAGGATCATGTGAGGATCGTGTGACACTGAAGACTGGAATAAATTAGATTTGAAATTAATTTAAATAGAAAACAGTTCACAATATTTCTGTAAAACTGTGCTTTCGATCAGATAAATGCAGCCTTGGTGAACATGAGAGGTTTTGAAAAACATTTTAAAATCTTTTTGACCCCACACTTTTGAATACTAGCGTATATTCAGAAAATAAAATGTGGCTATTATCAGATAAAACAATTAATCAAAGAAACAAGCAGCAGATTAATCAACTGAAGGGGGTTTACCGAGGTTGAGGTTGAGGATGCTGCCGGTAGTGGGGGTCTTCTCCTGTTTAACAGGGGTGCTGGGAGCCGGTGAATGGAAAGGTTTAGGGCTCTCTAAGGTGTTTCCTGTGAGACCTGCTCTAGGAGGGGCAGGCGATGCTGTAAGAGTAGAAATGAGCTTTAGTCATACAAATCATTCTGTTTAAATATTATCAGGAAACATTTCATGTTATATATACCAGTGCAGTCCACTGACTCCTCTCCAGTGCTGTAATGTGGCAGGGCCGCTCTAGCATGACCTTTCTCTGCAGTCTCCTGTTCTCCATCAGATCCCGTATGGGCAGAGGAGTTAGTGCTCATTGGTGAACGAGGCATGTCCGACATCGAGATTCGCCTTCCTGTCCCGCCTCCAACGTTTCCACTGGACACCATGCTCTTACCCATAAGCAACTTTGGAGATGCCGTTACATCAAAGCTGAACTTGATCTTCTCATGTTTTTCAGGTTTGACGGAGCCCGCGCTAGGGTTTGCCGGGTCCAGGAGCATCTGGAACTGGTTGTCTGGTGTGTAGGGTGTGCGGAATGGAGCGTAATTGAAGACTCCAAATTTTTTCCGGATGTTCTCTACGTAGACTTCCATCTCTGGTCTCTCTGGGCAGTAAAGGTCTCTGTTTCTTTACTGTGCTGGTGGAGATGGGTGAGGAACTGTTGGCGGTGGAGGGAGTGGTGATGGGGAGGGTCGAGGAGGTCAAAGTTGTGTTGGTTGGAGCTGCTGTGAATGGTATTATGTTAAGCGGGACGGTCATCGGGGATTGAGATGGGTCTTTAATAGTTGAGGAGGAGGAAAGGACTGTTGAGTTTTGAGGCTGGGTGAGACCGCTTGAAATGGGAGTGGCTTTACCTGAAGTCAAAGAAATTAGCCTTCAATTTGGAAGAGAACAGTGGGCAAGATGTGATATAACATGTTATATAGTCAGGTTTTTTTTTGTTCAAGAAATTAATACTTTTATTCTGCAAGCGTGCATTAAATTTATCAAAAGAAAATACTCAATATATAAAAAGAAAATATTTCAAATAAATGCTGTTCTTTTGAACTTTGTATTTACCAAAGAATTCTGTAAAGAAAAATTATTTCCAACACTGATAATAATAAGAAATGTTTCTAGGATCATGTGAGGATCGTGTGACACTGAAGACTGGAATAAATTAGATTTGAAATTAATTTAAATAGAAAACAGTTCACAATATTTCTGTAAAACTGTGCTTTCGATCAGATAAATGCAGCCTTGGTGAACATGAGAGGTTTTGAAAAACATTTTAAAATCTTTTTGACCCCACACTTTTGAATACTAGCGTATATTCAGAAAATAAAATGTGGCTATTATCAGATAAAACAATTAATCAAAGAAACAAGCAGCAGATTAATCAACTGAAGGGGGTTTACCGAGGTTGAGGTTGAGGATGCTGCCGGTAGTGGGGGTCTTCTCCTGTTTAACAGGGGTGCTGGGAGCCGGTGAATGGAAAGGTTTAGGGCTCTCTAAGGTGTTTCCTGTGAGACCTGCTCTAGGAGGGGCAGGCGATGCTGTAAGAGTAGAAATGAGCTTTAGTCATACAAATCATTCTGTTTAAATATTATCAGGAAACATTTCATGTTATATATACCAGTGCAGTCCACTGACTCCTCTCCAGTGCTGTAATGTGGCAGGGCCGCTCTAGCATGACCTTTCTCTGCAGTCTCCTGTTCTCCATCAGATCCCGTATGGGCAGAGGAGTTAGTGCTCATTGGTGAACGAGGCATGTCCGTCATTGAGATTCGCCTTCCTGTCCCGCCTCCAACGTTTCCACTGGACACCATGCTCTTACCCATAAGCAACTTTGGAGATGCCGTTACATCAAAGCTGAACTTGATCTTCTCATGTTTTTCAGGTTTGACGGAGCCCGCGCTAGGGTTTGCCGGGTCCAGGAGCATCTGGAACTGGTTGTCTGGTGTGTAGGGTGTGCGGAATGGAGCGTAATTGAAGACTCCAAATTTTTTCCGGATGTTCTCTACGTAGACTTCCATCTCTTGCATGGCACTGTTGAAGATGCTCTTGGTCTTCTTCACAGAGAAGGGGATCTCTTTGGACATGAGGTAGCAGTTGTTAATAGGAACCCAGGCCCTGTATATAAAAACGAAGTTAGAATAAATAAATAAAAAAACAGTGAAGTGACGACAAGTGTTTTCTATAAAGAAGTGTCAAGTAATTTTTCTGTCTTCACCTAGAGTGAAAAGCATCAGAATATCAATCATATCCAATCAGAACATATTGGTTTTGTATAAAGATATGAGAAACATGATTTTGGAAAAATGTAGGGCTGCAATAATTGATATAATTGAAAAAAAAAAAATCCATAATGAAAATAATCAATAACAAATTTTATTAGTTGGTTCTGTGCACACAGAAGTTGTTTTATGTATAAAAAAAAGTTGGGAAAAAAAAACTGGATATGAATTTAGGAAGTCTCTTACTTTTATAGGATAAAATGTATGTATGTATGTATGTATTTTTGTAATAATGTAATGTTCATATTTGAAACCTTAAATGCATAGCACAGTTAATATATTTATATAACACTGTAATATTGATTACATAATACATATTACATAAATATTATGTATATTTGTAATATTTATGCAATAATATTTGGAATAATTAATACTTTTATAGCCTTCATTTTAGAGGAGAACATTGGGCAGAATGTAGAATAAATATATTTTAAAAATATAATAATTAAATAATGTTTTTAAAAGAAGAAGTGGTCAACCTATAAATGGACTGTCAAAATTCTATTGCGCAACACGGTCGGTCGGTCACTTCTGGTTAAAAGCTAAGATTAACATTGAGCAAATTGATTTATAGTTTGATTTTGTGTGTATGGTTGGGACCCAGTTCAACGGTTCCTCACCTGTCGTGCTGCCCAAAGAACCGTGCATCCACTTGTCCGTCTTTGTCTCGAAGAGCTTTGGCAGGCCAAAATGGGAATCCCTTCAGCTTGGCCCAGACCAGAGGGTGGGGGTTGCTCTGATGCACACAAATATTTCATGAACAGATGGTTAACTCACACTGGTTACTATGTGAAGAAGGAATTTAATTTTGTTTAGTGTAATACACTCACACATGGTTCACAAAACCAGTTATCCCTTTTCTGGCATGCAGAGAGATAGCACTCTGGACAGACCTCGATCTCATTCATCTGAAAGGCAATTGGTATTTAAAAACTGGCACTGAATAAAGTATGTACTTATTTTGGCTTACAATTTACAATACATACTTCATGTTCACAGATCTTTACAATAACTTTAGCTGTTGCTGTAAGTTTATGGTTGCCTAAGAGAAAAACAGACGCAAAGAGATAGTTTTAACAAAACAAACATTCAGCAGAAACTAATTTGACAGTACAGTGGAACCGTTAGCAACCGACCTCCATTATAAATGATACAGTTGTGCAAAATCCACTTCACATCAGCCAGGAAAGCCTCAGTGGAGCCGTACATTTTCTTTTTAATATTCTGAATAGGAACAAAAAGTGAACACACTAATAAAACACTTTCATAAGATGCCAGATTTTAGACATTCCTAAGAATTAGGAATATCAGATCAGATTCAAATGCTTCGCTTTCACCTTTTCTAAAGTACAGAGATCCATGGGATGAAATATATATTCTGCATAATCAGGATGCTGTTCCAAAGACACCGGCTTCTGAAATGGCTCCGTCTGAAGAAAATAAAAATATATTTTAGTATTAGAGGTAAAAAAATAAAATAAAATCATCCCGTAATACCTAAAACATTGTAACCATATTTTTTTTTACCATTAATTTCTGGCAGCCAATGCTTCCAGTTTTTTTACTGTAAATTGAATAGGATTTTTTACAGTGCATTGTACGCACAGAATGACACTTGTGTTGGCATACCGTTTAAAAAAAAAACACTTTTAACCCAACCTAACAAACCAAATTATGATGTAAAGGCTCTACTGTGAATGTAACCCCAAAAAGCACCATTGAGACATTCATGAAGCTTTTCAGGTGGGCAGAATGTGTCTGTGCCTGTTCTATGAGGAAAGGGGCTTAAATGTAAGGCTCTCATTTCATATTGAAGTGTACAATGCTAAAAAAAGTGGGAAAACATTACAATTTCTCACAATTGCTTTTTTTGTGCTAGTTCTAGGCACGGCTCTCAAATGTAGACTAAATCATGGATCTGCAAAAGCAGAGTCACGGAAAGTCATGAAACCTACACCAGGCTGCTTCATCTTCTGGAGAGCAAACTTCAGCAGGAAAGACAGCTGATCCAATGTGAGCATCGTCATAGCTTTACTCTGAGTCTCTATGCACTCTGCAACTGTTATTTTCTGTAAACAAAAGAGAGAAATGCTTAAAGCTTTATTTTAATTCAAATATTAAAGGGATGTTTCTATATGTGACCCTGGACCACAAAACCAGTCATAAGGGTCAATTTTTTTCGAAATCTGGAATCTGAGGGTGCCAAAAAATCTAAATAGAGAAAATTGCCTTTAAAGTTGTCCAAATTAAGTTCTTAGCAATGCATATTAGGCTACTAATCAAAAATTCAGTTTTAATTTTTAACAAATATACCCCAGCGACTTAAGACTGGTTTTGTGGTCCAGGGTCACATATCGTAAAAAGCAGAATATTCTTTTTCTGTTGAAAGAGTTTTAAAAATGTATGCAAAAATTAATTCAGTTATCACTGGCATGGTATGCTGCCAGTTACAGCTTATGTTTAGTATTCAGTAACTTAGTATGAGCATTACTAATTTCACATGCAAAAAAGTTAGCCAATCGTAAAAGCAGTAATTTACATGCAATATAGACATTTTAAAGTTACAGTAGCAAAATAAGCCTGTTTAATTCTAAAAGTCAGAGAGGGTGGAATATTGTCAGGTAAAACAAAAGTATGACTTTTTAGTGAAAGAAACCTTGACTAATATTACAAATGGATTTTGGAGAGAAAAAAAAACAATTAAAAGTTAATTTAACTAATAGATATTGCCATACTTCCCCAGTTGATTAATTCCATTAAGAATTGCAAAAAAAATTTGTATTACAAGTTTTCTGAAATGTTATGTTTAAATATGCAAATAAGGCATTATCTAATTAATTATGCAATAATTATCACAAATTTCCAGAACAGAAATCTGAACAATGGATAAAGCCAGGTTCAAAAAGTTTCATTTTGTTGACGTATCAGGGTCAATGGTTTTTACAAAACTGATTTCAGATGTCTTTTTTTTAACACTCCATAAATCAGAAAATACAGCCAGAAAAAAAAAATCACCATGTTTTTAGGAACAAAATGGTGTATAAAATCAAGCAAATCAATATGAACAAACCTCTCTGTAAAAAAAACTTCAGAATATACAGTAGATGGAACAAAAAAAAAGATATGTATTGTAAAGAAACGTATTGTAATTGAAATCTACAGATGCAAATAGATTTAAAAAAAAAAGTGTAATAAAATAAACTATGTTTTTGTCTGTAGTATATCTTGCCCAAAATAAAACATTTCCAAATATCTAACAATCTGCACTGTGAAGATAAATTATTTTTTAGACAAAGTAGAGCTGCATGAGCCAGTACCTCACATTCAGGGCAGAACCAGTCTCCCTCGGGCTCTGCAGCCAGTTTGAGGCACTTAGCGTGGTAGACGCGCGGGCAGAGCTCACAGCAGAGCACTTGGCCCTCGCGGTGGCACACCCAGCAGTAGAAGTCATTCCGCCCGTCCTGCGGTACAACATCAACAGGGTCTGTGGTGAGTGCGGGCTGCTTCACATAGTAAAAGGGACCATGTCTTAGTTCTGACTGGAATGCGGGCGAGAGAAACAGAGGGTTGGGGTTTCAAAACATGGGTATTAAAGGTAACAAGACAAAACAAACAGGCACAACGGTTATCGATCAGGGAGTGGCATGGAAGGACAGAAAAGGGCAAATGTAGATTAATGAGCATTAAATTAATGGAATTTCAATCTGTAACGTGAAAGTAAATGCATCCTTGTTAGTGGTGGAAACAAGCTCAGGTCTAATTATTCATTGCAGCTGCATCAACATGAATCATAGGCTGTCCCTGGATACACATTTCTGCTTAGCTCGCATGACAGCCACCTGCCTTGCATTTGTTTGGCTGGGCTCACTATCTGAAGGCACGGACCTTAGGCTGTTTGTGAAAATTAATGTCACTGTCGAAAGATGACACTTTTCTAGAAGGTAAAATGTTTTGTTTGGATTCCCTGCAAAAAAAAAAAACTGTAGTAGTCAACTTGAGGGTTTATCAATAGCTTATACCAGGGTTTGACAATAAGTGTGGTCTGTTTGCATATGGTTGCTGTTGAGCAAATGCTCATGGTGTGAGATGCTGAAAAAACAGTGTATGTGATGATGTTTAAGGTGGGATGCAATAGCCACATCAGTCAAAACATGTACATTCAAACCAAAATTTATTCAGACACCTTTCACACATTATCACAGTTTATTCATATAGTTTAGAAAATGGTAATAATATATGACAAGAACACAGAGTTAAACTGTTTCAGAACAAATTCATCTTGATAATGTCAGATAACACTTAAAGGAACACTCCACTATTTTTGACAATAGGCTCATTTTCCAACTCCCCTAGAGTTAAACAGTTGAGTTTTACCGTTTTCGAATCCATTCAGCCGATCTCCGGGTCTGGCGGTAGCACTTTTAGCTGTAGCTTAGCATAGATCATTGAATCTGATTAGACCGTTAGCATCTCGCTCAAAAATGACAAAAGAGTTTCTATATGTTTCCTATTTAAAACTTGACTCTTCTGTAGTTACATAGTAGTAAAAAAAAATATCAAAAATGATATCTGGTGTCTGAATAATTTTAGGTTTGACTGTATACTCAACGGTAACAAATAAAACAAGAACACAGGAATGTATTAATATATTGATATTGAACTCTTGCTACTATAATAGCCTGATAAAAGAGGCCTTTCGATTTAATATTCATTGATTTACTTATTTAATTTTCAGGACATCAGTCTAAATATAGCTATTATTAAAATTATAAATCCATATAAGTTATTTAATTTTTAAAAAGTTTAAACTTGATGCAAACTTGATGAAGATAATGTACTCCACATCTGACTCTTAATTTAAAAACTGCTACTTATTGCTAAAAACAGCAAACCGTTTCATTTTCTTGGTGCTAAAATATCAGCAAAATGTTTTCAAGCAAGTATACTTGAAAAACAATAGGAAAATTACTTAAGTATTTGCATCTATTTGATTTCTAGAATCAGCATAAATGTTAATTGTGAATACAATTACATTTAATCAGTTAAAAATTTTGAACATTATATATATTTAAGTGGTTAAAATGTATGAATTAGTTTACATTTAATAAATTGGATTTATATGACAAATATATAAACCTGGATAGTGTATATAAAACACATTTGTTTGTTTTTTAGTAATATTACATAAATCTCATCCTTACTTGTTTCAATTATATGTGACAAACAAATATGCATCACATTACGTTAATTAGTTTATGTTAAAACGGTTTAATCCAAATGGATGTAAATTTTATATGCAATTAAAATACATAAATCTTAAATATAGGCCTAAATATTTTTTGTGATAAGAGTGATAAGATTTTGATAATGACTAAAATTAAATATATTTTTATTTAACAAAATATTTGCAATCAGAAAATTTAATTATTAATTGACAAGGCTCTTGGCAGATTTTGTAACATTTGCCAAAAGTGCACACAAATCTTAAAGTGGCCAAAAATAAAGTTTGGCACTGTTTCAGGTGGCGAAACAGTGAACTAAATCATAAAATGTACATCTATATTAGGATGATAGTAATGATGAATACCATTAAATCTTGTAGAGAAATCACCACGAAGAAGTCGCCCAAAAGACAAAATAAAAAAAACAAAAACAGACAGACAGACACTGAAATTAGTGAATGACTGTCATGCAGGACTGAACAAGGGCCTTGTGCAGGGAGTGAAAGTTGCACCTGGTCTTTACTGTTACTAAATCATAAAATGTACATCTATATTAGGATGATAGTAATGAATACCATTAAATCCTGTAGAGAAATCACCACGAAGAAGTCGCCCAAAAGACAAAATAAAAAAAACAAAAACAGACAGACAGACACTGAAATTAGTGAATGACTGTCATGCAGGACTGAACAAGGGCCTTGTGCAGGGAGTGAAAGTTGCACCTGGTCTTTACTGTTATTGACGGCTCCTGGTTTCTTCTTCTTTTTGACAGGACTGGAGGAGGATTCCGATGGCGAGTGTCCGTTTGAGGAGTGAGGGGGGCTGGAAACCTTGCGCTTAGGGACGGTCCTCTCTGCTGACCCTTGATCAGAGACTGCACAGCAATGGGACAGATTACAGACACAAACTTAGAGTTAAAACTGTAGGTATAAACTAAACTATACCAAACAAATTAAATCCGACCACAAAGCATCAACAAAAATGGAAGCTTAACAAACATGACGTGTTTGCACTGTTTTGACACTTGATAAATGTGCCACTCTCATCTCATCAAGCACAATTCTCACCCTTGGATCGTGTTGCGATTTCCATCCTTGCAATTGCATCTGACTCCTTCCCTCCTTCAGCCAAACTGCCACAATGAAAAGAAATCGATGGTATTTAAATGTCCATATTGTACACCTATACCTGCTGTTTTGTCGTTATGGCCAGGGGCGGATTTAGTGAATTGGGGACCCCAGGCAAAATATAGGAATGGGGCCCTATACATTTGCACACATTTTCCTAGATCAACCTTGAGGTTCCTGTTTTGTTGTGATGCTTGCTGCTGCACAATGGTGCCCCATAATTGTGTCCAATGTTTCTACATTTTTCATGTACATGTTATAATGTCTTTCTTTTATGTTGTAGACCATGAAATAGCAACTGATTTACAGTTGAGATACAGGTTTTCACAAAAACAAAATAAATTATAAAATGATAAACCTCACAATTGAGCGTGTAAACCAGGGGTGAGTCAGAAGTATAAATTATTATATTAATTTAAAACAGGGTTATGTGGGTGGATTTTCGCATTGGTCTGAACAAAAACTACAGACTGGATTATTGAAAATGAACATTTATTCTCTGCCAGTAGGAGGCGCTTTTGGAACGTCAGAAATATACAGTAGAATGAGAAAAATGTGAAAACATATAGCCTATATTGAGGAGGAAAGTCCACTGATGAGTTACCAGCGTAAGCCTGTGTGCAAAGGCTGTCTAATTCTAAACTTTAAAATACATTTATTTTTAGTTATTTTAACTACAAATTTAAATGCAACTGAAAAAATTATGAAAAGGCAATTATACATTTACACACCTAAGGATTATATCAACCAAAAAAGTAACTGCATATGTGTCCTCTACTTGGTTCCTTCTCATAAATGAGTAAGCGGCATTTAAAACAATTACAGTACAAACATATAATACACACTATTTCTCAATATTTAATTACAGCTTCAGATGCATAATATTTTCATCTCCTTCAAGCAGGATACACAAAAATCACGTTCAACTCAGACGGTTGTCATGGTAATAAACCCCGTAATCAGCAACCGTTCGCGTGTCAGCGCTTAATGCGCATCTCCTATATGAAAAGCATTTTAGGGGGCCCTTGGCTTTTGGGGGCCCAAGGCAGTCGCCTACCTTTGCCTAATGGGTAAGTCCGCCCCTGGTTATGGCACCTGCACTTCTGATGCCATTCTTTTCAGTACAAGAAACTGCTTTACTAAGATGATGCTTGAATTAATTTTTCACCTTCAGAGGGAATGTATTTAGCGATAGTGAAGCTAAAAATTTGATACTAGCAAAAAAAAAAAAAATCAACTGAGGCCTTTCCTGATGGTTTCGTCAATGAGTGACATGGCATAAAAATATCAAATTTTATGTAAATATATAAAAAAAGGCAAAGCAGTTTCATTTCTTTAAACAATAATGTGCTTTTCTCCAATCCAAAAACACAACAGACAACCCAATTTAAAAAAAATAAATACTTAATATTTCTTGTATATGTGTATATATATATATTATATGTGTATGTTATATATATATATATATATATATATATATCTTTTTTACCAATACAAATATCTAAACCATCTAAAGGAAAATATAATATCTTAAAGTTATAACAAAACAAGATTTACTTGAGAATCAAAATGACTTAAGATATAAGTCTTCTTTTCTGAAAAATTTATGAAAATTAGGTGTCTGATTGAAACAAGAAAAAAAAATCTGTCTATGGGGTAAGAACAATAAACTTAATTCAAAGGAAAAACAAGATTATTTTTCTTACCCAACTTTCTTCATTTAGATTTTTTT
>NW_015544201.1:511960-513983 GCF_001515605.1 Sinocyclocheilus anshuiensis
ACTGTCATTTTGCTTCTCAAGTAAATATCTCGATTTAAGAATGTTTATATATTTGTACTGGAAAACAATGCAAAAATACTGGGCAAGAAAATAATTTTTTGCAGTGTATCACTGGTGGAAGTAGCACCAAGATGGTTTCCTCTTACTGCCAAGAGAGAATTCTCTAATAGAAATCCCAATAAACACACAAACGCCATCTGAGCCATCAGAGCGATGGGCCATAACTCATCAGATGTAGCGTCAGTTGATGCCAATGCTAAACCTCTGTGGAAATTTCAATTTCGATGCAGCACTAGGACTTGAGACCTTCCAAGCAACATAACGTTTCCTATCATTTTGCAGCCTATGCGGATTTAAAAAGCCTCCTTTTCTCTCCTGATGCCTGGGTCATTTTCACACCCACCCATCGTGAGCAGAGGAACAGAGAACGACCTCCACGAGCAAACCTCGAGATGATCAGAGAATCACACTGTTATTGACATTTACGAGGTCTATTCTAATGCGTTTGCAGTGATGTGGCAGCGATATCCTGCTCCGTCCTGCACCCCCAACCTTCAGAGATGCAGATGGGGAGGGGAGGTGTTGACAGCATGCACAAGGCAAACATCTGTAGAGCTTGAGCACTTGCCATCTTGGCCTTCTCACGTCCAGCCTACATGCACCATCCACTCCCCACCCACAGAAGAATCCAGTTCCTCTTACGCAAGCAATAATCCGAAAACATGAGTTAAAATGGCAAAATAAAATCGCAGATACACCTATAACCTTAACACACAAGCTTCCTCCCCAAAAACACACAGTCAGACTAGCATTGTATGGTTGTCCATCTAAAAACTGACATATAATAACAGCATACCTTTTTCTTTACAGGCACAGTACACAGATTCTTCAGGCTGAGCCTCTGAAATGTTTTTTCAGATATAAAGGCAGTGAGGGATGAGACAAAGATGGGTGCAGAATTTTCCAGAAGGGCCCTGCTCTCCCTGCTGCTCTCAGAACGATTGTCAATCTTTAACCTCAGCTGTGTGCTGCCGATTGGTTTGAGAGCCACACGGAGGCACGTGATTGGGCGACTGGTGCTGTGTGTGCCACACAGGCTCTCCCTGCTCTTCTCTCTCTGCTCCGATACACTGCTGCAATGCAGGGAGGGCTGCTTCTGCTGCTGCCATTCACTGGGAAAATACTCATATTCTACCCTGAAAACTACCGGTGTGAATAAACATGGGACGCAGATGTTCGGACAAACATGTCAGATGGTTTTATTCTCCTCCCCTTCTTGCAGTCACGGGTTAAGGGCGACCATTTTGATCCCATTCTCTGTCCTTGTCGTGTTAAGTAAGAGCCAAACGGAGATTTGACAAATAAGCGGCTCTCAGGAATGCAGCAAGGGCCTTGTAAACACCGAGAGACAAAGAAAAGGCTGGAAAATGTAATCGGAGTCGTGGTAAATTGCAGGTCTTGGGAATACTCCTTATTCTCTGTCTGACTGACTTACACTCAGCCGGCTGCCAAAATGAGCTCATGTACCACTAAAAATAATTTCAATTGCTCACTAATGTTGTAATAGGATCAAGGACGCTCATTGTTCCGCCTGGATCCATTGATTTATTCAAAAACACAAAAAAAATTACTGTTTTTTTAATTATCATGTTTTTAATTTATGCATTAATTTCTTTTTTTTTTGGGGGGGGGGGGGGGGTCTCTGAGCACACTGCTACTCTTTTTTTCCCCCTTGCAGACACTGTCTTGATATCATAAAAACGCTCTCAATAAAACAGTAAATGATGTCACAGAGGCGATCCCTTTGGTCCTAAATCACCAACGTCAGTGTGTCTCCTAAATATCAGATAATTCAATCCATTTATGACAAAACAAGGTTAGTTCATGTTGTAAAATATCACGTGGATTTATGATTTTATGAATGTGGATTTCATGACATTTGTAATTCATATACACTACCGGTCAAAAGTTTGGGATCAGTAAGACTTGTAATGTTTTTTAAAGAAGTCTCTTATGCTCATCA
>NW_015544201.1:514098-541071 GCF_001515605.1 Sinocyclocheilus anshuiensis
TCTTTGCTATCACTTCTTAACAATTTAACACATCCTTGCTGAATAAAAGTTTTAATTTCTTTCAAAAAAAGAAAGAATACAAATTTACTGACCCCAAACGTTAGAACGGTAGTGTATATTGTTAGAAAAGATTTCTATTTTAAATAAATGCTCTTCTTTTGAACTTTTTATTCATCAAAGAATCCTGAAAAAAAGGATCACAGGTTAAAAAAAAATATTAAGCAGCAGAACAGTTTCCAGCACTGATAATAAATCAGAATATTAGAATGATTTCTGAAGGATCATGTGACTAAAATAGAAAAACGCTATTTTACATCATAATAATATTTCACAATATTACATTTTTTCCTGTATTTTTGATCAAATAAAAGCAGCCTTGATGAGCATAAGAAACTCCTGTAAAGGGCATTAAAAATCGTTCTGATCCCAAATTTTTGACCAGTACTGTATATAATACATACATATATTTATTATTATTATTATTATATATAATATATATACATATACATATAAGCAACAACCAACCCATTATTCAAGGTGCAAAAAATATTGCTACACCACATGACATTTTTTGAGTAACATTCATTTATACTTTTTTTTCTTTTCTTTTTTAAAACAATAAAACAAAAATACATAATTTGAGTAATATTTAGAAAGAAATATGGAAACTTTGTCTACTATTAATAAAAATGATTTGATGATGATAATTCAAAATGATGTTTCTTATATCTCCCTGTAGTAATTAATTCTCTGCTCTTTTCTTTTTAACACACAAACTGATCCACCCCCCACAAATCTCAGCAGTTAAACATTAAATCACATTTCTAAAGTATAATCTCAAACAGATATCAGGAAATCACGATTGCACATACACTGTCAGTCAGACAGGTGAAGCCGATAAACAGTCAGGTTTAATCACTTGCTTTAACAGCCAAACTGTCCAACGTGCAAGTTATTTTGCAGACAATGACTGCTATGGCAGGTTAAGAAAAAAAAAACACCTCAGTTTGACATTATGGTTGTGGAAAAACCACTATTCCACTGCTTTGACCTCTGATCAGACCCCTGCTGTATTAAATACAGTATCCAACGATTTGCCATCCAAGAGAAATATTTGAAATACTGGATACAAACGTAATATTAATAATGCCACATTAAGACAATATGCTTGCATTCACAGACACAAACACAGTCTTTGTGGTTGCACAGCCGAAAGAGGAAGTCTGTCTGAAATGGCTGCCAACTCATACCACAACTTAAGTTTTGATAAAATGCCTGGCCTGTACAGAGTCTTTACATCCTGAGTAAACAGACAGAAGCCTCTATTTAACCCAGAAAGACAAACACAAGCCTATTATACCATCTATATGCATCTATTGATAGAAAAGAAAGTCTCTTCTATTTCAGATCCAATAACCCTGTCAGCAAATGCAATCTGCTCTGTGCTTTAGGCCTATAGCCTGAGCAAAATGAACATTCAGCATTTTGTCGGCCATTGGAAAGTGTGTGTTCCCTTAAATTGCAACCTGAGCCAAAACTGCTGCTCGATCTTTCTGCCAGTCTACATGTGCACTTCCTCTTACAGTCTGTACTGTCTGCTCCTCAGGGCCTTCCATTTTGAGAGGCCTGGCCTGTGACACAACCTGACACAACTGTGCTCCTCTCCAGCTCCAGAGAAACTTGACTAGGAGAGAGGCCAGTTTGGTCACAGTGTTAGCACAGGTCAGCCATGCGAACCTGGTGACTAAAACACAGTGTGAGTGTGATTTCTGAGTTGCCTCTGCCTGCCAGGATCCAGCTCTTTGGTGTTGGGACAGGATTTTGTCCCGTCTCTCAGAAAATCCTGTATTTCTGCATGACATAATTCAACCATTAGCGTTAAGAGGTAGTGTAAAAAGCATATAAGCAATGAAAAATCTCTTACCTCTGTGGATGCATGGCTTAAAACAGTGGATAATGTCAATGCTTACTAAAACATGGAGGACAGCCCTCCCTCTCTCTCTCTACACAGCAGTCTCTGCTCTCCAAGCCAGCCAAGCCAACATTCTGATAACAGCAATGAAAGCAGTTCTGTGATTGGCCGGTTTTTACAGACAGGATGAAAGGCAGCAGCTGATTGGCTGACAGGTTTCCTGAGTAAATTTCTTTTGTTCGGTACAGACAGGCTGTGGCAGGATTGTGAACTGAAAAAGGAGCTAGGCCTTGATGTGTACAGCTAAAACTGAGCTAAATTATTTACAGTCAAGCTCTTGTTAAAGGTGTTTTACATTAAATTAAAACAAGTAATTGTTAAAGTAGTAAAAAGGCCTTGACAAGGCATTGAGTGCTGAAATTAAACTCTCTGCTTAAAGGAAAATCATACTGAAATGATAGATATCTGGTTCATCTGTTTTTTCAGCCTTAATACATATATTTGCATATTATATGCAGTTAGAAAAGTTTCAATTTGAATTTGTTAATCGCTCACTACGTCATTACCTCTGAATCATTCACTAATTCGTACCACATCATTGATTCTACAAATTCATATCATCATAACAGCTTGGGTTGGTTATCTAGTTGTTTCTTCAAGTACATTAGTGTTAAGAGTGATTTCTACTCAAACAGTAAAAGGGACAGTTCACCCAAACATGAAAATTCTGTCATCATTTACTCACTCTCAAGTTGTTCCAAACCTGTATGAGTTTATTTCTTTTGTGGAATTTAAAAAATATATATATATTTTGAAGAATGTTGGCAACCAAACAGTTGCTGGTCCCCACTGAATACCTTAGTAGGGGGAAAATACAATTTAAGTCATTTGGGACCAGCAGCTCTTTAAGATATCAGACTCTGTTTTTTTTAGCTTCAGACTATGAATCAGTTCAGTCTGAGGAAGATATCAAACATGTTTCTGTATAAGTTTGTAGTGTTCTGAATGACTTAACAGTCGGGCAGTTTGTGATCCTCAGTTATTTAGTGTATGATGCCTAGTTTTTTCTGTAACTATTTCAGGCGGGTAAATGTATGATGCCTAGTGTTTTAAAATCTGTTCAGATTTGAACAATCATGTAGTGTATTCCAGCCTTAATTTATACTCAAGATGCCATTACCATATGTTTCAAACAGACCTGAGAGGGTGGGGTTTGGGCACAGCTTATCTGAAACCCACTCTAGTTCGACAGGTTCTGAAGTATGAAGGTAGAATGACGTCAAAAAGATTTGCATACGCAGGGTAAGAGTTGTGGAAGTGTACATAAGACTGTAAGCTTAAATTAAATTTGCATGCGCAAGAGAAGCTTTGTAAAGGTGTAAATCGTGTTTCAAGCGCAAGAAAAAAATATTTGCAGCATTTTACTGTTATTCGTAAGTGTAATTAATGTATTGTGAAACTGCAGCTTCATGCTAACGCAGGTCCAATAAACACATCATACCCAAGACATTAATCTTGCTGTTACATAGTTCTTGCTGTCGGAATGGTACCTTTAACGTACACATACAGTAAAAAATTGTATTAAAAAATAACAACTTAAAAGCACCTTGCAGTGGTTCAGCTGCCAAAACACACCCCACACTTGATGTCTCCTTGCAAAACCAGACTTTGTGTTTTAGTATCTAAAAGGAACCAACAACACATGCACATTTAATCAAAGGCTACTGAAACTGACTAATAACTTATTAGATTTTTACACATTTTGATTTTTACATTTGCTTGCCCATGCAAATCTCACTAACACAATACTAGGGTGTTTATTAGTGCATTACTATCCTGTTGCCAGGGTTTTGTGGGTTGTTGCTATGGTGTTCTGGATGGTTCCTTACTAGCCCAATTCCTTAGACAAAACTTAAAAGGTAATTCTTAAAGGGATAGTTCGCCAAAAAAAAGAAAAGAAAATTCTGTCATTGTTTACTCACACTCATGTCATTCCAAACCTCTATGATTTCATTTCTTCAGTGGAACACAAAAGAAGATATTTTGATGAATGATGGTAACCAAAGTGTAATTACATTATTTAAAAGCAATAAACAGCATGCTAAACATAGCCCTTCGTCATCTAAAAAACATACAATGAGGTCAATACTGTTCAGAGACCTAGTAGGTCATGTCACAGACTGTCCACTAGAGGAGACTATTTAGCTTTCTGCTCCTCATGTTGTCATCTATGCTGAGGACAGCTGTCTGAGACTCCCTGCTGCATTAATAAATCAAAACACATACTGACACAGACACACACTCACACAGCATGGAAGATCTCAAGCCAAAGAAATATTGATAATATGGAGAGTTTTTCCATAGGCACACTGATTTTATTCAGCTCCATATCTATAGTATCTTAAGATATTCACAGGATTTGCTGGTTTAAAATGCAGTTTAGTTATAAAAAACTGTATATATAATTATACTGTATATATTTTCTAAAAAATACTGACAGCTTGGAAGATCTCTAGAGATATCTAGAAATAATAGCATTTCATCCATCTCTTTTATTAAACACTCAGTTGCCGTAAAGGGATAATTCACCCAAAAATGAAAAATCTGTCATCATTTTCTGACCATCATGTCATTCCAAATCTGAATGACTTTCTTTCTTCGGCGGACACATAAGAAGATATTCTGAAGAATTTTGGTATCCAAACCATTTCCCACTGACTTCTATTGAATGGGCAAAAAAACAACAACACTGAGCCATTTTTCAAAATGTCTTTTTCTGGGTTCCACAGAAAAAAAAGAAAGTAATACAGGGTTGGAGTAATGTTCCAGTGAGTAAATGATGACAGAATGTTTATTTTTTAGGTGAACAATCCCTTTAAAGAGCTTCAAGCGCAGTGATACAATTTCCTAACCTTGAATTAAACAGATGTAATTATTGCACTTTTTTTACTCACTCCTCATTCATACATTCCTGAAGAGGTGATTTAACCTAGTAGATCTTTAAAGCACTTCATCTGGAGAGGGGATGGACAAAAGAGAGGTTCATGACTGCATGTTTGCAGGTAGAGAATCTATAGATGCAGATGATTAGGGGCTATCTCCTGTCCTTTAAAACGGCTATCTCCTGTCCTTTCAAAGGGGACAGACAGAGTGAGGGGGTTGGGGTGGTAAACCATTTCACACTCTTGGAAGGGGGAAGTGAGATTGTGCTGTGAATTGGGGGAGGGAACAACAACAGGTCTATGGGCCTCTTTCTGGGTTTCTGAAGAATGTTATTGGGGCACTCTCAGTTTTGTGGTCAAATATGCTCAAAACTGAAATTTTTAATCTCATATAGCATGTTATTGCTCTACATTATTTAAAAATAAGACTTAAAAAGTACCACTCCACTTCAAATTTGCACATTTCCTTGGCGTACAAGTCCACAAAGGAATTTGAAAATATATCCTTTAGTTATATGAGTTTTTCCTCAGTGATTATCAAATTGCTTGATGCTTCAGTTTCACATCTACGTTTTTTTGGCCAGATGAGACCAGAGGTTGTATAGCAGGGAAATGTCATGACAGTAAACAGCAAGCAATGCGCTAATCACTACTCCGAGTTCATTGCTATCTTCCATGTCTGGTCTTCAGAGGGCAGAGCACTTACATACTCTGCAGACCACAAGAATACAAGTGTGTCCTAAAATGCTTTTTTGAGCATTTATTTCTCTTTACATCTAAATATATAAATATGCATCAGAAAATATGAGCTTATTATGTATATCAGGCATAGAAACACATGCCTTTGATAATTTACAGTAAGACTATCATAGTTTGCTGTGTCATATTATACATTACAGCCTTTATTTTGTAACCTTTCCTCCTGCACATGCAGCAGTTACATTTTTTTTTATTTAAATTTATTATTATTTACTATTTGTACACTTAAAATGGATTTTCCGGGGCATTTTACCTTTGCAAGAACATATTATTCTTTCTAACCATACAAAAACACATAGTATGTCACCCATTTGCTTAGTAAATATAATTTACTTTGCAAGTATCATCAATGTGAACAATAGCTTATTTTAATGCATAATAAAATCAATGCATAATATATCATGTCTAGAAAAACAAACATGTTAGTAATGAAAAATAAAGTTATAGATGTTCGCCTCCCTATTTGCCTAAAAAATATTTGCCTCCACGTTTAAATAGCCACAGTATTTCTGTCACTTTTGGTGGCAAATGTAACTAGTTTACATTATGCAGTATTGTGCATATTAAAAAGAATTCGGCAACTTATTCGCAACTGTTCAAGTGCTTGTAGGCTACATATTGTGTAATGTATTCTTTGTGTGCATACTGTATATTAGGCTACATGTAAATCTCGATATTGTGTATTATGTGTAAATTGTGCAGTGAGTTAATGGTGTTCTTGTACATTGCCTTATACTGTCACTACGTGGCTGCAATGTTGGTGGACCACATGAGACCTACGTACACGTTGTAGTGCCGATAAAGTGATTTGATTTGATAGACTATGAATAAAAAGGTGTGCTACGAACAAATAATTCGATCTCTCGCAAAGACAGCGAATTCATCACACTCAACTTATGCAAATAAAGGCGTAACGTCAGCCTACTCATTAGGGATACGTGACCGTTATCTCTATGTGGTCCTTGAAAGAGCTAAAAATAAATGCACTATATTTTTTTCTACGATATTGCTACTACTGCCCATCTCCTACTGGATGTCTATTTTTCGATCTGCGGGGGTTCATGTACTTGTAGTTTCGTTCCTTTCCAGCTCTGTGTAGAATGCTCGTATCGCCCGAATGGCAGGACTACATTACCCAGCAGCCCCCCGCGCGCATGGTTCGGGCAGGCTTCTTTAAGCTTTGGGAGTGTTTCCCATTTAAACAAACATAGCTAATGCAGAAGATGGCGGATGCGTAGAAGTGGCTTAAAGAAACTGGAGTGTTTCACTGGATACATTTACACCGGTAAGTGAACCGAATCACTTCTTCGCGATCGTAAATGGATGCATTTAAGCAATTGTTGTGTTCGTGAAACAATGTTACGTGATGCCGGTTATTCAGAAGTACATTCTTGTCCACGGTGGGGATCTTGCCACCTAGTTATTCTGCCTTTGAGACAATAATCGTAGTAACACAGTGTTGCCAGAGACAACATTCTCCAGCATGTTTGTTTACTTTTCATAAGATCCGTTTGTGCATTTTTAAAGAAAATTCTTATGCGGTCATATTAACGTTTTGCCGTTAAGTAGACGCAGTTTTAACACTGTTTTCTTAAGTTAATGAACATTTTGTAGCGATTTGAATCCAGTCTGAATGTTTTGCGATATACAACAACCCTAAACGATTAAGTTATTTTTGTAATTGCTGTACGATTCCCGTTGTTGGTTTATGTAATATTAATACAGTATGGACTTTTTGCTTGTTTTCAATCTTTGATCAGCAGCAAGTTTGTTGACCAGTTTTTGGATCACCTGATAGTTTACATGAGCTTAAATTAGTTTCACATTATCTTAACCCTTTATCTGTCACTATCACGCATACTTATTGTTATTCATTCTTCCAACTTTTTCATTCTGACCTTTAATAAAAACGTATTGACCTCAAACGATCTGTTCAGATGTATTGTGTAATGTTTTATTATGAGGATGTTGGGGTCACCAAGTATGAGGGTCACCATACTTGGCCACGTCACTTCACTTATACTCACTTATACTTGTATCACTTATGTTGTGTAGCTTTTAATGACCCAAACAACAAGATGGTTTCCTGGTTAATGACACAGAGGGTGGAGATTAAATCATCATAAGTCAGAAATGAACAAATCAAAGCTGGGCATTATTTACAGTGTTTTATGCTTTTGTTTTGCTACCTACCTAACTGTGGTGTATTAATTAGCTGAGAAAACAGTTAAAGGGTTAATACAGTTAAAATCAGTGTAGACCACTTTAGTGATGCACAAGCCAGCAGGATAAGTCCCTGTGATAACTCTCATCTTTTAGATTTTTTTTGTTGTATTGCATATTTGTGCAGCTCAAATGTGATGTAGGTCGTACTGACTGTATTAGATGCTGTAATTATGGCTGTCTCAAACCCCAGTGAACTCTCTACCCAGACAGTATTGTTGGACATGACAGGAGTGTTTTAAACGTGCATATTGTGAACGCAGGAACGTGAATGATTCTTATCAGAGTCAACAGACACTATTTTTTAACACCCCCATTCTTTGCTCTTGCGATGTTAATTGCAACGATTTAGCCTGAGGTAGTCAGTGCACTGCAGCGCTGCTGGAAAGGTTGAGGAAGTTCCACTGAATTCACAGCTTTCGCGTTATGTAGTGATCCAAATGCAGCAGTTTCTGAGCGAGGAGAGTTTGACCACATCCCACCGTTTCGAACATATTCACTGGCCATTTATAGAAACATCACAGAACCACATTTGTAGGACCAACGTTTCCCTGAAATCCACATGCACTCATGCTGACATATATAGACGCTGTGAAATATATTTTGCTTGTTATTTGGACAGTGAAGGTACAGGTAGATAACAGACTGGTAGACTGTTTAATAACATATTTTTAGAACTGTGACTGATGTGCTTTTATCGCCTCCACAGTGCAGTAAGAGCTTCCTAATAATTATGTTATTAAATTTCAAAGCTGCAGCCTCTTTAGCCTGTAGTGCACTTATTCTGTGTATAAAAATAGTTTAATATAAGTGTGTTTTTAAAGCAGTTCTGTAGTTGAATGCATGAAAACAGAACAAGCGTTATGCACAGCGGTGTATGTTGGTGCTCACACGCTACGGGACCCACGGATGCCCTGACTGCGTGTGGGAAAAGACCCTCTGAACTCTTCTTCACACTGGTCGCAGGCTGACCCCCCCTTCCCCCTTTATCTGTTCCTTTCTCCCCAGCTCCCTCTCTCTCACACGCCGAGCGTCAGGCTGCATTAACTATGAATCAATCTTGTGTTGAACGCTTTGACTGCAGACGGGGTTAAGAATTAAAGGATGCATAGATTCTCTGTCCTCGTCCATTTGTTAGCTCGGGCTTTATAACTCATTAACTTGGACTCTCTCAGGGGAAGAAAAAAATGCTTGTGCGAAAGATTTCCCATGATTTTTGAAGGACCATTGGAGTTTTGATTCGAACATTTAAACATCTTACATTTTGTCTTATTTTAATGTCCATTGTTGTGGTTAAAGGAATAGTTAACCCAAAAATATGAAAATTGTCATTATTATTTTATTGTCATTAACAGGAATATCCTGACCACTCTTTTTAAATAGAATGAGACTGAATCAGGACAACCGGTGGCAAAAGCACCATGAAGTATCATAAAAGTCGTCCATATGACTTGTGTGCTATATTTTATGTATTCTGAAGCATTGTGTGATGAACAGTCCAAAATTTAAGTTATTATTCACTGATAATCTTGCCATCTAGGGGCCGTTAACTGATGTCATTAGTCAGTGACATTGTAATTTTAGTATTGTTTATATAAAAATAAATAATTTAGTATTTTTTCATATTTTGAATTAAGTTTTAGTAATATAATATTTTGATAATATAATATGGGCTTTTGTAATTTTTTGTAGTTTTATAAGTATTTCTATATCTAGCTTAATTTTTTTTATTTCAGTTTTAATTTTAGTAATTGTAATACTTCAGTTTAAACATATTATATTTCAGTTAGTTGCTAACATTAAGCAATTAAGCAACAAATGGGGGGGGGGAGGGGTTCCGTTTTTTTTTTTTTTTTGGACTCCTTTTTAATGGTTCAATTAAATATATCGGTATCGGTATCGGCCCCAAAAAACCCATATCGGTCGGGCTCTATTTCTTGCTGATTAAATCTAATTATGTAAGATCCTAAATGACTGTTATCTTCTGTGAATGGCAGATTTTATTTTTTTTTTCTGGACTCCTTTTTAATGGTTAGATGAAATTGTATTAATAATAAAGCATATCTAATTAATTAAAATCATGAAACTTAAACAATTTAACATCAATTTATTAAAAGTTTAGCAAAAATCACATGTTTAAGGCCCTATGAGATGTTTTATTGTTACCAAATTCTGATTTAGCAGGTCTAATTATTTGAAAACATAAAAACAAGTTTCATTTATTCTTACAATAGTCTTATGATTTTTTGCTCAGAAATTTTGTGTTGTGTATTTACATTTTTAAGGCAAAAAATATTCATTTAATCTTTTAAGTAATGAAAATTAAAACATTTTTTGGAAAATAAAGGTAATTTAATATTACAATTAAAACACTGAAGAAATATTGTATGATTATTCCTTTAAAAATAAGGTTTTAATAATTTTAGTAGTAGTAGTAGCCTATTACGTACATTCTACTGAACAATAGTAATATATGGAGATGTTGCTCATGTATTTATGTCCTCATTAGTGAGACACTAAAATCACCGCAAACGTCACGTGCGCTTCAGTACAAGAGGTAAACAAAACCGCATGTCTGTGCCATTCATTAACACATAGACACGCAGAATTCATATTTAAATAGTCGTTTTGCGGCTTAATATTTAAAAATACTAGTGGGAGTGTGCTCACTTGTGTGTGTGCGCGCACGTGTGTGAGTTTGTGTGTGTGTGCACGTGTACGCGTGTGCATCGGGGTGGAACCATAACGTAGAGACCGAAATGACATGCCGTCGTGTAAATAAGATAAATAACATAAGGCTATTTAGTTTGTTTAATTAAAAAAAAAGAAAGAAAAAGGGGGAAAAAAGAACAAATACACAATTTACAAGCATAGATAAAATAAACAGTATTCAGGTACAGAAATTTAATAATTAAGTGTAAAATAAAACTGCATTGTGTTCACTGTATTAATTAAATTTAGATGAATCTTTGTTATAGCTGTTTTGTTGTTTGATTAACATTAGTGACATTCAGCAGCACGTATTTATAGGCTGCTGTCCCTTTAAATCCGACTGCACGGATCCAGTATAATGATACACATCCGATTTCTTTCTCAGCCGTTTACATTCATTTAAAACATAACTGACTGCTTTTACGAGAATGATCGTCGAGATGGGTACTATTGACATAATTCTGTGTGTGTATGTGTCTGTTCAAACATAAGGAGGAGATGTGAAAGACGAATCAACTCGGTGTTCGCGCGCCAACTGAAACGCGTCTCTCTGTGTGTGCGCACGCTTTGCACGTGTGCAGCAGAACGGAAGAGACACTGTGCGAGATGCGGCTTGTGCGCGCGCTTCAGGTGTGAGTCTGTCAGAAAGCAAGACGAGACGGCAAAGAGTTTTTTTCTGCAACTTATTGCACTTAACTCTTTTTAACGTCAAGCAATTCTCTGCTATATGCGTCGAACTAAAACTTTGACCTTTTGCAACGTTTTGATTTAAGTAGCCTATTATTAAAATGATTCAAATATCGCAGAGAGAAAATATAATTAAATAAAATTAACTTAACCTTCAAGGGGGGCGGGCTGCCCCCCTAATATAATGGCAGGGGAAACACTGCATAACTATCATGCTACTTCAGAAGACTTGCGCAAAGTCTTATGACCCACTTTTAGGATACTTTTTACAGTTTTTTTTTATTTTAATTTTGGAACTTGACAGCCCTAGTCCCCATTCACTTTCATTATTTGGAAAAAAGCGACCAGGATATTCATCCAAAAATCACCCTTTGTGTTCCATGGTAGACAGAAAATAATTAATTAATTTCTATGAAATATTCCTAAATGTCTTATAAATGTTCCTTTTTGCACAGATATTTTGTGGTTTCCTCTTGGATCGCAGGACATTGTGACTAGCAAAACGGCAGAATGACTAATGTGCTTCTCGTCACCCTTCTGACACTTGTCTGATCGTCCCCGCACATTTTGCATTTATCAGTCCACAATACTTGAAGAAGTTGAAATGCTGCTGTGAGAGCGAAAAAAGGAAAACAGTGTGGTTGTGGGTGACGGTTATTTTCAGAGCAGGGAAAATGGTCCAGTTATATCATGTATCTGTGTGTTTGTTTCAAATGTAAGATTAATGGTGGGGGGTGTATAGTGTTGCTCCAAGGCGCTTGTGTTGGTGGCAGTGGGTTGAAACAAAAGCTTGATTGTTGCACTAATTGAAATGTGATACCTGCTACTTATAATGGCTTTTTGCTCAGAGTAGTTAAAGGTGTTGGTGCAGGCGGGATATTTTAGCCCTGTAAACTTTTAATACGTGTGGCGAGGTTGACTCGTGTGCAAAATTAATCGAAAAACGAACCACTTGGAACTTACAGGATATTAATGATTTATTGCACCGGTCAGATCCTCAACGAAAACATTTTCAAGTGTAAATATTTAGGATTTGGAGCTTGTGCCATAATTTACGACACTAATTTGTAGCCTGTTGTAACTTTCCATTCTGCTAACTAGAGAAACAAGCAGAAAAGTAAAGTTAGTCCTTCTCAATCAAGTCCAGAGAGAGTAATAAATTTAAATCCTTTCACTCTTCCACTCCTGTACATCTTTAGCACTGTGAATGGATGCCAGATTGTGTATCATGGAATAAATTTCCAGTTTTTCTTTCTGTTTACTCTGCTCGTAAACCGCATATTGAGAACTTTCTCCCTTCACTCGTTTAGACACCCAGCCAAGAGCTCAACTGTGAAGGTTTGTCTTTCGCAAGTCAAAAATTCTGTGCGAATCATTTGGAAACTTATGAGTCATAATTAAGCATGGCATCTGCGTGCGAGCGTCGCCACTACATTTTACAGGTCTCTTCAGTGTCCTATAGCACAAGTCGAATTTAAGAGGAATGTGTAAGTTGCATCCAGCTGTGGCTGCTTGTGTAAAGCTGTGTTGCCATGACGACACTCCTGCATGAACTCAAGGTCGTTCGGGCGGTGACGATGAGCTGGATGTGCCTGGCGACGGCGTGTGCACGATATGCACACATACGCGGAAGGAAGCTCTCTGCAGTGCTGTGGGTGTCTGAAAGTGAAACTTGAAAATACATGCAAAGGCTGTCTGTGCATGAAGACTTTCTCTTAAGATGGTGATAGTGCTTGAGGAGGAAAATATTGTGTTCGGTTTTTCATTTTCTCATTGCTGTCGTGCTTAATTTGTTGCATTTTCCAGCCCAGTTCAGATTTGTTGTAGTTTTCCTGTTTTTGCAGAGAAAAGTGGAGAGAAAGCGGGCAAAATGGCTAACGAGGTTTAAAGAGTGAAAAGTGCACACTCCTGTTTTTTTTTTTTCCTCTTGTTTTTTTGGCTTTCTCACCCTCTGCTGAAGAATGCTTGTAAAACGGGTTCACCTGAATAACCCCACGGGAGGGTAAGGCCCTGGTCTGGTCTTGTTACCATTGTAAAAAGTTAGCAAGACTTGGTGTGTGTTTGTGTTGTGTTTAGGGCCCTGTTGTATAATAGTAGAGAAAAGTTTTAAGTCACGAAGTAAACGTTACCAGATGTGTTCTCCGGCAGTCGAGCCTAGAGGAAGGAGAGGGGGAGAGAGAGAAGTAGATGGAAAGAGAGAAAGTCAACTTTGGATGAACTTCTCATCTGCTTAGCGGCCACCTTGTTTTCATTTTGCCAGCATGCCCATCCCCCAATTTGACGAAAGGTTTGTGGAGAGTTACTCAGAATTCCACACTTACAAAACCCCACTGTAGTGTTGGAAAACTTTAACAACCGAACTGCATTCCTGTAGAATATTTACTCTACAATTAAAGGATTAGCCTAGTTCACTGAAAAATTAATATGCTGTCATTGTTCCAAACCTGCAAGACTATTTTATCTGTGCAACACAAAAGAAGATATTTTGAAGAATCTCTAAGGGGTTCTTTTCTTATTTTCAAACCCGTACATCAAGCGTCATTCGTTCTTGTTTGTCTCATGACGGATCACAACATGCCAGCTCTGAAATTCTTCAAAATTAGTAGTCGACAATGACTGTCTTTTTTCTGTGGAACACAAAAAAGATATTTGAAAAATTTGGGTTTTGCTTTTTTCCCCAATACAATGAAAGTCAGTTGGGGCCAATGTTGTTTGACTTTCTTTTGTGTTCTACCGAGTAAGTAATTGATAGCAAATCTTTAATTTGAGTAAATTATCCCTTTAAAATAGCTAAATATGTAACTGTCTGTCTCTATTAAAGATGTCTTATTTTATGCTCCGTAAAAGAAAGTCAATCAGGAACTTTCATTTCTGGGTGAATGATGCCTTTAACTCTACATTACTCCAGGTGAGAGTTTTATTTGAGTGCAGTTGTGGGTCATGGGACAAAATTTAGTCTCATACACAAGCTCAGTCTTTTAATATCGCTGCTGACATATCAAATTGATTTTTAAACGTGAACTGTGCCTATCCTCTTCTTTCTACTCTCACATTCCCCTATATAACTGTATGCTTAACTCTTCCTGTTTAACGTAACCCATCCTCACCTCTTGACCTCTTTCACCCAAGGTTGATCACCCCACATTTTTTACCTGTTGATGGGCTGCATCACGAATAGCAGTATATACACTACTGCATTAAATTGATCAAACGTGACCTTAAAGGGTTACTCCACCCCAAAATGAAAATTTTGTCATTAATCACTTACCCCCATATCGTTCCAAACCCGTAAAAGCTTTGTTCGTTTTCGGAACACAATTTAAGATATTTTGGATGAAAACCAGGAGGCTTGTGACTGTCCCATTGACTGCCAAGTAAATTACACTGTCAAGGCCCAGAAAAGTATGAAAGACATCGTCAGAATAGTCCATCTGCCGTCAGTGGTTCAACCGTAGCATTATGAAGCGATGAGAATACTTTTTGTATGCAAAGAAAACAAAAATAACGACTTTATTCAACAATTTGTCTCCTCCGCGTCACCATAGTGCCATTTTGGAGAGTATCCATTGAACGCAAACTGCTCTTCTGTGTCAGCCGCACCACACAGATACGCTGTTTTCGTTCAAATCAAAGCGTAAATAAACGTAGAAAACATATCCGTGTGGTGCGGCTGACACAGACAAGTAGAACAGTATACGCAGTTTGTGTTCAGTGGATACCAGGGCTGCCCCCCTAATAGTCGACTAATCGTTAATCGACCAGAAGAGGCTTAGTCGACCAAAAATTTTTTTAGTCGCTTAGTCGCAGAAAAAAAAATCCACATTGGCAAAGTCACGCAGATCGTTAACGGCTGATCTTTCAAGTGTCTGTGTGTAAGCTGAACATTAGTGCTTACTGAAGGACAGATGGAGGCGCCGGTGCGCTCACTTGCTCTTAAAATAGGCTACTCCGTAATTTTTGGTCATACATATAAGAGTAATACATCTTTCAGATCTGTAAAGACTCTCTGTTTATTTGTGTGCACTCACAATAACAACAAAACGCGCTTTTGTAAAATAATGAAAGAAAACAGGATGCGCTTTCTGCCATCTCGGTCTGTGAACTCGAGCGCGAAACTCTGTGTATATCTTTGCCTTACAGACATTAAAATATATCTAAAGAGAGTGAAATGTCTACTTTCAAATGAACCAATTCAAATGGAAAACAAATGTTCTCAGATTATGTAATCCATAGGGCTGGACCAGAATATTCGATTATTCAAATATTCGTTCGGTGGGTTGGCATTTGATTTTCAATTTTGAGATTCAAATATTTGTTTTTTTTTCCGAACACCTGGCATCCCCCTCGAAACGGTTCTCATTCGTGCTTGAATATGAATTGCCCATGAGTGAACGTCATGAACGTCATGATTAATTTCATCTGGAAGAGAAGACAAAAATGCTGAAGACCTCAGCTATGTGGGAGCACTTTAAATTGAGTGAAGACAAGAAAAAGGCAGTGTGCCAAATATGCGATTTGAAACTGGCCTACCACAACAACACATCAAGCTTGTGAATACGGCAGTCATAAAAAAAAAACGTAGGCCTACAGTAGCCCAGCTTAATAATAATTTGTCTATATTAAAAGTATTGCTCTTAACAGACCTGTGTGTTTTGTATCACTAGTGCAGTGTCCGTTCTCGGAGCATATATATAGGCTAAGCCCTGCCCGCACGAGGCGCGCCTCTTCCGGCTCACGCTGTTGTGTAGTTTATTAAAAGTTTATTAATTCTGAATGTGTCGCATGTCCATATTGCACCAAAATGCGACACTGCACTCCCTTCGGTCTGCAGCAACAAACCCGCCACGCATGAAGTCGATTGGATGAACGGTTCTCGACATAATAAAAATGCAAACAGACAGACACACACAGATTCCTGCCTTTATCCGTGTCTACACCGGTCGTGTCGCGCTGCGCCGCAACAGCTAAAGTCTGTCTACACTGGACACGACAAAGCGACTGTTGAAAATCATTTGAAATTTGTGTCAGTACGTCATAAATAGAACGCAGCAGCAGTTTACTGTCGGGAATTTGTCACGCCGTGCCGCATCCATTGTAGACAATAATAGGTTCTAACCGTTCTATTGTATTTTGTCGCGGCGCGGCGTCCGGTGTAGACACGGTGTTGAGAGAAGAATATGTTCAGCCCCCTCCCTCCGAAGCTTCGAATATACGGTGTTGATTACTACCGAAGCTTCGAAGCTCAAAAAATGGTATTCGGACCAGCCCTAGTAATCCGTGTGAAACATGCACACAGGCGCATGGAGATGACGAGTCGATGTCGCCGAGTTAATCTCTTAAACCGAAACAAAGAAAGCACTTGTTTATCAGTGAATTATTAAAATGTTAATGCAGCCTCCTTACTGTTTTTCCCTGACACATTCATAATCATAGCTTCTGCCAGTGCGCTGTGGCAAGCTTTATGCGTGTGCTTGAACGCTTATTAGGCTATGTAGGCAATTATTATTAAAATCCGTTATTTTTGTTTTCTTTGCATACAAAAAGTATTCTCGTCATTTCATAAAATTCAGATTGAACCACTGATGGCAGATGGACTATTTTGACGATGTCTTTCATACTTTTCTGGGCCTTGACGGTGTTATTTACTTGGCAGTCAATGGGACAGTCACAAGCCTCCCGGTTTTCATCCAAAATATCTTAAATTGTGTTCCGAAGACGAACGAAGCTTTTACGGGTTTGGAACGACATGGGGGTAAGTGATTAATGACAAACATTTCATTTTGGGGTGGAGTAACCCTTTAAGACATTTATAAAGTTACAAAAGATTTCTATTCCAAACAAATGCTGTTGTTTCTATTAATCAAGAAAAAAATCCTTAAAAAAAAGGCATCAAGCAGCACAAATGTTTTCAACATTGATAATAATAGGAAATGTTTTTTGAGCAGCAAAATCAGCTTATTAGAATGCTGTCTGAAGGATCATGTGAAGACGGGAGAATTGGCTGCTGAAAATTTAGCTGTCATCGCTAGATTAAATTACATTTTAAAATATATTAAAACAGAAAACAGTTAGCCTATTTTAAATTGTAGTAATATTACACTATTACTGTTTTTACTGTATTTTTGATCAAATAAATGCAGCCTTGGTGAGCATTACAAAAACATTCTTACCGACCCTAAACTTTTAAACATTGGTGTATCACAGTTGAGTTATTTTTGCTGAAAACTCCAAAATGTTTATATATTAAATAATCATATTGTAATGATTATTTTCTAATAATTTAGTCAAACAAAAGGTAAGATCTATAATAAATTAGTAGTAGATTATAAATAAATGCATAATACACTAAATATGACTGGATGAGCAATGTTATGGAAGCACCCCTCTGCAACACTGTTTGAAAAGTGGACTGTAGTTTTTACATGGTCTCTGATGTTCTTTTCTTATTATATGTCTGCCTTCATACCGTAAAGCCTATTTGCATCCAATGCACCCCTCTTTTGCACTGTGTATTTCCATAGGCTTCAGCTTTCTTTTGTTCCTGAGGAGCGTCACAGCGTCCATAATCTCTCTGTCTCAGGCCGATAATCTGATGATGTTGAAGGGACAACCCTGAACAGGATTTTAGCATTGCAGTGATTAAATCAAAGGTAGAATACAAGCTCAGTGAGAAAACGGGTATGTGGTGTCATCGCAGCTTTGCAGCAGAGCAGATGCACCTCATGTGTCGGCCTCGGCAAAAAAGATTGCACCAGGTGGGGAAAGCAATGCTCTGTCCTTTTAATCACATCATTAATGTTTTAATTAGCCACTGTCGCAGCCGTCGTGTGCTGTCGGGACTGGTCACACACCTGAGACACACGTGACCGAATGGACACCACAATCTGCATTCTACGGTTGACCAGATAGGCTGAAATGCGTATTTGCATTGAATATATTGGAGATTTCATTGTCGATTCATATTAAGATTCTGGATTTAGATGTTTGTGCCACAGGATGTGGGAGGGTCTTACGGCTTTTGGTTTGAAATGCATGTCATTCTACTGGTTAGAGTCCAAGACTGTGGTAAAACAGATTACATCCTGGTCTGTCTGCCTGACGCCATGGCTTCACTCGTGTTTGTGGCCTGTTGTCAAGGTGATGAGGCCAGTCGTGGGCGGGGACAGCTCTCCTCTCTGTGGAAAAGATGATGGGCGTCCTCTTCCCTCTAGGAGGTCCATCTATCCAATGCACTATTAATAGAGCAGCTAGCAACTGCATTGGCCTTTTGTCATTACTAAACTTTAATTAAACTTGTATTATGTATACACACACTGCCAAAGTCCTATATATATATATCAGATCATACTGGCCTGCTTTACCTTTCACCCTTTGTGGTTTGCAAATGATGACAAAAAAACCCTGATGCCCAGAACGCAGGTTGATGCTGTTTGGAAGATCGATTGCATTCATTTCGCATCTTGACGTTTGTCATTTTCTTCGCAGGCATTTCAGTGGGTGGACTAATCCAATCTTTTGCCTTTAGTGTGGAGTACAGACTCTAAAGGTGACGACAAATGGCAAACATTTTACAGGAAGTGTCCCAACAGAGCTTGTTGTGACTGCTGTACAACATTTGATATGAAGGGAAGTGCCACCATTGACTTTTATGTGACATTTTTTATCGGAGCTGTAGCCTAGCAGTTAGCGCGCATGCTACGACACATTCAGCCATTGTGGGGTTTCAAAAAGTGCTTAAAGTGACTAGTTTTGTGTATTCTTCTGACTTTGGAGTCCCCTACAGTTAAGTGAGGGGCATTCACTCTCATAATTACAGTAGATAGCTGTACATGTGCATTTGTTGCTGAGTTTACGCAATCCACACTTTTCACGGAATTTCGTATGCACTCACCAAACTTGCATACAGCCAGAACAGACGTTTGACCATTGCTAATCAGAATGATTTTAAAACGGATATTTAAAGGTTAAAAAAAACTTGCATACAGTTCCTGAATTGAAGATGAATTGCTAACTTTAATCAACACAACCAGCTTTGAGACAATGTTCTTTAGCTAAACCTGTTAAAAATAGTTTTCTCTAATTGAAGTAAAACTGAAATAAAATAACCCTGAAACTTAAACAAGAATTAGAAATGTTGCTTTGCCAACCAATTGAAAGTTTAAGTTTAAATACTAAAACTAAAAATGAAATAAAAATAAATGAAAGCTAACTAGAAATATTAAAAAACTAATAGTAATGACAAAACCACATAACAAAATTACAAGCTAAACTGAAAATATAAAAAATAAAAGCTAATTCTAAATATTAATAAATGCTTTAATAATGTATAAATAGTACTAAAATAACTCTGCATCTGATTCGAAACAAAAAACATCTCTCGTAGACAACTTTTGATGCATCATAAATGCATTTGGAATTTTGTGTTTCTGGTCTTAGTGTCACCCTATTAATATGGCAATTGGGTAATTAACCCTAAAATAAACTTATTTTCTTCTGCAGAACACAAAGAAAGATATTTTGAAGAATGTTCGGGTCCAAATAACATTGGGCCCTGTTCACGTTCATTTAGGCCCTGTCCACACGGAGATACGTTTAGCTGTTTACGCATACATTTTGTATCGTATAGGCGTTTCGTCCACACGTATCTGCCGTCTTGGGTGAGTGGAAACCGCTATTTTTTGAAACCGGGTCCCAGAGTGGATAAATCTGAAAACGCCACCCTTGCGTTTTCGTGTGGACAGCGAATCTGTATATTTTCTGAAACGATGACGTCATCGGCCCACGTCTCGCCCCTAGTCAGACACCGCTACGTCACGTAACATCAACAAAAACATGAACAAACACTGAACGATTGTCTTTTTATTAACTAACATTAACACAGATTAATAAATGTATTGTTCCATGTTCATTTGTATACCGCGCGCAATGACTCCCTTATTAAGAGGGATTTGCTGCCACCTGCCGGTGGTTTTAATTTCAAATTTCGGCGTTTTCTTTTTTTTAATAGATTTTTTTCATGTTTTAAATCATTTCAAATATCAGTATTCAACGTTTTATGTTTAATATATCAAAACATTATTTATGCATTTGTAATTGCAGGTTAAATGCATTCATGTCTTGCATTAAAAAAAATACATGTGTGTAAATACATCTAAATGCCACTTCTGTGTTGATTTAATTTGCTTGGTAACAGCCCAAATGTCTTATTCTTCTAATTCCCTGATTAAATGTAAGAATTTGACTCAAAAGATAATGGACACTTAAAATGGAAGGTAAAAATGCCCATAAAATGTAAAAATCTGTTTAAACTTATTGGAAAAGATTAATTTCTATCAGTATGAACTGACCACCACACAGAATATGAAGAATATTAAAAACATTAGGAGTCAGCTGTCTTCGGCAGTCCTTAAGGTACCAGCACAATAAAACACTCAGCAAAATATCGTCTAATTATCGTCATCGATAAAATCCCAGAAAATATTGAGATATTATTTTTTGTCAATATCGCACACCCCTACTGGCATGTATATTACATTGTTTTGTGTCCGTTTTGTGGTTTTGTGTGGACTCGATATTTCTTGAGACGAGGGGGAAAAAAAGATCGGATAGGGAAAGCTCTGGCTTCCTGTGGACGTAGCCTTAATGAACCAAAAAAATAATAATTTCTTTTTCAGCTTTTTTTTTTTTTTATCTTCTTTTTTGTTTCGCATAAGAAAGTCAGTCATACAGGTTTAACAACATAAGGGTGAATAAAGGATGACAGAATGTTCTTTTTTGAATGAACTATCCCTTTAACAAGATTTTGATGTAAAAATCACTCTGATTGATTGAAATGTACCAATATCTGCCATATAGAGTGAATCGATCCACGATGATTTATTCGTTCTGTCAGATGCTTAGAAATAACAGCATGTTAAAAGGCCGATGTGTCTTTTTTGCCTAAGGAAAGTGCCACAATGCTCCCTGACAGTTTGACTCATCACCTGAGCTTGTCTCCAATCAGCATCTGACCAAACAGTGTTCAGGATCAGTGCGTAGTGACCGATCTCTCACTCAGCACCCAGTGAGACACCATCAGCAGCGGCGAGAGCGCACTGCTGACCCCAGAGCAGGTCAGAGGTTATCTTTAAGAAAGAACAAGCCAACAAAAGCAACTGGCCTTTAACCCCACTAATTCTGCTCTTTAGAGCGCCGAAAGCTAGCTGCCGCTTTGCTTTAGCAGGTCGAGATGTATAATGCGCTGTTACAGGAAGTTTCCTGGTTTATTTATAGGTTTAGTTTTGTTTTGGTGTAACTCAAGTGAGGAAGGTCACAGCATAACTGTGGTTTTTTGCACCGATATGTTGGAGAATTTCACCTAGTTGACATTTGATGGCTGTGTAAAAGACAAGCTAGCACCAATTTCAAATGCATTTTGCGGCAAGTTTTCCATCACGCACCTCTCTTTTTGAGAGTGACACATTTACTTACTGATTTCCTTCTCTTTCGGCATTGCAAATGAAAGAAGATGATGTCTCCGATCAAATGTTTCATGTCTGTTACCGTTTGACTGGTTCCAGACCTTCCATTGTTTGAAGCTCAATTCATTTTCATGAAATAACTGTGGCTTGCCAATCAGCCAGCGGTTTTCTGCCAAGGTGACTACCAAGTGTATTTAAGTGTAACCTTGAAATATTCAGGAAAGCCTTTTGAACCCGACTGGGCTTCATCGAACGTACTGGCAGTTCAAACTCGATTAGATGATTTTTATCTACAATATTGAAGGCACTTTGGAGCGTTCCCCAGCCGTCGGCCTTTCTCTTGTGCTCCCTGGGTACTCGGCCCGTTCGACCTCTCTGTTGTCTCAGCGCTCATAAGTCATTTAAACACACTTTTAATAGTGTTAGCCTACGTCGAGCTGGCGTTTAGCCCGTGTTGAGGCAGCATGTGGTGAAGGAGAGGAAAGAGAACCTGGAGAACAGAGGGGGTCACAGGCTGAGGTCAGCATGGGGCACTTAGCTCCCTTTACTATGAAAACTGCATAATTTGATTTGTGAATGAGGAGGATGGAAGAGAAAAAAGCGTTTGGTTTGTCCTTCGAGAGAACCAGATGTTTACAAGACACAGGCAAGGCCTGTTTTAGGCCAGTCCAGATTTGCCTCAGGATCGTCATTTTACATTGGAGTACCAAGATTGTTTATTGTTCAAAATGTCCTGAAATGTACAAAAACTGTATGACAATTACTGTGAACTAGTCAAACAATTTGATGCAAAAATGAAATGGTTATTTCATATTAATTATTGCAGTTATTTAATAATCGGAGATTTAAATATCTACTTATTTATTTTTTAATGAAATTTAATAATTAAATATTATTAAATATTGAAACTATTGCCATGACATATGCAAATTGCTGAGAAATGGAACAAAAACCATAAAGACAGAATACATTTTCAGAGTTAACAGATTAAAGCAAATTAGCATTTAAGTTGGCCATAGATATCAACAAAAAAACTATAGTAAGTATTTTTTCTGTCCTTACTGTCCATGGTTATACGGTTAATTTTGTTTTGTTATTTACTTTTAGCGCGCTATTCATTAGAGAGTGAGACTTCTTATAATAAATATCATTTAAAAAGATAAATTATGATTTTGAAATAATTATTGCCAACATCTTAATAGATCTTGGTTCATTTTTAGATTCTTCTAGAAACATTTGTGATATGTTCTGTATCAATACCACAAGGAAGATAGTAAGTAGTTTTCACCTTAGCAATAGCAAAGTCATGTTTACAGCATTACTTTATCTTGAGCACTGAAACCTTTGCTTTAGCTCTGCTGAGTCTTCCTGCTTTTAACATTGTTTGAAATCCCACGTTCTACCAATTTCAAAACAAATCCAAGCGGTGAGAAAGAAACAGAGTAGGAAAAGAGAGTGCAGGGGGAGATGGGAGAGCGAAAGAGAGCAGCCATCCTCCTGCCAGTAGAATCCTTTTATAGAGGTCAGAGTTCAGCTGCTGTGCTGCTATTGGCTGAGGAAAGGTGAAATTAAAACCACTGTAAACTTCTGACCCTGCCGGAGCTGCGCAGGAACGCCCAGAACCAGTTTGGAATGGAGCCTACGCTCTTCATCTGTTTACTCGGAGAGAGAGGGAGGGAGAAAGAGCGGAGGCTGGAAAAAGGAATCCACACAGTCTCAGTCTGGAATGAATAAGTTGTTCAACGGCGCAGGGCAGTCAGCATGAGTTCAAGAAAAAATAAAAAGCATTTATGGGAAAAAAAAAAAAGAGAGAAATTATTTTAGGCTGCACAAGTTTCTCTCTCTTTTCTCCCTTCCTTCTGGGTTCAAAAATCCGTGGTTGTTTTTCAGAGTGGAGCTGTGCTCTTTAAATGGGCTTTTTTATGAGGAAAATGAGGCCCACCCTCTGTTTTTTCCATTTGCCCTCAGAGTGCTGTGTTTTTATGTGTTTGAAAGAGTCGATGCTACATTAGCTCACTGGGTAAAACCGAGGCTAGATGATCAGGCACATGTTACCCTTCCACCCCCGTTCCCCTTTTCTCCCTCACTTTTGCAGTACTTTTTCCCCCTGTCAGGCTGCTGAAAGCATCTCTGTCATAGATTAATGAATGAATTTGCATTTTTTGCAAAAGATTTTTTTTTTTACCCCCATGCTTACTTGTTTTCCCTCGCTCTCTTTCCTGCGGAGGTGATTCTGCCAGCGTTTGTTGTATTTTTCCTGAACTTGGCAGTTTTTGCTTTGCATTGTTGGTATGGGGCTGCGTGTGCCATTTTCTTGAACGAGAGGGAAGGCGAACGTTCAAATGCTTTCTAATCTAGTACATTAAGATGCGTAATGTGTGCATGTGTTGATATTGCACAGCAGGAATGACTTACTATCTGGTGGTCTGTTACAGTAACACAGTTGGATTAACAGATTTATTGCTATGAACACAAAGTGGGCCTGTGGCGCACCCGTAAGCAACACCGAATACACACTAGGGCTGCGCAATTAAATCGGATTAAAATTGAAATCGCAATATGGCCTGGTGTGCTATGGTATTATTAAACCTCAAAAAGCTGTGATTTAATTCAATAAATATACAGTACATAGTGTGCTTCACAGTGAACGAGAGTGCTCTGATCTGGCTCTAATCTACTGCTTATTGTCCAAGCACATGTGGCTTGTAATATGGTGTTCATACTTGCTGCATTTCATTGGTTTTAGAGAGGCTTATTATTGTATAATTATTATCATTATTATTATAACAACAACAACAATACATTTTATATAAAGTTATATGAATATAATATATATTCTTTGATAAAAATACAGTAAAAACAGAAATATTCGAAAACTATTATTACAATTTAAAGTAACTCTTTTCTATTTTAATCTGGTGATGGAAAATGTAATTGTCAGGAGCCATTACTCCAGTCTTCAGTGTCACTTGATTCTTCAGTAATCATTCTAATATAGGGCTGTGCGATATGGACAAAAAAAAACCTATTGCGATTTCTTTGATCAATTTTGCGATTTCGATTTTAATCACGATTTTGACACACACAGACATGCTTTACAGTCATAAATGCATTCAGTGTGAATTTGAAACATATTTCCAAAAGAAAATCAAGAGCTTAGAGCTTTATCAAAAATCTGTAACATGTCTCTAGAACAGCGCGCTGCATTCTGATTGGTTCGGATAGCATACTGCGGGAGCTCGGGGGCGTGGAAAATCGTGCTATAAAGCTATTTAGAAATCGCGCACGCTCAAATCGCGATTTTATGATGATTTCGAATAATCGCACAGCCCTATTCTAATACACTGATTTGGTGCTCAAAAGCATTTCTTATTGCCGTTGTTGTTCTTTTTATTATTACTAATATTATTATCATCATCATCATCAATGTTAAAAGCAGTTTTACTATCCAAAATTTTTTGTGGAAACCGTGGTGTATTTTTTTCAGGACTCGTGGATGAATAGAAAGTTCAAAAGAACAACATTTATTTGAAAACTTTTGTAACATTATAAATGTCTTTACTTCACTTATGATCAATTTAATGTGTCCTTACTGAATTAAAAAAATAATTTATAAAAAAAAAAATAAAGAATCTTACTGACCACAAATGTTTGAATATCAAATCAATATAATTAACAATAATAATAATAATAATATCAACCACAATTTATTATTATTATTATTATTATTATTCAACAAGAATTAATGTAGGATGAAAGTTGATTTTTATTTTTATTCATTAGGATTTGATTGGACTGTGAAAAGTGGGCATTCAGTAGGCTATTTGAATGCGGTGTTTCCCACAGACTTACACTCTATGTGTGGTGGCACTTCCCCCGGAGGAAATATATATTTGTATATAGTAGGGATGGGCGATATCTTATCATTTGCGATATACCGGTAAAAATTCTCCCAACGATAAGAATTAGTCTTCCCGCGATAATAACGATAAAGTCTAGTTGTTGACATATTTCTGTGTGCGACAGTGCGGAGCGACATCACGGAAAGCGGACGTGAAATTGAGGAGGAGTAGCCTATATCGCTAAATGAGGAGCTCGAGCTCCTTTTACAATCTGTAACTGGTTTGGTTAGGGCTGTACAGTGCACAAAAAATCGGTCTGAATAAATGTACTACAGTAGAACGTGTGCGATACAGTTTTGCATGTGTATGAGCCTGTTTACAAACCTGTTGTCCAACAAAGATATAATTTATTGACATGCTTTTTCTCCAAATTAACTTAATAACAGTTGAGTGTTTGAAATACTTCTTTTTGTGACCAGACGTGGTTTCATTTTACAGAAGGATAGTATTATATACAGTGATAATAATATTTTTTGACATGCTTTTTCTCCAAATTAACTTAATAACAGTTGAGTGTTTGAAATACTTCTTTTTGTGACCAGACGTGGTTTCATTTTACAGAAGGATAGTATTATATACAGTGATAAAGGCCATGTCGAACATTGCATTATAAATATACTTTCCTTATAAAAATACCCAAGATTGAAGAACACCGATAAACCATATATTTTGTGCAATCGTATGTTTATTGTCTTCAAGTTTCATCAGTTAAAATTTCTCTATCTCCATTGTGTGTTTTATTCAGCGATAACTGGATATCTTTGTAAATATTAGGGATTTCATGGAGTGTCGTCAGTAGTATTACTTCTGCGATGCATTTGTGTGGAGTTTCTGCGCAAGAGCGCCCTCCGGCTTCCAGTATGAATTAAACAATCATTACATTACGTGTGTGTACTCAGTAATGCTCACAACACCCTATTTTGGGTACAAATAGGAAAGATAATACTTTTCTCTAAAGAAACAGGATTCCCTAAATTATCGTCATTGCTATATTCCCTGAATTATCGTCATTGATATCGTTATCGCAATAAATACAAGAAATATCGTGATATATTTTTTAAGCCCATATCGCCTATCCCTAGTATATAGTGTAAATATAAAACGGCAGACAGGCTTATTGAAAATGCAAATTCATTCTCTGGCAGCAGGAGGCACTTTAGGAGAGGCAGAAATAGCGGTTTCCCCGGTAACGGCTGTAATCAAAGCAGCACTCCGCTCATAAACGCTACTTTATCAGGCATTATAAGAAAAATTAAATGAAAATAACATCGTAACTTTTCTGAAGACAATCGGTTCCCTTCAAAGTAGGGCTGTGCGATTTGGGGGAAAATATCAAATTGCGATTTTTTTTGACAGATATTGCGATTGCGATTTGA
>NW_015544201.1:541138-541459 GCF_001515605.1 Sinocyclocheilus anshuiensis
ACGTACTAACAAAAACATCTAAGAATGTATCTTTTATTCTCCAGTACTGAAAACAGAACCGATAAGGGAGCTCTTGATATGCGCTGTGACGCAGCTCTTGCAGATGACCTTTTTTGTTCGTTGTCTGTCATTTCGAAGTTTAAGTTGCATACGTTTTTCTTTAGTTTTAATTTGCCTAACTATCGATCTGACCCAGTAGACGCCATAATCCCACTCTGTCTCTCTCCCGTCCCTCTTTCCGTTTTTTTTTTTTTTTTTTAATGGTGGGTGTTTACGCAGTTGGCTAGAGCAGTGCTGATTGGGGAGAACGGAGAGAACGGA
>NW_015544201.1:541512-546729 GCF_001515605.1 Sinocyclocheilus anshuiensis
TGCTCGGTTTTTTTTTTTTTTTTTTTTTTAAATGGTGGGTGTTTACGCAGTTGACTAGAGCAGTGCTGATTGGGGAGAATGGAGGTGCGCTCATTCTATTGGTTAGTAAGACTGCAACTCAAGGCTGGCAGTCATGCATATGCTCTGGAGCAGAGTAATATCGCGTCCATGTCGCAGGCTTTGCGATTAGGAAATCGCAACGTGTCAAATCGCGATTTCGATTAATCGCACAGCCCTACTTCAAAGATACATTTATAAAAAAATAATCCGTGCCGCGTTTTGATTTTGAAATGTGCAGTGCTCATGTATATTCAACAAAGTCAAAGTCTTTTGGAAAATCTATTTGTGGCGGTCAGTGTTGATATTGTGGCGGGCGCCACAAATAAACCAATGTATGGGAAACCCTGGAATTAATTAGTTATTGCACACCCTGTTGATCATGGGAGTTGATGTGTCAGTGTTATTACATGCCTTTTTACAAGCAGCAGAAATATATAATGTTGAATGTTTATTTTTGCATATTTCTTTATCAATAATTATCATGTGACAGTTAAAATCTCAGTATTTAACATAATATATAATCGCAGTATGGAATGAAATTGTGCACCTTAATACAAAGGTATGGCCACTCCCTCTTATCTTGCTATAAAAAATTTAAATAGTTTGTTGGAATTTGGAAATAGTTTAGTGGCAAGAAACTGAAATTAAAAGTCATTAAACTGTGCTCACGCTCATGCTTTGATTGTGATTTCATCACCAAGCCAGATTTTTCTTGAAGACATCAGACCTCAGATATCTTTGGCACTTTTTTCAGCGCTGGACAGTAAGTATGTCCAGGTTTGGTGAAGTGAATTGTGTGTCAGTATGCTTAAGCGAGTGTTGCTGCGAAAAGCTTTTGGATGTCTGCACATGTACACACATTCTTGGCGCATGTCTGGGCTGTTTGCTATTGTTCTCTCTCTTGCTTTTCACCGCCATCCTCCTCCAATCATAATCACCCTCTGTCCCTTGTTCTTGAGCTGTTTTCTTTTTCTTTCTCACTCCCTCCCTCCTTCTCTTTTTGTTCTACCTCAGCTCATCTCATCACTTGCTGTCTGGCTTGTCTCTGCTACGAATGGAGAATGGAGCCGTCCTGAGTGGTCATGTGGTGACTATCGTGGAGAAAGAGAGCAGCGGCCAGTAACTTGTGCCACCTCATCCTCCTCTTGTACCGTGTCTGAATAGATTTAGCCACAGTTCATTTCCACAGTGTTTTCATCCTCGTTTTGAAAAGGCAGCGCGTGTGTGCTTGCCGTATTGTCTGCAGAGGTTTTGTTGTGTATGTGTTTGTTATTTAGTGAGTGTTTCACTGAGCTCAAATTTCATGCTTTATTTCAGGCTCTGCCAGAATGTGGTGGCTATTCTGGGTCTGAGTCATTCTTCATATCCCTCTTCATCCATTCCTACAACTCTTCTCTTCCTTTACGTGCTCCATTCATCTATTTTTAAATATGCATTGCATTCATATGCACATTTAACAATTTCTGATGTGTGTTACTATTGTGACTGCATGCACCCTGTTCAGGAAAAGCATGACTGGGCAGATATATATGCAGTCGTATGTACTAGAGCCCGACCGATATTATCAGCCGATATGAGCCTGTCGCGATATATCGGTATAGGCGAATATGCTGCCGATATGACATTTTTTTTTTACAGAACATATAATGCAGATAAAATGCTTGAAATGGTGTAATTACTTAGTTTGTCCAGCAGAGCACGCTCCATTGTTTGCTACTGGCGACCTGGATGAAACGCTTTTAAGCTTAAGTCTATGGAAAACCATTGAAACTTTGAACGGCCATATCTCCGTAACAGCGCGGTGATTCTGCACCAAATTTGGGGGATCCCTTCAGCTCGAGGAACGAACGCGAATCGAGTGTACGTCTAGAGGCCCTCTTTCGAATGAGACCACCCCTGCGTCGATAGACCCCGGGGTTCGGGAGTTACGGGTGGTTAAATTCGCGGTCCGGCGCTGACCGATCTAGCGATCCCGGGGGGCTACCGACACGCGGAGGGTGGCGTTCAAGAGCGACGCGCGGAGGGTGGTGTTCGAGAGGGCTCCTCGAGCTGAAGGAATCCCCCGAATCTGGTGGAGATCCGCCGGCGCGTTCGCGAGATAGTGACACCAGTCAACACTTTCCCTTCAGTAAGGAGGTTTCTTGTTCAGGCAGCATTCAAGCGTGGTCTTATTCGACCGTAAGTGCCCTGCGAAGTGGACTTCACATGAAATTCCGCCATGATTCCAGTTCCAAGGGAACGTACACATTACATTCAAAGTGTGTGAGACGTGAATTTATATTGTATTTATTTACAGAGGTAGGGGAGAGCGGGGCACAAAGTAACAATTTTTGACTTTCTCAGTTTGTGTAAATCCACATGGGGTTCAGAATATATATATTTTTTTATCCACAGTAATTTTACACTTGTCTAGTACAAATATGTCGCTTTGTTTCATAATTATAAACTTCAACTTTACTGTTCAGTGCACTGATGTCAGACTCATTTTGGATAGTAAAGTTTATTGTTAAATTGTTAAATGTCCTTACATATCTGTCACCATTATACTGTAAGTGTTTGATCACCACATTTGAGTGATCATTGCAAAAAATGTGTTTATGTATATATATTCTGTTTATGCATATACTGTATTCTATATATAGTACCAGTCAAATGTTTGGACACACGAAAGGGAAAGTGTCCAAACTTTTGACTGGTACTGTACTATAATATACACAAAGAATATCGGCCGATATATCGGTATCGGCCTTTTTTTTTTACCCCCTAATATCGGTATCGGCCCCAAAAAACCCATATAGTATATACTGTATAGTATACTTGCCTGACCCTCAAGAAGCAGTTAACCAGTTAACAGCATTCATGCAGTTTTCCGAGCTATTATGTAATGTCAATATGATATTAAATTAATATGATATTAAGAGGACTATCTTCAGTGCAAGAGAAAAATTACATAATAATAATAATGCATGTTGTAAAATTACAACAAATTACATGTTGTTATAAAATCACATTAATACATAAATTCAGTTCAATTGAAAATGAAGTAGATCAAATAAATGTGTAGTCGGCTGAAATACTGGAGTGTTATATTATTAATGGTGAATAATAATAACAATGTTACTATTTATTATTATTATTATTGTAATATAAAGTATATTGAAATAATACTTAAGCCCCCCCCCCCCCAAAAAAGGACAATGGAAAATGAGTCGGATTTTTTTTTTTTTTGGGTCTCTTTGAGTTGTGTGAACATCAAATATCATTTAAAGTAAACCTGTTTAATTCCATAATGTGACATATTTCCCAGTATAACTGGGTATTCAATGATAGAAAATGTGTAATGTGCAATTTGCTGTCTGGTGTCCTTTGACAGTCAGTGCATGCTTTATTTCTTGCATTTCCTTCGCTGTCAGTGGCAGTTTGTTTTAAAACATCTTCAGTTTTATAGAAATTGCCAAATGGAGTTTTTATGAGGTATTGAAAATAAGCGTCTTAATACCTTAATGCATGATTGAAGCATGATTTGTTAAATGGCTTGATAGCCCTTTTATTGTACATGGATGACTGACAGTTGCCGCTGACATAATTATAAGTCTGTTTCTTTTCAATAATGTATTTCTTTTTTTAACTCGGTGTGATAGTTTTGAACGGCCCATTGAATTTGACTGCTGATATGTATGGTAAGGTGCTGAGGTGGACTGTGTATTGTGTATGTGGTGACAGTAGGCAGTCCCATCAATAATGCAGGTTCTCTCTGTATGGGGTCAAGGCATGATGGGATATTAAGACGTTACCCTACTGGTCGTCAGGGAAACAGGCAGAGGAGACAGCAGCAATTGGGGAGGGTGGTTGTGGTTTTGTAGCCTATATATGTAGAATTTGTAGTCAGTAAATCTACAGTTTTTCATCTCTTTAATTTTCATTAATAAATGATTCTTTCCCCTCCAACCAGTGTATTAGTATCCATAAAACGTGACAGATACATTTGTATTTACCAATAGCCATCGAATTTACTGGTGCTGCATTTTATAACAGGAATTTTACAATTGAATAGCAAACAAAGATTGTGTTTACAGTAATCCACTTATTAGTTATGGCTGGGCGATGGATTTAATGTTGACAATATATTCATGATGATTTGGTTCTCAATTATATTAAAAAAGTAAACTTGTGAATAAAACAGTGCATTTAACGTGACAGTGTTTAATAGCGTGTCTGATTTAAATTCAGTTGCAGAAATGGTGGTAGAGCTGGGAAGTTCAGTTCAAATTGTCTGTTTCAGTGAATCATGTTTAGAATAGCATTTTTCATGTATTAAAATTAGGGATGTTCATTTTAACCGTCTAACCGGTTAACCGACGGTAAGAATTTTGACCGATTAATACAATCAGTTAAATGGTTTAAAAAGTCATTTAATTATTTATTTTCAGTAATTTATCAAAATATTTAAAACTTTTCTGCATGGTTAAAATGCGCTACGTGTATAAAAAATGTGTTTTTTAGGGGGGAAACGAATTCATTTAGGTTCAAACGAAACTGAAACCAACGTTGGGTCTCTCATTCCACACAAAATCAAATGTTTCCGTATTCGTGATGTAGACTATTTGAATGGCAAATGATTATTTATTATGTACTTCACTCGCATTCCAGGATCCACGTAAAACAAAATGTTTTGCATAACATCACGGCGGTACAGTGATAACACTTAACCTTAACGGCTTAACAGATTTTACTACATTTTTTTTACTACATAGTAGGGATGTAACGATTCCCTTTGACGATAAATCATGATAAAATTCCCCATGGTTAGTATTACCATTTCATCTTTTAATTATCATTAAAACCGTATTAGATTACCGCGATTTGAACAGCTCGTGATAAATAAATACTGTACAGCATAAAGCACAGTTTTAAGTAACAGTCTCACGTGAGCACAGCACGCAGAGTAGTTTCGTTTTGTGTGAAAACAGGGCGGAAAAGCTGGGAGGTGCTAAGGGAATTATACAAATTAATATATGAATTAATTAATTAAATGAATGTACCTCTGAAGGTTCTGACTGTCTTCAGAAACAATTCGATGGCATTTTGTTTTCATCTTCGCTCCATGTAATACCTAAAGGAAGTGTTCTTAATCGCAATACTGCTTTGTCCACGGAG
>NW_015544201.1:547939-559731 GCF_001515605.1 Sinocyclocheilus anshuiensis
CAGATCAGCTCTAGTCTCTAACGTCACTGAATCTGCTGTTAAAAATTAACCATCTATTCATCATATCATCATGCAAAACATACACGACAAATAGCAAATAGCGGATCGGCCAAGTGTAGTGAGTACCGATCGAGTCATAGAATGTGGTTATCGGCCAATACTGATCTCCGGCCGATTGATCGGAGCATCCCTGCTTTGTATTATTATATTAGTGAATATAAATAAATACCTAATTGTTATTGTAAATTATTATAAAATATTTAATTGTTATTATATATTTTTATTTGTCTTTTGCTCATTTTTGTGTTCATTTAGTGTCAAGAAAATATGCCTTTTAATTATCTATCTGTCTGTCTGTCTATACCAGGGGTAGGCAAGTTCGGTCCTCCTAGAGAGCCGCAGTCCTGCAGAGTTCAGCTCCAACCCTAATCAAACACACCTGAACAAGCTAATCAATGTCTTCAGGATTACTAAGGCTATAGGCAGGTGAGTTTTTTTTCAGGGTTGGAGCTGAACTCTGCAGGACTGCGGCTCTCTAGGAGGACCGAACTTGCCTACCCCTGGTCTATACACGTGTTTAGCCGTGTAGCCTACGTTTTGGATCAATCTAAACAGCATACTTTATATGTGACTTAAATGCTATAGCATTCATTCATCATATTTAAATAATCCAAGGTAGCTGGTGATAGCGTAAATATGCTGAGTCATCTCTGATTAATCAAATTAGTTTGATTTTATAGTGTTATTAAGTGTTTAAAAAATAAGGTAGAATAAGAAGGCTCCTTTAACAAGTTTATGAAATGTTAAGGAAATGTTCTTCTTAAGACAGTGATAGAGATGATTGGTGGTGGGCGGTGAAATATATAAAGTCCTTATGGAAAAACACAGACAGACAGATTAGCTTCGAAGAGACAGAACAGAAGAACCGGTTCAACCCATGAGGTTGAATATGTAAATATGATTGCAAAGAGCCAGCAGGCTTTTTCCAGGAAGAGGAAGTGGTGACGCAAAACTCGGTGTGTGTGGGAAGGCGCAAACAGGATGCCTGCTTTTGCTGCTTCCTGATTCGGATCTTCTCGATAACTTTCCCATTAAAATAGCCATTATTCTCAGAAAGACTGGAAGTGGATCTTCGCTTGGAGATGCTCATCTGATGGATTCTGTAAGAAGTCTTTGCAAGAGCTCAGCTATAATGAGCAGTGCTCTTGTATGTTTTTATCAGATATTCGGTTCACCTTTTGAACTTCTGAAAGATGAGGAATTGCATCACTGTAGAATGGAGCCATAATGTCCTTAAAACCCTCTCGCCTTCTTGACTGTTAGATTGGAAACATCAGAGCAACATACAGACAGAGGTTTCACTTGTATCCTTGATTCTGCCGTGGGCTTCTACATTCCACATCTCCTGCTTAATTAAAGGCGTATGTGAAGTGCTCATCCTTGGACTGAAGTTTTCTCACTCTTGCTCTTTTTGTCTCTTATCATTTTGCTTTCACCCATTGCGTTCATTTCCTCACATTCGCATTCACACTCACCCTCGCTCTTTCATGCTCTCTTGAGCAGAATGTTGATGTGGCATCTGGTTTTGTTGTAGTTGCCCTCAGAGTATTGATGAAGATGGAACTGTACACTTTGAATGGAGTATTAATGTTTAAATGAGAATTTCTGTCATTTACTCTTTCATTCCTGCTGAACAAACCCTGCTAAACTAGTCTAAGCTTGTTCACTGGTACTAATTGACACTTAACTGGTTTAAATCAGCAGAAAGTTGTCCAAGAAACCCTCTTAAACCAGCCAGCCGACCAATTTGGGCTAGAAAACTAGCTTAGGACTGGGTTTTTTTTTTTCATTCCAAACCTGTATGACCTGTAAATGACCGCTACATTTAATATAATATAAACAAATAGGTACTGCGGCTGTTGAGCTTTGAAATGACATCATAAAAATGGTCCATGAGTCTCATTCACTATATTCAAATCTTCTGAAGTCTTCTGAAGGAACAGCCCAAATTTAAGTTATGTACTGACACTATGGGCCTCTGCATGCCATAGCTGTGAAATCTCATTTGCGTACACGTATATTCAGTAATAAAACTAATATTTCAGTCCTGGATGTGGATTGGTCAGTTCAGTGTATAGTGTGAAACAGTCATGGCTAAGAAATGCAGTGGAGAACCACAACCCCTTATCGTTACTTAAATATGGCACGTCAATCACAGTTCAATTTTGGTCTTGCCTCCATATAAAGCTATCAAATGGATTAGAAGATTGGATTATATATGCCATAATGCACATTGGCCACTTTTGTGATAGACTCCTAATACACATTTAAAGTATCTTTGCTTATGTTCCATGAAGGAAAAACATTTGGAATGGTTTGGAATGATATGAAGGTAAGTATATAAAGACAGAATTTTCAATTTTGCGTGAACTATCTCTTTAATGACTTGACTTTAGATCTGAATGGTGCCTTGACCTTAACAGTCATGACTCATGAATGGTTATATGTCTGTCATTTATTTAACTCCACTGCAGATTTCAAGGAGAAAGAAAAGGTGAAAGAGATCTAAAAGTAGAGAATCGTTCTGCAGCATTTTTCCGGTGTGTTGTAGGTTTGTGACAGACAGCCATACGTGTCAGCACAGGCAGTACAGTATGGGCACAGTTGTGTAATGTCTCAAAGTCGGACTCAGGAATGATGAGCTCATACTGAGAGTTTTTAGGTAACAGAGGGCAAACTAGGGATAGTTCACCCTGAAATAAAAATTTACATCATTCACCCTCATGTCGTTCCAACCCTGTATGTCTTTCATTCAACTTTGGAACAGAAATGGTGAAGTCTTTTTTAATATGATCTGTTCAGTGTTTGTCCATCCATTGAACCATTTTCATGCTTAAGAAAGTATATAAAGACAACGTAAAAGTAATCCAGAAGACTTGGATATGGTAAACAGAAGCTCAAACATGCTTGCTTGCTTGGCACATGAGAATAAACCTCATTGGTTCTTGTGGTGTCATGCAAGCTTGTTTGCACTTCTGTTAACTTTATTTGATGCACTATGTGCATTGATCAATGTTTATGTGAATAAAATCCCAAGTTAAACTAAGTTTTTGTAAACTAAGCAATTGTATCAATTAGGGGTCGACCGATATATCGACAAGGCCGATATATCGGCCGATATTTGGCATTTTTCAAATATCGGCATTGGCCGATGCGTTCAAGTCAACTTTTATTTTGACGGCGCGTCAGACTTTTATTTTGACAGCGCTGAGAACGGCAGCACATTCTCCCTCTTGTTCGCCGTCGTCTTTAACAGTTCTGTCTAAATACGGATAGAAGTCTGTCTAATAATCAGATAGAACGGTTAAACAAAGGAATTAAAATGTATACAGAAAGTATTATAACGATTGCTTTTATATTATTAGTAATAGAAAGGCAAACATTATAATAATTTCTTGTTTGCCGTCAGCATTCAGCAAATACGCATTTTCATCATTTAAACAAATCTTTGAATGGCTAATGAAAATTTAATTTCACAAACCTTGCAAAATTAGTCGAATCCAGTTGTGAGATCTTGTGAAGTAGTGTTGTCAAAAGACCCGGTGTTTCGGTACCAAGTCGGTACTAAAAAAATGAAAACGTTACGGTACCAGGTTTTCTTAAGTACCGGTGGTACTGAGTACCCGGTCAACCCGGTTCTTGATGCGCAATCAGAAGGCTATCCTCTTCCCTGCGTGACTTTCGGTCCGTGCAAATTGAATGCTTTAAACATGAAATTTGTGATTTCAAATTATGCTATGCTTTATGCATTTGCCCACTGTCATATTCATGTCATTTTCACTGTGTGCTGTATGTAAAATGAGTGTTACCTTGGCCTTCTTTGAAAAAATATGATTCCCAATGCACACAAGCTTCCCAGAATACTGAGTGCTGTTGGTTACAGTTTACTCCTTTTTAATTATATTTTTATTAAATATTTATTTATTTGTGAAAAATACTTTGTCATCTAAAGTATAAGTATGTTTATTTAACACATTTACCTGTTGGTTACAGTTTACTCCTTTTTAATTATATTTTTATTAAATATTTATTTATTTGTGAAAAATACTTTGTCATCTAAAGTATAAGTATGTTTATTTTACAAATTAATTTTTTAATACATTTTCAAATGATTTCAAATTTCTTAAATATTAATTAAAATAAATACAATTATATCGGCTTTATATCGGCCACCCTGCTTTCCAAGATATCGGCATCGGCTGTCAGAAAACCAATATCGGTCGACCACTAGTATCAATTTTGAAAATTTGGATTAAACAGCTCAATTCATATAGATTGCTTTTACAATGTCTTTATGAACTTTGAAACTGAAAATGTTGATTACACAGACTTCAAATGGTTGGACACAAATGATTTGAATATTAAAAGTAAATATTTTTTACAAAATGTTACAAATAATAATAAAAAAAATAAAAATTTCGAAGATGAAGAATAGTCTTTTGGGTTGAGTATGTGTTTGAGTAAATGACAGAATTGTATTTTTTGGTAAACTATCCCTTTACGTGAGAGGAAAAGGCAGTTTGCATGTATGTGTTCAGCGAGGGAAGGGGAAAAGACTGCAAGCTGATGGTCTGTGCTCTGAGATTTCCGCTGAACTCTGGGAGGGGTCAGACACGGGGCAAGGTCAGGGCTCTAAACAAACACACTCGCACACATGCACGCAAACAGCAGAGGGTCTATGACCAGAGTGACAGAGACTGATAACAGCAGCAGAAGCCAGAGAGAATGAAAAGAATGGAGACGGAAAGACAGCCGTGTGTGCATTTATACACAGTGACTCTCTAAAATTATCTGGCCACTGAAAGCACACTTAAAAATGTATTACGTTCAGTGCCTTCGATTGGATGATGAAATGTTAATCCAAATGCATACTGAATTAATTTAACATTTCTGAATCATTTTTGTGATTACTTAATCAATGTGACCTTAAGGTGATTTCTAGGTGAATGTATGAAGTAATTTTTAAAAGTACATTCAAAACGCTAAAATCTACACTCCAGTTCATCAATTTGTCCAGTGACTTCTTTTTTAAATGATATATATATATATAGTTTTTGATTTCCTAAAAAGAACTGGCTCATGAGAGTCATTCATTCTGGGAATTGAACTACACTTCAATTCCCAGAATGAATGACTATATGGGCAATATTTCTGTTGTTGTTTTTTTCTTCAAAATTCACTGAAAAGAACTGGCTCATGAGAGTCATTCATTTCAGGAATCGGACTGTAGGATCTTGGAGTCAATATTAGGAAAGTTCAAAAGATGCAATTTTAAAATCAATATTTTACCCAGCCCTACCAGTGGCACAGAAATCATACTTCACCTTTCAAATAAATGCTATTTGGTAAATGCTATTATATCATCAAATAAATAATGATATTTTGTATCTAATAAAATGACATTCATACAAGTGTGGCTTATGTGTGATTAATATTTCGGGCCACTCCATGTCTTTGCATACATAACTTGAAAGGAAGACAGACATATTGGAAAGGGCAGTTCTAATAACGAAAAAAAAAAGAACATGATCATAGAGAGGCAGAGAAGTGAGAAGTATCACTAAAGAGGAGGAAGTGTTGTCGTTGGTGAAGTGGGTGGAGCAATGACGGTAAAAGTAGGAAGAAATAGTGTGATTGTGTGTCATAATGAGACGTGTGGAGGAAGGACGTATCATAGTGTTTTTGACATGCATTTTAGGGGGAGTGTTTTGTGATCACTTTGTCCTTAATTCTGTATTAGAGTAATTCAGATTCATTAGTCTGCCTTTTAATTAGATCATTTATACATTTCATTTATATGTTGTGCAGCGTACAGCTTCATGGATTGAGATAATTGACCCAGTCCCTGCTACAGAAATGCGCACACACACAAAAACGCACCGAGGGTTGATCCATTTCCCCTGGGGCCCCGTTTCACTCCATCATAATCAGTGTCTCTTCTCAGACACACTGTCACACAAACACACAAACAAACACACACGCAGCACCGCTGCTGAGGCCTGGAACATTCCGCGCATTCAGCTGTATGTGGGAACACTTAAAAATAAGCCATAGACACGAACACACTCTTGGAAGTTTTTTACTAAATCCATTTTTAAAAAAAGAGATGAAGCCTTCTAGTGCATTGTGTAGACGTGCCAAAGTTAGTTCATTATTTGTTTGTAGTAGTGCACTTGTGGCAGAATAGAAGTGCTTGTTTTGTTGTCCTTTCGTTTTGAGATCATAATATGCCTTTGGATGGGTTTTCTGCCCCTAATCTAAACTTTATTTGTTTCTTAGGTGCTGATATGTTTTAAACATGAGTGGAGTGGGTGAGAACTCACTTGAGCCACTGTGCTCGGACCGAAAGCGCAAACTCTCCACATGTGACATGCCAGGACAAGGGTGAGACATTTTAGGGTGCACAAAACAAGCAGTATTTTAAATCTTTGAATGTTTTTCCTCCCTAAGATTTTGTGTGTGTGTGTTAAATCTACAGATGTGACAAGCGCAGGAGGGAACAGGAGAGCAAGTATATCGAGGAGCTGGCTGAACTGATTTCGGCCAACCTTAGTGACATCGACAGCTTCAATGTCAAACCAGACAAATGTGCCATCCTTAAAGAGACCGTGCGCCAGATACGACAGATCAAAGAGCAAGGTACACGTCTGCTCGCATGGCTCTTTTACATGTTAGTCTGTGAAAATATTGACTAAACCCACATTGTGTGGAAACTAATGAGTTTCCTCTGTTTTATAAAAACGCTGCCACCTGGTGGCAGGTGGATTGATATGCTACTGCAGTCTGGCCTCCTAATATATTTGAATGAATATTTGTAATTGTGTCAATTCAATATATGAGTGAATATTTGTAATTGGGCAACACGTTTGCTAGTTTTAGATGATAAAATATTGTTTTTGACATTAAAAAATAGTGCTTAACATGACTTTATCTGTGAATATAAATGAATCTGAATGAGTGGATTATCTAGCAGCAAAACTATCTAATTAGTAATTTTAGTCTAAAATCAGTAAATCAATTTTCATAAAGAAAAATGTAAAATAATGAACTTAATTATCATATCTGTAAGATTCGAGGTATGATAGCACTGTGTTCATCGTTCTCATAATTATAAAATACATTCAGAGCTGTAGTCTGCACAAGTTTGTTGTGTGAGACAGGCCTGTACATGCCTTTTCATTTGGACTATATAACCTAGAGTTCACACAGTGAAATGATGAATAGGCGTTGGTGTTCATTCTTCCTTATTTGACATTCCATCGGTTAATAGTGATTTACAGGAATGAAACCTACAAAATCTACATATCAAAATTAACAGACCCATTTTTCTGCTGTTCCCTTGCTATAATATTCTATAAGATATGATTTTTTGTGGCGAGACAAATAAACATTAACACTAGCTTTCTTAACTTTGGGGTTGGTGATATTTATTAATTTTTTTTTGTGTGTGTTTTTGAAAGAAGGCTTTTATGCTCACCATGGCTGCATTTATTTAATACAGTGAAAGCAATTATATAGTGAAATATTATTGCAATTTAAAATAACTATTTTACTAATTTTAATAAACTATTTTCTATTTTAATCATTTTTCAAATAAAATGTATTTGTGTAATGGCAAAGCTGAATTTTCAATGAATTGTCAATGATCCTTCAGAAGTCATTCCAATTGGCTGATTTGCTGATTTATCAGTGTTGAAAACAGTTGTGCTGCGTAATATTTTCTTGGAAACCGTGAAGCATTGTTTTTCAGCGTTCTTTGATTGATAGAAAGTTCATTTGAATTTATCAGCATTTATTTGAAATGGAAATCTTTTGTAGCATAAATGTTGTTACTGTCACTTTTGATTGATTTAATGCATCCTTGTAGTATAAAGTGTTAATGTCTTTCAAAAACGATTTTTGTAAAGAAATACACTACTGTTCAAAAGCCGACCCCAATGTTTTTGAACATTAGTGTATATCTTTACAACTGTGTATATTTTTCTAAAATGTTTCTAATATGTGGTCTGTATTCACATGACTCGCAGGTAAAAGCTCATGCGGCGATGATGATGTCCAGAAGGCGGATGTGTCCTCTACTGGTCAAGGGGTCATCGACAAGGACCATCTGGGCCCTTTGTTGCTCCAGGTTAGATTAGAAACTTAAAGGTCAACGGTCACCAGAAGCTCATTTGCTCATTTCTCATACTGGCATCCTAGTACTAGCATCCAATTGTGAGTTAAAGTGTTTTCTAATAATAATTCTGAATATCTCTCTCTCTCTCTCTCTCTCTCTCTCTCTCTCTCTCTCTCTCTCTCAGGCTTTGGATGGGTTTTTGTTTGTGGTGAGTCGTGAAGGCAGCATTGTGTTTGTGTCAGATAATGTGACTCAGTACCTGCAGTATAAACAGGAGGAGCTGATCAACACCAGCATCTATAACATACTGCACGAGGAAGACAGAGAAGAACTGCATAAAAACCTGCCCAAAAACAATGGTATATATATGTCGATGTATATCTTTTAAGTGAATGTTGCTCTTAACTGTTCATGAAAAAAATAAGCATATAGGTATAAATCATGAAATCACGGCAGTAAGTTCATGATGTGACTTGAGCATCATGCATAACATTTTTGTATGTATGTTAAGCTCCCAACAGTGTGTCATGGGGCGGTGACGCCTCCCGTCAGAAGAGTCACACATTTAACTGTCGCATGCTGGTAAAGTTTGGCCATGGCGGTCCTGGAGGTGAAGAAGGCGCCGGTGGGCCTCGCTACGAGACCATGCAATGTTTCGCTCTCACGCAGCCTAAAGCAATGATGGAGGAAGGGGAAGGTCAGTAGTAAATTTATGGTTTATTATTTCAGTACTTTTATACAGATTGAGGTCTATGTACTTTGTCTTATTGAGCTGCTTGTGAATTAGAAAAGAGTGTTTTTTCTCTTCCTGTCTATCAGATCTGCAGTTGTGTATGATTTGTGTAGCACGGAGAGTGACGGCAGTGGAGAGGACAGAACGATTCAGTACTAGACATGAACTATCAGGTAAAATTGATTACAGTGCCATTTTAACTCCATGTTAATCTCGTCACTGAAACTACTGATAAAAAAAATGTCTTTGATTTTGTGTACAATACAAAGACATGGCCAAAATGTACAATAAATTAACAATATTAATTAAAATGACTTAAATTATAAATATTGAGGAAATTAATCCAATATTTCCACAACATAAATATAATATATATTTTTATAATTTATATGCAGTATATATATGTATGTATGTATGTATGTGTGTGTGTGTGTGTTTGTGTGTGTGTGTATATATATATATATATACAGGGCCTAAAATTAACACTCGCTAAGCGCCAAATGCAAGTAAAAATTGGCTTTGGCGAGTATATGAAACTGTCAGTCGCCAGATGGCCGGTAACATTTTTATTAATTCTAACAGTGCAATGTTGTTAGAACATAAACGTGAACAAATGTGAACAACGCTCCGTACAAGTGACTGGTCAGTGCTGCTTCATCACAAAAGTTTTAAGCCTTTGCAATGTAAATATTCAAGAGCTAGAACACACCAAAGGACACACGTTACTCCCCTGCTGTGTGGGAAGTTTAAACATCCGAAGCCCCAGCCTGAAAGCCATGTCTTGAGCTCCTGTGCTTGAATGTACAAATTTACACAAAATTATGTCTCGGTAAGTATCCTAGTAAAGTAGTTGGTTCTTAAGTGAACATAAACAGCTGAGAAACCGGACACAAACTGCACGCAACAATGTGTCAAAAGACAATAGAACCCGTTATAATCCGTGATACTGTCTACACAGAAGGCGGCGTGGCGCGATGCGACACAACAAATCCCCGAAAGTAAACGGATTCTCCGTTCTATTTCTGAAATAGTCCAAGCACTTTGCAACGGCCGCTTTGTCACATCCAGTGTTGACAGCTTTAAGCTGCTGCGGCGTAGACACGGTGTTAAAATGATAGACACAGAATTCCAATAATCCTGCTATTGTCTGCGTTTTTAATGTTGATCAAAGAAAATAGGACAAAGAAAAAAACAATCACTCACTGCTCTTGAACTTTAAAAAAATATATAAAGACTATAGTGTTATTTGATTAGCATAATTTATTAATGCTTTTATTGAATTAATGAATTATGCTTTTTCACTTTTTCAACTTTAGTTAGTCTGTAATGTTGCTGTTTGAGCATAAAAAAGATCTACAAAGTTCAAAGTTTTTTTTGCTATTATCAAACATTTTGGTGTCATAACTGTCTTGTTTTTTCCGTGGCTGGTAAAAAATATTTATGGCCGGTAAATTTCCTTAAGTCACCGGCCATTGGCAGGTCTGGCGAAAAGTTAGTTTTAGGTCCTGTATATATACAGTATCTCACAGAAGTGAGTACACCCCTCACATTTTTGTAAATATTTTATTATATCTTTTCATGTGACAACACTGAAGAAATGACACTTTGCTACAATGTAAAGTAGTGTTAATTGCATGTGTTAACATGCTAATTTTGACTGCACTAATACATATATACACTAATAGCACTAATAGATATCGCCGGTGACTTAAGGAATATATATATTATAAATATTTTTAATATTTTATATATATATATATGTATTAGTGCTGTCAAAATTAGCATGTTAACACATGCAATTAATATTTTCAGTTTAATGGCGTTAAAAATATTTACCGCATGGGCGGAGCTAGGGTTGGCCACCCCACTCACAACTGCTGCTTCTGTCTCTTTTTTCTTGGCAATAATTGCGTTTATTTAGACGCCAATTGTTTTTACGACCACATCAAATGGGAGACTTTCAGACGTGCACTCCAACTTCGCCTCAGCACGAGGCACTAGTCAAAAGAGCACGGAAAATGTACAGATGACGAGGAAGCTTCAGTAGAACAACAGTGAACCGCGGTCAGATGAGATGTTGTCAGGCCATATGTCAGTAAATTTTCCTGTCCTGTCAGCCGTTATACTGTGCTCGTAGCGCTCTTCAATTGCACACACAAATACGGCGGTGCGTGCTATATTATATTAAAGCGCAAAAGAAACTATGAGCATGCAATGTCGTAGTTGTGTCGTCAGTTAAGTCATGAAGTTGCCAAAAAAGGCAATTAAAACTGCCTTAAAACTGTGCATGCATGTAAGTATTTGTTATATATGAGTCACATTTAAGAACATGTCTCTGAAATGCAGTGGTTTTTAAAACTGTCCTGGAGCAGCCCAGCACTGTCTCCCTCATCTAACACACCCGATTCAACTCGTCAGCTCATTAGTAGAGACTTTAAGACCTGAAGTGGGTCAGAAAAGGTAAAGAGAAAATACGATGTGTCAGATTTTCTGTAGGCTACATGAAAATCACTGTTAGACCTGCCTGAAATGCACCGTTTCCATTTGTATCTTTGTTGTATATAGTAGGCTATTTTGTGTGATGGCTTGTAATTTGATTTGTTCTTATTTTACAACTGACTATTTACTAGTCTTTAAAAATGTAGACTATTAAATTTATATTGGTTAAGCTAGTAGTTTTAGCAGGTATCGAAACTGGAATCAAGGATTGTGATTTTTTTCCGATTCAACTCGTCAGCTCATTAGTAGAGACTTTAAGACCTGAAGTGGGTCAGAAAAGGTAAAGAGAAAATACGATGTGTCAGATCCACATCATGTTCAGCATCTGCAGCTCTTAAAGCAGCCAAAATAACCTAATAACCCAGCTGCTGTGATGTCTGTTCA
>NW_015544201.1:560698-567352 GCF_001515605.1 Sinocyclocheilus anshuiensis
CGGAGCCGAGCCGAGTCGTACCACGTAGTGGAAAAGCGCCATAAGGGAACCCCAAGAAGCCTGTATCAGATTTAAGGCCATAAAAAGTCTTAAATGGTACAAGAAAGTCTTAATTATGATTTCAAGAGGTCTTAAATGTGGGGACAGAAAGACAAGAATTGCAATATAGCTTAATGTGACGAATAAACTTCAAAAAGCTATGATTTCATGAAATAAACATGAGCGCTGCACGTTTCAAAGTTAGGTGCTGCCTGCCGTTGCAGTGGTTTTCAAAACTGTCCTGAAGCTCCAGCACTTTCGTCCCTCATCTAACACACCCGATTCAACTCGTCAGCTCATTAGTAGAGACTTTAAGACCTGAAGTGGGTCAGAAAAGGTAAAGAGAAAATACGATGTGTCAGATCCACATCATGTTCAGCATCTGCAGCTCTTAAAGCAGCCAAAATAACCTAATAACCCAGCTGCTGTGATGTCTGTTCATCAAAGAACAAAAGAAAAAAGAGGAAATCAATAACTTTTGTAGCTTTAAGGATTCATCTATTTTTAGTTTAGAATTTAATGTTTGATAACTGCATTCAATTTCTGTATATTTCCTACTTGCTGAAGGGCACTGGTAGCTAAATATGACATTTATAATTATTATAGTTACTGTAATGTTGAATCTCCTAGAGACATCAGTAGTATTGGTATCAGTGATACTCGCCTTCAGACAAATAAAATGATGCCATTAAACAAATATTAAAGATATACTGTCTTTATGTTGTTTCTATATTAATTTGAAGATTGAATGTGAAATTATTGCAATATAAAAGTATATTAAAAAACGTTAATGTTAGGTGGGATTAATCGCGATTCATTTCAGAAACAAATGTGCGATTAATTAGTGAAATTTTTTTTAATCGATTGAAAGCACTAATATATATATATATACAGTGTATGTATACAGGTGCATCTCAATAAATTAGAATGTCATGGAAAAGTTCGTTTATTTCAGTAATTCAACTCAAATTGTGAAACTTAATTTATTGAGATGCACCTGTACATATATATATATATATATATATGACGTTTAATTTAGTATGACATTTAATATGTGGAAATGAATCAGATACAACACATAATAATATTTTATAACTTTATATAGCATATTGCCATTTTATTCACAGTAAATATTGAAAAAGTTTAAAGGACACCTTCCACAGAAGAAAAAACTATGAAACCGATTACAGTGAAGTCACAAAAAAAATTACATAGAATTTTATTTGTGCCAGATGTAGTACCACATCTGAGTGTGTTCATTTGACCACAGGCAAACTGATCGAGATCGAGCAGCAGAGCCTGTTGCACACCACCATGCGTCCTGGCTGGGAGGATTTAGTGCGCCGGTGTATGCAGATGTTCCTGCATCGTAGTGAGGGTCAGCCTTGGTCCTACAAGAGACACTATCATGAAGGTATGTGGTAATACACCTACATGGATCTTTTCTCAGCTCAGCTCAGCTCAGCTTGATTCTTTCCATTAAGTGCGTAAATGAAGTAAATTGCTCCATAGAAATTATGTTGAAAGACAAAATGGAAGTGTGAATTCTGTAACTTGTTAAAATGGGCGCAGAAATAAAACCATGCTGCTTTAGTGCTGCTTTTGCATGCAGTGTGAACTGGGTTTGACAGATTGGAAACATGTTTTATTAATGTTGTTTGTATTCTTCTTCTTTTCAGCATATGTTCATGGTAGAGCAGAGACTCCACCCTATCGGTTCTCTTTGTCAGATGGCACTCCAGTAACGGCACAAACGCGCAGCGAGCTCTGCCGAAACCCTGTCACCAATGACCCGCTCACCTTCCTCTCTGCTCATCTTCTGCAGAGGTTTGTTCCCCTCTACCCAAAGTCAACAGTTATATACTGCTTTGATTTTACATGAAAATACCTCTGTGTTCTCCTCGCCTTAACTTATATCTCTTTCACACAGGGAGCAAAATGGGTACAGGCCCAATCAGGGTGGTGTAATGCGATCAGCTATGGGCAATGCCAATCTGAATGCCCAAATGGGCATGGGCAATACCAGAGGCTATGGTATGAACGAGCAAGGTCACATGGGACCCAGAGGAGGAGCTATGTATGGCCCAGGCAACAGGATGAATCAAATGAACCCGATGCATCAGATGAATCAAATGAACCAGATGAATTCAATGAATCAAATGAATATGAATCAGATGAATTGCATGAATCAAATGAGCACTATGAATCAGATGAATTCTATGAATCAGATGGGCCATCCTGGCATGAATCAGCACCAGCAGGGTCAATTTCACGGTGGTGGCTATGGTATGGGCATGACAAGTCCCTCCCAAGGAAGCCCTGGCATGAACCCTGCTCAACAGAATCTCATGGGGTCGCCACGGATACGAGGGAGTCCTAAAATGGGTGCAAGTCCCTTTTCTCCTGGAGGTAAGTGTCCTGGTTTTGCAGTTTAGAATGATGGGTGGAATATTAGGCCTGCGGAACAAAACTGAATTCTATTGAAAGTTCCTATTCCACTGAATTCAAACTTGTTATATAAGTTCTACACATCCCAAGTGTGTTTATTAGACATTTTAGCTAATTTGATAATCCTCTCACCTGCCAATAAATAAGGGTTGGACCCGATGGTTAAGTAGTTTACGTTTTTTAATTTTTATCCACCTCATTTTGCAACGCGGAAGTAAGCTATTCTCTATGAATTTCCGACTTATGATTCATTGGCTGCTTTACCTAGAAGAATGCAATAAATGGTGAACCTATTGCACAACAAACCAATGTGTTTATAATTACAATAATAGATTGAAATAATGTGATAAATAGTAGTTTGCAAAATTAAGCAGCATAATAGACTGTTTTTGTACAGCTAAAATAACTTGAAGTGAATGACACTGGAAGCCTTGCACTTTCAAGTTACAAATGGCTGCACGCACTCTTACATTTAAAAATAAGGTGGCTATTTTAACAAATTATATTGTATTTAAGTCAAATCTGCAGATCATCCCTTTCAACCATCAAAGGAAATGTGCAAAATGTTTTCAGATTCTACTGACCTAATTATACTGGTTGTGTTGTGTTTATTAGTGCTAAATTTGAAAACTAGCTCAAGATTTAGCTATACTTTCTTGATTTTACAGGCATGCACTCTCCCATGGGTCCTGTGGGTATGGGCGGCAATGGTGGATCTTCTTGTCCATCAGTTGGGAACACCTTCTCTAGCAGTTCTTTGAATGCCCTCCAGGCCATCAGTGAAGGTGTTGGCTCTTCTCTACCTTCAGCTCTCAACTCTCCTGCCCACAAATCCGACAGCTCTCCCAGCATCAACTCGACCCAGTCAAGTCTGCAAGGCCAGACCGGCAACAGCAAATCCAGCGCTGGTGACTCCAAGAGCCCGTCAAGTGCTCACAGCACAGGGTTAGATCAGCAACAGGCCTCTTCGTCGGAGACCACTGATAAACCGGACAGCCAGTCCAGCAAGGATGCTTCCACTGGGGTGGAAGTCAACCGGAGAGTCCCTGACGGAAAGGGCCACAAGAAGTTACTTCAGTTGCTCACATCTCCAACTGAAGAGATTGGTATTGGGACTGGTGGACCTGTCCCAGGACGTGCCTCCACTCCAATGGGTCCTGACTCAAAGGAGACAGGAAGTGGCATGATGAGTCCTTCATCGACGGGTGTGTCCTCCTCATCTGGTTCATCATCAGGAAATAGCGTAACTCAGCAAGGCTCGGGTGGAGTGTCATCCACAGCTTGTCCCAGTGGCCATCACAGCTCTCACACCTTACAGGAAAAACACAAGATACTCCACAAGCTTCTTCAAAATGGAAACACACCCGACGAGGTGGCTCGCATCACAGCCGAGGCCACTGGTAAGACCTCTCTTGGTTCAGAGCTCCCTGGCGCTGAGGGGAGGAATCTAGATCTCAAGCAGGAGCAGCACAGTCCGAAAGAAGGAAAAAAGCCACAAGCCCTCCTTCACTATCTCCTCAATAAGGATGACTCCAAAGAGCCCAATGCAACAGAGGTCAAGCCAAAGCTGGAGGAGCTGGAAGGGAGAGGGGCCGCTGGAGGGCAGGGGTCAGGGGTCACAACCTCCAATTCTAACAACCAGGAGGGCAAAGTCAAGATCGAACCACCCGTTGAGGTATTTACAGTTGATTCATACTTCTCATGTTGGGTTCATACTTCTATACTTCCCAATAACACATCTGTCCTATATATTGGGATTGATTTAATAATAAATATATACGTTTAACAAAATAAATAAATGTAATATATGCTACTACTGTTTTTTAAAGAAAGTAATACTTTTATTCAGCAAGGATGCATTAAATTGAACAAAAGTGACAGTAAAGACTTTTTTAATGTTACAAAGCTTTTCATCAAAGAATCCTGAAAAAAGTATCATGGTTTCCACAAAAATATGAAGCAGCACAACTGTTTTCAACATTAATAATAAAAGTTTTTTGAGCACCAAATCAGCATATTAGAATGATTTCTGAAGAATCATGTGACACAATTTAGCTTTGCCATCAAAGGAGTAACTTACATTTTACAGTATATCAATTTTTTTTAAAACAGACAAAAATGATTAAAACAGTCGTTTTAAATTGTAAAAATATTTCTGTTAAATTGTAATATTACTATTTAAACTGTATTTGTGGTCTCTCTCCCGGAATAATTTTTTCATTGATTAAACTGAAAGATTCTATGATTTTTATCAATATTATTGTTGTTACTTGTATGTTTTATAGTGATTGCTACTTAAGAAAATGTTATTATTGTAAATGATGTATTGAAATCATACTGTTAATGTTGCCATGAATATAGCCATTGTTGCTGATATGGTGATAAAACATAAATAAATAAATACATACATACATACATACTGTATTTGTGGTCAGATAAATAAATAAATATTAGATTAACTAAAAAATACCCTTTAATGTAATATAATTAATTATATTTTGAAAAAGCATTATAAGTCATTGCTTAAAAATCTGAGCTATGGTTTTAAAAACAATATAAAACTATCTTTGCACATTTTGACAACTAATACATTTTGCTTTGTTGATACGCAAAATTCTCATGCAAATTCAGAATTATTATTCTAACATCAATCCTTTGTTTTGTTTTTCCAGCTGGATAACTTGGAGAGTATTCTTGGAGGGCTAAGGAATTCTGGTTCTGGAATATTTGCTGATTCTGGAACTGGAGGAATGGAGGGGGGCAATAAGCAGGGCAATGGACCTAACAGCACTGCACATGGTGAGTCACAACACCTCGAGGGCCTCAAAGTCAGAATGGGGATGTTGAAAATTTGTTGTGACTAGATAACAACATGTAAAGTTTAATAGAAAATGTACTGGACGTATATTTTAAAAGTTACTGCTAATGACCATGTGGATGGCCAAAGAAAGCAGGCCATTTTTATTAAAGCAAATTGTATGCATTATTGTGTTCCAGACCGGGAGGGTGTTGGTATGGGTTCCGGTCAGCGTGTGCCCTTCCAGAGGGCAGTGTCTGTTGATGGTAAACCCCTGAGCGGGCCAGGCATGACTGGTAGGAGAAGCGCCCCTTCCTCTCTTGTCAAACAGGAGCATATTGACAACCAGATAGGCATGGGTGAGTCTCTCATATTTTCAAGTTTTGAACATTAATCTTATGTATGTAACTGTATAACTGTATATGCATTCATTCTTTAGCTGAATTTTAACATTTCCAACATGCTTTTCCCAGGAGGTCCAAACAGGCCAATGGGAATGCCCAATCGGCCCCCTATGGCAGGTGCTGGAGATTGGGGAATGTCCAGTTCCGGCAGTCCTGTTGGACACCCTGGCATGGGTCGCACAGGCATGGACCACAATCCTAAGAGCTTGATGGGAGGACCCATGGTTAACCGATCAAACAGCGTTCCTGCAACCAGATCCATGTTGCAGCAGCAGTTGATGGATATGGGTAAGTTCTGTTAACTTAAAACCAGCAGTGTGGGTCTATTACAACAGGTAGCACATCAAATTAAATTTTTCAAACTACATGATGTTGTTTTTGCAGGGCCTTATGACGTAGGAATGGGTAGGAATTCATTCAGTGGGCAGGCACCTCCACCACAGTCCCCTTCGTGGCCAGACAGTGGGATGGGAATGGAGGGAGCACAGAATGCAAACAGGTAATGTAAATGAGGCTACACTAGATCTACAGCTTGAGTTCATTTGCCTGCATTCAATTAATCCTAATGTTTAAAATGATGAAAAACAGTGTTAGCCAACTTGCTAACTTCTGCTAGACTTATTCACTGAAATGGACATTCCTCACATCGAGTCACACACCTTCTGTCCAAAGCCCATCAAAGTTGACAGCTCTTTCATGTCTGCAAAAAGGCATCATTGATAAATATTTTTCTTAATTCATTGTTTTTTGTGTTTTTTTGGAATCCCTAAACAGAAATGTATATGAAAACAAATGTATAAAAAAAAAAATATATATATATTTATTTGTTTGTTTGGAATAATAAAGTATGACCATTTTTTTTTTTTAAATAAGATGAATCTAAATATGAAATTAAAACGGTAGTAGGTGGTGGCTAGTCACTGTCTTAATGAATGAGTCATTGTCAATCATTAAACCAATTTGTTC
>NW_015544201.1:567434-580081 GCF_001515605.1 Sinocyclocheilus anshuiensis
TACATTTTATAATAATTATAATAAAATATATATATTTTTTTTAAACAAAATTTAGTTACATTTATTTTTAAATCCAAAAAAAGTACTATATTCTTTAAAAATAAGTGTGTGCATCTGATGATTAAGTTTAAATACATTTTAAATAAATCTTGCTTTAAGGATGGTTTTTACACACAAAAGTCAATAACGTGCTCTTTGTCTGCTTTGTATATATCAGGCTGCCATTTAATAACTCTCTGGATGATCTTCTGGTCCCTCCGTCTACCACTGAGGGTCAGAGTGATGAGCGAGCTCTGCTGGACCAGCTGGACTCTCTACTCAACAACACTGACGTCATCGCTCTGGAGGAGATCGACCGTGCCCTTGGCATACCGGATCTCATCAACCAGGTACCCTGCCAGTCTGCTTCATGGAACAGATGCGTTCAGTTTATAAATCACAATCCTCAATGTTGTGGCGTTAGATATGTTAGAGCTGCTGCCTAGCCACATTCACTGAAAACCATCATCTTGGTCTTTTTTCTCTTTAGGGTCATAGTTCAGACCAGCCCCCTCCAACAGACCCCTTCTCTGGTCCTTGCCCGGGACCTGACTCCGCTATGGGTATGGACCCCAAGGGCATGTATAGGCAGGGCTACCCGGGCCCCCCTTCCATGGGGATGCAGGGCGGATATGGTCGTGGTCCCAACCCAGGTCCTGGCCCTGGACCTGGACCTGGTCCCATGCCAGGGCAGTCTGGACCAGGGTTTAACCCCATGATGAGTCAGATGAACCAACAGGGTGGCTTCCCCGGAATGGGCGGTATGGGCGCTATGCATCCTCGTGCTAATATGACAAGGCCTCGGATGGGGAATCCGACCAGATACCAGCTCCAGCAGAGACTGCAGGGACAGCAGGTGAGCAGCTGCCCTCCAATAACACTGACAATTTCTGCAGGAAGTGTAATCGATTATTGTGATGTTACAGCTGATGCACATTTTAGAAATTATAGTGTCCCAGAATCTATTTGCCCTTTATTATTTTGTGTACTGTAGGATTATGACTAATAATTAATTTTAAAAAATTATCGATTAGTCAGGTTAATTTTTTTGCTATGACAAAAAAACTGGTGCTGCGTCAAAAAATTGCATTCTTCCCTAATTTGTATGCGAGACGAGTAATATGTCCAAATTCATAGTATTAGGAAAAGCACCTGGATGACTTGGCTATTTTGCCGAGATTATAAAATGTGTATTTGATGGAGACTTTACCCGTGAGGCCACACGAGAGGATTAGTGAATTAGTGATTAGTGAAGCGGCGTAACTGTAGGTCACATGACCATATCAGCATGGCAAATTTAGTACATCCAATTTTCATTCATGCTACCCATATTCATGCTATATAGAACATATTTTTTTAACAGTTGCAAAGTAAATTTCAAACAAAATGTAGTATCCACTAGACCGTATGCAATATTGAATGCAGCCTGGTGCGCCACTTTAACTTTGGAAAAAAAAAAACACATTCACTTAAATTCAGATTTAATTGCATTTTTTTGGAAAATAACCACATATAGAAGATTATTAATGGCAAAAAAATCTTTAAAAAATGGGGAAAAAAATCATTGTATTAAGAGAACTTGCATTTTTGAGAACTGCAGTTGAGCATTATTGTAGTTTTAAACAGTGAATATTTTAAACATTTAGTAATAAACATTAATAATTTCACAAAATTCAGTAATAAATATTAGCCTTCCAAAGTTTAGTTCCAAAATATTCTTTTTAATTTTGAAATACCAAACTGGTAATATTTGGTTCATAATATTTCGATTACAAATTTAGCTCCACCATTTCAGTGGTTCAAATTTAGACGCATTTCAAGAATGTATGAGATTTACAGAAAAAGCAGTGCTTTTATTATATCAAGAGCATTTGACATTAATATACTTCCAGAGCAGAACATCCCAAACACTGATTAAATGTTGCTGTTGTTGTTTTCAGATATCTTGAGATTAAATTATGTTTGTTGTTATACATAAATTTTACATTCGAAATTGCCAATAATTAAAGGGGTCATATGACGTTGCTAAAAAAGAACATTATTTTGTGTATTTGGTGTAATGAAATGTGTTTATGCAGTTTAAGGTTAAAAAAACACATTATTTTCCACATACTGTACATTATTGTTTCTCCTCTATGCCCCGCCTTTCTGAAATGCATCGATTTTTACAAAGCTCAACGGTCTGAAAAGCGAGGTGTGCTCTGATTGGCCAGCTATCCAGTGCATTGTGATTGGCCGAATGCCTCAAGCTTGTGACGGAAATGTTACGCCCCTTACCATATTGTGATGCCTTGTCCCGGCCGGCGCGACGAGACAAAAACATGAAAACCCATTATAAACGAGGCACTTGTTGCATCCAGTGGGGACATAATTACAGATTATAATGACTTATACTGTCTTCTTACGCATTGCGTTGCATCGCGCCGTGTAAACATAAAACCATGTCTGCATTTGTGATCGGAGAAATGACAAACAACAAGAGCACTTGAAATCGCATCATATGACCCCTTTAAACTTGAAATCCTATATCCAACACAAGTAATGATATTTGCATGATAATTTTATTGTATTGATTAATCAGATTCAACATTTGAATGTTCCTTTGCTGCAGTTTTTGAACCAGAGCAGGCAGGGCATGGGGATGAGGCCAGATAACAACCCTGCAGGAAACCCTGGCATGAGACCCAGCATGCAGCCAGGCATGGGCGGACAGGTAGCTTTTCATCTTTTGATGATATCTGAAGCCTTATATGAGTTCATTTTCTCTTTTTAATATCGCCCTTCCTCTATCTTTCAGCCTGGTTTCCTGAATGCTCAGATGATGGCCCAGCATAGCAGAGAAATGATGAATCTTCAAACAGAGGTATCAAAAGATGATTTCAAAATATACCTTTCTGAGTCTCTCAGTGATGTTGTGTGGAATTGCATATATGATACTTAACCGCCATTGACAAAGTATGTAGTGTAACTGAAGTATAGGATTTTATGCAAGACTGATGTAGCAAATCATAACCAGTGTCTTTTGTAAAATAGTTTTAACCCTTTCAGATTTTAACCATTGCTTTCTCTTTTTCTGTAGATGAGAAGACAAAGGGTGATGATAATGATGCAGCAGCAGCAGCAGCAACAGCAGCAGGTTGCAGCCGGAGGCTTTAGTCCCCCTCCTAATGTCACAGCTCCTACAGGAATGGACAACCCTATGGCAGGACCACCAATGAACCAGCCTGGCCAGCAGCCCTTTAACTATGGAGGCAACTATGGTAGGCTAGTTATATTGGGATCTCGTTGTTTAAAAAAACGTACTATAAAATAATTAGTAATGAGACATGTTGGATAACACAATTGGAATAGAATAACAATTTGCTTGGGTATATCATTTGCTTTACGCATCATTTACATTACGTGCTATGCACTTTCTTGTTGCTTTTTTGTAAATATCTCTGTGTTGTGATTTCAGGTATGGGCCAGCAGGGGGACCCTTCATTTGTGGGAACAGGCAGCAGCCCCCCTAACAATATGATGTCTGGTCGTATGGGTGGCCCTCAGAATCCCATGATGCAACAGCACCCTCAGAGCAATCCTATGTACCAGTCTGCAGAGATGAAAGGCTGGGGACAGGGGCCCATGCCCATTAATAAGTAAGTTATAAACCCTTCTACAGCAGCCTGGAAATGCCAGAGAATTTTTGCTTTCAGGTCTTGAAAAACAATTTAATACAATGTCAAAAATCCTGAGGAGTCATGAAAATGTAATGGTAATTACTATAGTTTAAAAATATAAAATATTTTATATTTTATATAAAATATACACAAATAAATGTAAAATAAATACATTTAATATTTAAAAAGCATAGTTAATATCTTTAAAAATAATATGTAATATTCATTTTAACATTTACATTTTTTACTATATATTATTGTATTTCTAGTTAGGGTTAGTTCTAAGCTCATTTCTAAAATAAAATTTAACCAGCTAAAAATGCTGTAAAATAAATTGTAGAAATCATTGGTATCCATTGGTCAAAAGCAGATGTTTGTATTGGTAACTAATACTGAAATAAATAAAGCTAAATATAAATATAAAAAAGACAAAAGCACATAACACAATTACTTAAAAAAATTAAAATGAAGAATAAAAATAAAAGCGAATTCAAAACATTAATGTCAGTAAATACTAATATTTTAATAGTATATAAATAGTCCTACAATAATACTGGTGTGGAACACTGTTAAATAAACGTAAAACCTTTCAGACAAGAAGTAGTGAATTCATTGAACCTGTCAATCACAACAATCAAACATTAATACATGGTCTTTAATAGAGTTAAGCTTTATTGGGTGTATCTAAATCATTCTCCTGTTTGATCTGTTTCCTAGTTCATACGCGCAGCAGCAATATCCCCAGCAGGGGGCGCCGGGACAGTACGGAGGAATGATGATAAACGGTTCTATGCAGGGGGGTGTAAATGGCAACGGTGCAGGGCAGATGCCCCCAATGCAGGGCCAGATGGGCATGAATGCCATGGGCATGGGACGCATGCCAATGGGACCCGATCAGGTACAGACTGCGTTGATTCAGTTATATTTGCTTAAAGGAGTAGTTCATCCAAAAAAGGAAATTTTACTCACCCTCAGGCCATCCGATATGTAGATGAGTTTGTTTCATCATCAAAACAGATTTAGAGAAATTTAGGATTACATCACTTGCTCACCAATGGATCCTCTGCAGTGAATGGGTGCCGTCAGAATGAGAGTCAAAAACAGCTGATAAAAACATCACAGTAATCCACATGACCCCAGTCCATCAATTAATGTCTTGTGAGGCACAAAGTCTTATGTTTGTAATAAACAAATCTATTGTTAAGATGTTAACTTCAAACTGTTGTTCCTCTATCCATAATATTGCTTTATCCAGTGAAAAATCATCTGAATCAGGCTAGAAATATGCACAGATCAAACACTGTTTACAAGCAAAAACAGTCCAAATCTGTTCTAAACAAATATATTGGTAGGTTTTGATGTGAGAAGAAAACAGGAGATGGACTTTTTCACTGGAGCAAGCATTATTATAGATTATGGACTCAAAAGTGATGATTAAAATTAAGTTTAAACGCCTTAATGATGGATTTGTTCCTACAAACACACAGCCTTTTGCTTTACAAGACGTTAATTGTTGGTCTGGAGTCGTGTGGATTATTGTGATGTTTTTACCAGCAGCTTGAACGTTCATTCTGACGGCACCCATTCACTGCAGAGAATCCACTGGTGAGCAAGTGATGTAATGCTGAATTTCTCTAAACATGTTCTGATGAAAAACAAACTCATCTACATCTTGAATAGCCTGATGATGAGTGAATTTTCAGCAAGTGTTCTATTCCTTCAACTGCATTAAAACATGCCATGTGGTACTTGTTACTTATCTGTTCATGTTTAATGTGTGTTTTACAGAAGTACTGCTGAGGCAATGAGCCATCTCGGTCAAATCTGGATTTTAACCCGGACTCACACATCAGTCCATTGACGAAATATCAACATGAAGCTATAAAATCCACCTTGTAAAGGAGAAATCACTGGAAATCTCCAGTGAAAGCTTGACTGAGAGAGAAAAAGACATGGAAAGGGAAAGAGAGAGAGACTCAGCCTTCTCCGTGGGCTTCTTTCTGAATGTGCCCAGTAGTGAGTGCAGCAGGCTCTCTCCTGTCCCACATGGCTGTACTGCAGTACTTAACATAACCACCAGGGGGGAACAGAGTAGGAACGGTTGTGGTACAACTTGACAGTGTGGGGGAGCACTTTATTTTAAGGCTAGTACGCAAAGGATAGTTGCAATATATTTCTTGCTTTTCTAGCCTTATAGAACGATTATGTGCATATTGTCTATTTTAAATTTGTTTCGGACAAGCCTTGTTTTAATTAAAACCGTGAGAATTGTAAACACCAGAACTTCATCACTTACGCATATCAAAGCAATAATCCTCCTCTCAGTGCCACCGGCTCAGAGTGGTATGTCAACAAAAAGCATATGGTACCACAGTATTAGACAGGATTTTTTTTTTCTTTTTTTGTGTGAATAAGATTGGAATTGTAAATACTGTATGCTACATGTGTATCATACATGCTTTTACTACATACTTTTTTTGAGTTTGGGCCCGGATAGGTCCATCTTACCTATATTTTAGATCAATACTGCTCTGGGTTTTACATCTATTTGAACTTTTTTCAAAGGGAGAAAATATTTTAGGTTTATCTTTTCCAGCACAGGCTCTTTTTCTTTCTTTTCTTTCTTTTCTTTTTTTCCCAACAATGACTGCCATTGTTTTGATGGCACTTTTTCTAAATGTTTGACATCGGAAATGTGATGCAGTGACGGTTTCATCATTTTATTATCATTTCTATTTGTTCTTCTGACCGAAAAAAAAAATGGTGCAAGTTTTGCTCTTTAAGCTAGCTCTTACTAAGAAAAATAACTCACTTTCTCACTGTGTTGTACTGTCGGTTCTTCAGAAATCTACCTTTAAGAAACATGCACAATCCAAAGATATTTTTTCAGTCTTTTTTTCTGTTTTCTCAAGTTTGACTACAGAAATGTATCCATTTATATATGTTTTTGTGCAAATGCGCAGAGTAAAAGGTAAATATCATATGAACCTATTACTACATATTATGATTTTGTACTATATACTGTATACATACAAAACCAAGTATACCGGTTTATTTTTGAGGCCAGTTAATATTTTAGCAGTATTGTCTGTGCTTTTGGAGGGTTTCTCTATCATGCGGTTTATTCGCTCTTCAGTTTGTTTTGTAAGATTTTGATGATTATGGATATCTACAGAACTGCCAAGACAACTTGTAACTACACACCTCGTTTTAAAACGTTTCTTAAACCACTTTTAAGAGCCTCTCGGATGTGCTTTTTAAAAGTATGAGTAATAAGGAATCCATTCTGACAAAGACTCTCATCCGTGCATCTCTGTAGTGCAGTGATCCTCAGCCGCTTCATTAGTTCAGTCTTTATCATCAAGTGACTTCAAATAATGCTGATTCCCAGATGTGGGAATGACATACAGTGGGGAAACTAGCAAGAAGTCAGTCTCTTCTGTCTTTTCAGGAAAGCAACACTATCAGTTGTGTGCATTTCGCTAGGTTAATGTTGATTGTGACAACGTATATTTTGAAATGTTAATTCCGGGAAATTGAGGTTATTCTGGTGTGTTTTCAGAACTGGTTGACTGAGGGGTGTGAACATGGAAGTTAAGCTCACATTTTACAGGATGTAAATGACAATACACTTAATTATTTTACTTGATGTTGATATTGTTGTAAATAAAAGTTATATTTAAACGTGACATGTATTTCCTGCAGTCTCTCGTGTGTGAGATGTGTGTACATGTTTTTCTATCCCGGTGGGCAGGGCTCGAATTGAGCCATGCGGGGGGATAGCATCCCCCCCGGTTGAAAAAAATGACAAAAAGCATCCCCTTGGTATAAAACCACCATCCCCCTTAGATTAATGTTGTGTATTATGTAAAACTTATCATGCAAATGAAATGTTAAAATACTGTACTTATGATCATCCACAAACTAATTAGCGGCGATTGGCCAACTCGGTACTGTAACAAGCTGCTCACAAGCGGAAGCAAGTTTTCGTCATTTCCCGCGCAAAATGGTTCAGACGCAACTTTTGAAGTTCTTTAAAAAGAAGACAACATAAAAGGTATTTTTCCTTGATTATAATTTAAAGACATTCCCCGACATTATGTTATTGTGCTGTATGTGACTGTGAGGGATTGAGAGGCGATAGTAGAGCTGACATTCTCGAGTCACCGACTTTGCAAAAACCAAACAAAAACACGTCTTGAGAGTCCAAAAGAATTCACTGCGCGATGAAGCCTGTTAGAATACAGTTAGAATGCCCTTATAATTCAAGCAATGAAATAAAAAAAAATACCCATGTATGAGTTTTTACATTTTTATATTCATTGCACAAGCAATGTACTTTTCTGAATATCAGCATAAGTGCGCGAGCACAAATGTGCTATTAATGTTATACAACAGTGCATAGCAACCATAGACTGACTGTATGGGATAGCAACACGGTGTTTCGTTCCTTGAATGAATCAGATTTTGAACGAATCGAGTGAGCCAGTGAACAGTTCACTCAGATGGACTCACTTGTTTCGTTTCTAATTGAATCAGCTGTTTTGAACGAATCGTTTGATTTGAACGATTCAATAAATCATTCATTAAAACATTGCTGCCTTGCTGCCACCTACTGGCGGTTTTATTGTCATCATTATTTATCCATGACAGGCCTAAACCACCAGACAAGGTGCCTGCACTACCAACACAAAAACACATTTAGCAAAATATTGACCAAAATTCCTCCATCTCAGGCACCAGAAGGAAAAAAGCTTATAAATAATAGTTCATTGAATAAGGCTAATTTTTTCATTAAAAACCTTTTTAAAAATTACGCAAATTTTGTGATCATTATGTAAAATTAGCTACAGGAACTGAAAAAAATAAACTGACCACACCATCCCCCCTGAAATATTTTTACAATTCGACCACTGCCGGTGGGGACTTAAACCTGAACACACACTGACTCATGGGGACTTGTGTCACTGTGGGGACCTAAATTGAGGTCCCCATGGGGAAACAAGCTTATAAATCATAAAGAATGTGTTTTTGAGAATGTAAAAATACAGAAAGTTTTCTGTGAGGGGTAGGTTTAGATGTAGGGTGATAGAATATACAGTCTGTACAGTATAAAAACCATTACGCCTATGGAGAGTCCCCACAAGGATAGTAAACCAGACATTTGTGTGTGTGTACCTACTTTATTTCTTTTTACTTTGGGCACCCAGAAGTGAGGTAAATTTGAAAAAGAAGTCTAAAAGTAAATAAAGTTTTCTTTCTTTTTTTCTTTTTTTAATGGTAAAAATGCAAGAGATTTACGGGTTAGGGTTTGGTTTTAGTAATCTATGGAATGGCCCCATTTAGTCCCCATTTAACTATATATTATTGAGATATTATTAGTTTTATTTTATTTATAGTTGTATTTTACTTTTCATTTTTTCCATTTTCAATTTTTTGTTAAAGTTTTAGTAATTTTGTTGTGTTTTCATTTATATTAGTTGTTGTTTTTTTAATGTCTAATTCATTTTATTAATTATTTTTAAATTTATTTTAGTTTTCGTTCTTTTAGTACATCAAGTTAAACTAAACAAAACTGAGAAATGTTGCCTTGGAAACTAACAGAAGTAAAGTTTTTGTTTTCAGGGTAGTTTAGTAGAAGGTGGAGTTTAGTAAATAAAATTACTTAAATTTAAAATGACTAAATAAGAATTTAATCTAAATTTACCTAAATACTTCAAAGATTTCTGTGAAGGATAGGGTACATAAAATATTGTTAGTTAATAATAAAAAGTGGTAAGTCAAAGCAAAATCTTCATAAAACCAACGTGTGTGTGTGTGTGTGTGTGTGTGTGTGTGTGTGTGTGGGTGTGTGTTTGGGATGACGTGAAAATGAAGTTCACCGTGTTACCGCAGAGGGGCGCTAGAGGCTAAAATGTCCAGCTTCACAACTACACCTCGAACTTTATCCTTGAAAAGGGGATCGTCTTCATCTACCTCAATAATAGGGCGTAAGTAGCATCCAATTACAACGATGAGCGTAAAGAGTTATTAAAACGGATGTAGCCTACAGATTATCCGTCACTTTTCCGTCTGAGATAAGTTTCAGTATACAAACATGCTGGCTAAACGCCTCTTAATTAACATAAAATTGCCTTTTGACGCAATTAATTTAAAGTATTTCACACTGGCCTAAAAAACAACATGTTTCTTTTGTCTACTGTTTTCAAAGCGCGTGTTGCTGAGCTTTAGTTGATGTTTTAGTGGCAAAGTTGGCTGTAGTGTGTGGCTCAATGTTTAAAGGCGCAAAGTTCTTTTTAAAAGACGCTTTCGTTGTAGTATGTGGGAAACTATACAGAGGGAGCGAGAGTTCCTTGGCCGTGTCCCGGACCATCTGCAGCCCGGGCTTGCGGATTACTGTTTGTTAATGTTTCAATCAGCTGTGTGCCGAGGAATGTGGAGCGATTTAACCTGAACTTCCCCAGGTGTGCGGCGGCGCCGCTCAGTCTGCGCCCTCCCCTGCCCTTGGCACAAAGCGATCACACAAACACAATCACACACACTGGCCGATCCGCACATCGCGAGGCCTGCAGCTGCGCGCATCACACCGCAGGGAAATGAGAAAAACATTGCACCAGGGAGACGGAATAAATCTTATAACGAACTGCCTTTTTCTCGGAAAACACTTAACCCTTCCGCTACCCGCCTTTTAAATACTGGGATGCGTAAAAATCTGAGAGTTTAGAAAGTGTTTACAAAAATCACTAGCTAAAAATGACTAATAAATGAAATATTTATTTTTTAAAACTAATTTATTACTTATACATATAAATTATTTTATTAATTTAGCCCAATTTAATGGGACATTAGTTAACCTCTCTTCCATCCTATAGGTAGGCCTATTTAATGCACTTTTTTTTTCTGTTTGTTTATAGGCTTTTCATTGTTATTGTCAATGTAGCTATATTCATCAGTTTTATCTGAAGATTAAATGTGGCTATTTTTTTATTTATTTAGGCTATTTAAAAAAAAATCAACCTACTATCAAAAGTTTGATTGCTAATTTTAAGTTTTGTTTGCCCTTAAAAGTTACAATCAGAAGTGATAAGTTCACTTTCAATTTAATTACTGATGAAGCAAATCAAGTTGAAATTGACAAAAATCAAACTGTAATGACAGAATTGTCAGGTTAAATGTTAACAAGGATATTATAACATGAAAACATGTTACAGCTTAATGTGTTAACTAAATGACCTCTAACCTTGTGAGACCAATTCATTTTAGATATCAGTAAAACTGACCAACTAAACTTTTTTGAACAAAGTAAAGAGCATTTTCTCAACTCAGCCCAACTTCCATCCATTCATTCTCACACCCAAAATTGACAAAACAAGTCCGAAATAGGTCTAATTTTCTTGTTTTTAATTAAAAAACACAATATACATTGTAAAAAACACAATAAGGCATTCACATCATATGTCATTGTAATATACAATACATTCTTTCGCTCAGTAATCTGAGAAAACTTTACAACAAAATAGACATTTTTCTAAAAAGTTATCAAAACATTGGAGAAACTTTGACCGAAAGGGAAATGCATGAACTTTAAGTGAATAATCGCCATGGATTCCACAGCTAACACACATCGATATGTTTGGGAAGATCTCAGAGAGAACGTCACACTTCAGTTCTCATGTCCACGGGTTTTGTGACTCTCTACTGAAAGTTGTTTTCCTCTACAACAGGAGAAGGAGATTCTCCCAACACAGTTCAAGGCGTCACGGTGGTTCTGGTCCATCATCACCTCCGCGCACCTTGTTCATTCTTCGCGATGCTCCGATCAGTTGACGTGAAACCGGGAGCATCAACTTTAACGGCACATGATTCGGTCATCTGAACAGCCATTCTGCAAGACGAGGGGAAACATCATGAGTTGAGTCTTTCAGACATGCTGGTTTGAATAGGTCATTTATTTGAACGCAAAGCATCATATTCTAGCCAATACATTTGATATTTACCTCAACAGAAATGCTGGCCAGTTCCGCGTTCAGAGTCGTGAGGGGAGTCCGGGGAGCGGAGCTCTGGTTCTTCTTGCTTTCCAGCTCCACCTGCAAGTCCCAGATGTAATCAATAACGTGCTGCAGGATCTCCACCTTGCTGGCTTTCTTGTTGGTCGGTAGCGTGGGCACCAGCTCTTTCAGTTTGCTGTAGCAGTTGTTCATGTCCTGCAGAAACATGGTCATCTGCTCGTCCAGCAGCGGGATCTTGCATTTGGAGATGGTCAGGCTCTGGTCGGAGAGGCAGCGGACAACATCCTCCCCTCCAACTTTGCTGCTCTTCAGCGCGCAGGTAGGTCCTACAACTTTCATTTTGGCTGTAAAGGTTGACGGTTAAGTCAAAGGGAATGAGCTGAAGCGATACGCTCGTACTCCTTTAGGGTCTTGAGTCGTTGAGAGTGTGATGACAGTTCACCACATGCTTGCAGAGCCGAGTTGTTCGGTATTTAAAGGATGTCGGTGCTTGTGGGAGTCACCAAACACTCGTGTTTGCAGGCTCGGGCCAATGGGGTTTCACCGGAGTCGCTCGCTGAGCCAATGACAGCGCGGCTCCATTATCGCAGTTACAATATGCTTGGGGGATGGTGTTACAAATGGAAACAAATGTGTGTCTCCTGCGAATGATCTGTGGATATCCAGCTGTCCATGCACTCCACAGGTGAAGCAGACAGATCAAGCGGAGGGTGGGGGTGGTCGAGGATCAACAGACAACAGTTATTACTTTCAAATGAAACAAGCTTTCTTCGTATGTGGGTTGCTTCAAGAAACAAAGCACATTGTAAAATGTTTCTTCACCATTTTGTTTCCATCCATTTAACTTGCCACAGTCATTTCTGTCATTGCAGTGTACGAGTTGTGCACCTTAAACGAATGTGCGTGAATATAATGTCAACATAACATTTTAAGTTAAAAA
>NW_015544201.1:582264-582585 GCF_001515605.1 Sinocyclocheilus anshuiensis
TATAAAACCTTTTTTTAATTCTCAATTTAATGACCTTGACATCATGAGTGTCTAAAGAGATCATCTCTGCTATTATTTTATTGTCACATGACAACAAAATGGCTTCATGCATGTTGGTTATGCCACAATGGCTTTTATTTCACTGACAAATGTTTTTTAAATATTAATGATAGCCTATTTTAAAACTCCACTGACATTGAGCTTTAAAAATAATTGTTGATTCACTGTTTTAAGAATAATAAAAAGAAGTAGGCTATGTCAAACAAACTATTTATAACATATAGGCTGTGGCTTTGCAAGAGTTTTTTTTTTTTTTTTTTG
>NW_015544201.1:582862-595112 GCF_001515605.1 Sinocyclocheilus anshuiensis
GTACAAATGGAAACAAATTTGTGTCTCCTGCGAATGATCTGTGGATATCCAGCTGTCCATGCACTCCACAGGTGAAGCAGACAGATCAAGCGGAGGGTGGGGGTGGTCGAGGATCAACAGACAACAGTTATTACTTTCAAATGAAACAAGCTTTCTTCGTATGTGGGTTGCTTCAAGAAACAAAGCACATTGTAAAATGTTTCTTCACCATTTTGTTTCCATCCATTTAACTTGCCACAGTCATTTCTGTCATTGCAGTGTACGAGTTGTGCACCTTAAACGAATGTGCGTGAATATAATGTCAACATAACATTTTAAGTTAAAAATTATACATTAATAAATCGTTGCTTAATATCAAATATTTGTCTTGTGGCTGTATAAAATCTGATAAAATCATGGTACAAGGCATGATATGAGATTCTGTGTGTTTCAATGCATAAGACATTTATTGTGAACTGATGCAAAATTATAAGTTTACAGGCTAAGCTACTTTTAAGGATATTTCGCCAGTTTGTACTATTTTGTTTGCACATTCATAGTCCATTATCGTACACTAAGTGCATTACTTGTATAGTGCTGAGGTTTATTGTGCAACCAAGTCTTGCCACAATCTCATTTTTATTCAAATGTTTCTCTATCTGTTTATTTTCCACCAATGATTGTCTCATTGAATTTCTTTGAATGTCGCGCAAAAACCTCCAAATTCCTTCATATGTGCGCGTCGCCTTGAGCGCGCACTCACTCACATAACTTTGCATTGCTGTGCTCTGATTCTTCCCCCAGATTGTCCAAACAAACCCAAGCAGACTGCCGGGCGCCAGCGCTGTGACGTCACCCATTCATTCGAGCATTGACGCCTGTCAGCCTGGCGCCGAGCGGGCGGTCTCTATAGCAACAACAAACAACAGGCTAGCATCTCTCCACTCTCCCCCATTCACCTGCGCGCTGCGGAATCCTGAGAACAAACTGGTCAGCGCTCATTTATCACTTCAAACCTCTGATGCGATTACCGCTCCGCGCACCTGCAAACTGCCATTGTCGTCCCGAAAGACTCTTGTAAAGACACAAAAGTGAGAGACAAAGTGAAAAATAGCCTATTGAGCCGGAGGGGTTTTTTTTAGATTCCAGGGACACTTTTATTTTATTGCAATTTTAAGGAAGTGAATTAAATAGCCTACTGTTTTCGAATATAACAGTGATTATTTTTGTCCGGATATATATAAATTTGTACATGTTTATTTGTATTTCTTAAAAAACAGGAAGTTATGCATTCTTAATTTGATTCATTTTGGGGGGGGGAAATTAACATGCAAGAAGCCATTTTGTTGTGACAAGAAAATTGTAAAACAGAAATCGTGATTAAATAGTAAAGTTGCAATGTTTTTTTTAAGAATAGAATATTTAAAATAAAACCTAAATACACATGCATTACGTGCAGGAACATGTGCACGTTATTTTTACGTATCGGTTCGGACACATAGCTGAACATCCTGCAGGAGTTAGAGGGACTGGAGCGTTTCTGGCTCAGTCACAGCTGAGCGGGGTTGAGGGGAGGCGGAGGAGGAGCTGAACAATGGGATTGCAGTATCGGGACTGTGAGAGAGAATCTCGGCTGGAGCCGACGAGTCTGGAGCGCCCCTCCACTCGCTCATCCCGCTTTTGTTCAGCTGCACAAGCTATCAGCACTTCCTACCGACTCCAACAATAAGCCCTCACAGCTGGGCTCTCCAAAGCCTGTTTACTGCACATCAAGGCAAAGAGAGGCAAAGAGTGTAACATCCCCCTTACACACACTCACACACCCTTATGAACTCTTGGTAAAATATAAAACATATTCTTAGAAGTGGAGAAAGGAAGTTCAAAGAAAAAAGTTAAAAATTATATATTCTTTATTGCTTGATGACTTCATATGCTGGCCACTGGACAAAAATCACTCCTTTTTATTCCTTCAGTAAAACTTATAATCTGCATCTGTGTGCGTATAGTTTTAGTACACAAATATATTAATATATGTATATTCTGTAAAAGTATATGCATATTTATATACACATTTTTATTTAGTTATTTATTTAGTGTGTGGTTAATTTTTTTTATATATTTTAAATGTGTAAAATAAATTTTTATTTTTTTTTATGGTGAACCCAAACAGGAATATAAATAATTTATGTAAGCTGTTCTTGTTCTGATTCCACCCTGATCTGATTTACGGCTAGATATTTCTCACAATATGTTATACAGCAGAAAAAGCTGGTGCGGGATGAGTGTGAATGCTCTTCTTCTTGAAGCATCTGCATGTATCTTTGACTTTTCCCTCTCATGGGAAGAGTGGTCTCAGATAATTGTCCTCGAGGGAATCACAGACTCTCAGAAGTCATGTGATTGCTGTCTGACAAGGCTGCAGTGTTCTGTGCTGTGTCATCAGCTGGCTATGAACTCTTTAATTCACAACATCTCAGCTAAACAAAGCAGTAGACAGAGAAAGGAAGTGTTCAATGCAAAGCGCAATAAGACAATACAGTTCACTAAGAACAGACATAAAATGACCTAATTAGCTTGTGTGAGTCATACAGTGACATAAAGTCAATGTGAACAGTTTTTCACAACACATTTAACTTCCGTAGTATGACGTATTTCTGAAACAGGGTAATAAGGAAAGAAATGTAGGGCGGGAACTGATTTTGTCCTTTGGGAATTGATTGGATGGTGGCTGTTAAAAGCCAAAATAAATGTTTGCTTAATAGCTATTTGGAGATTTCATATATTCCAACAGAATACGTTAGAATATTCTGAGGCCTAAGTGTGGCCTAAGCAATGTCAGCGGAAAAGCAAAGTCATTACATTTTACAGTTGGCGGCTGCTTTTATCCAAACCTTTTTTTATATATTTAAGGCATTTCCTTTTTTTAAGGTACACAATTTAACAGTTAATGTATTTCTATGAGAATCGAACCCATAACCATGGCATTGGTAGCACCATCCGACTACTATTAATTATTGTCTTTTGACTTTAAAGTTGGCATGAAATGAAAATTCACAGTATCTTTTTTCAAAAACCATGTTATTGCTATTTTCAAATAGCAATGGTTTTGCTCTTATTGTGAATGATTCATATTTTATTTATTTATTTATTCTTTTTCGTAATTCTTTATCAAATGTCATAACTTGATATTCCGGTGAAACAGCAGACTTCTCTCTGGGGATGAATGCAGGACCAATCATTTCGGTTGCATAATCTCCGCCCCATTCATGCAATCAATCAGCCTCAATCCAATCAAAAACCGATGTACAGAATGAAGGCCTCGCTCTACATTTTATTCTTTTCAATAATCCGTTCCACTCGGATGTACATCACAGTACAGAAAAAAGATCGGTTGCTACTTTCATTACGTCGTGACTATTCGGGACTTTACTCTTTTGAAAACACACATTCCAATTCCACTTTGCATTTATTAGATATTATCAGATATAGTCTGTTCGACATCATAATGTCTCGGTCGTGATGATATGTCAACGGTCTTGACATATAGCACTCCTTCCCACATAGTGGTCCTGCTGTAGCAGATTGTGAACACCGGTCTCTCTGCTCGCCACACACTTTCACACTCCACACTCTCCGCCTGGCTCCCACACACACTATCAAAGTGCCTTAATGGCTCCTAATTAGCTCCCCATCTGCTGGTGACAGAGCACCGGTGGCATGCTGAAGCCCCATTCAGAAAGTGGGCATTGTGTCCCGGGATCGGTTCCACTCCATTGGAGATTGCCTGGAGAGGACTTGGACCTCTGGGAAGGGATGGGACAGGAGAGCCGGGGTTACGGAGAGGGAGGAGACAAGCTCTGGACTCCGGGAGGCACACGGGATGGGACGGGGGAGGAGGCCGGTACACAAAGGGTGACAGTGTTGTGGCTTGTTGCAAATCTAACAATTGTCAAAGCTCTTTCTGTCCCCTGGATGCCCCCACGCACACAAACACATTTTGTTTTCCTCCTCCTTTTTTCTCATGCTCATTGGCGACAGCTCTCCTTCTTCGAGTTAATCTGTGACTGTGTCATCTTCTGGGAACAGACGTTTGTTTTGTGCTGTTAGTGGGCTAATAAATGCAACCAGACAGCACCATATTAACATCCTCGAAAAGCGACAGAAGGCAGAGCTTCTGAAAGAAACCCAAGTGTTGATAATGTCCGGTCTGCCTGGCGTAAACAAAGCGTATACAAAGTGGACACTAAAGCTGCGGTCACATTTGCCGTTGTTTGGCGAATTTTCACATACCTAATCCAGTCATTTCAATAGGAATCCATGTGATCCCTTACGCAGATTTCGCAACAGGTTCAAGTTGTTCATGGATTCGCTGCATTGACCAACAGAAGGCTGCTTAGTTTGAAAGCGTGAGTTACACCAGGGTGACCATACGTCCTTTTATAATGTACAGGGACTGTAGAGAGCACGTCAGTAGGAATACAAAGCCAAAACACTGACATTCTAGGCAATTAAGAAATCCTGGCAAGGACATGTCTGGGAAAAAGAGGGCATATGGTCCCCCTAAGTTACACTATTGGACAATGGACCTTTTTTGTCTGCAAACCTTTGTTGAAAATTTCACTAATGTGACCGCACCTTCAGGCACTGTTTTCGGGATTACGTGATTTTTTAATGTGCATTCAAAAGTCTTAAAATCACTCCAGGTGGATTGAAGTCGATTGTTAAAGATGTTTAGATGACTCTGGTTCCATCTCTAAACAAGAAAAGCTGAATGATGTTCTTGCCTTGCCCTCATTTGCATCACATTGCCATTTAATAGTCAGATTTAGAGGATGTGTGTGTGTGTGTGTTTATGGGAGACCAGCTGCTCACAGCTGGGGTATAATGGCCAAGTTTTGGAGGGAAGACCCTTACTACCAGGCAGCTGTCACCACCAGCAAGGGAGAGGGACAGAGGCCATTTAGCCAGAGACCCTCTGGAGAGCTTCTGCTCGTTCTATTCTAAACCCAGAACTCCCTGTGTGTCAGGTGCAGTGATATTTCCGTTATTGTATGGAGCTGTCAAAATAGGTGCCGTCAGCAACTATTCGTGGTCCTGCAGCTTGTCGCAACTTGTTGCTTATGGCATGGTCGGGTTGCATCTAATAGATCTTTGTGTGCTCAAGTCACCTGACTTCCTCCACATACATCTACGTGTGAAAATACCACCGAACTCATCTGGATACTGGATAAAAGTATGTCCAAAAGATGGGTGTGATGATGGTGGCAGCTGTGCTTCCCTCACAAAGCCCTATTCAGAGAAAAGGGGACAATACCGAGGCCTGGTTACTTTCTCCTCTTCAGTTCCATGCTAAGATTAATTCCTCAAATCCGTTTTCCCAGTGGCAGTCTCAAAGAATGGGAAGCCCTCCTGTTTGTCAGAGCGTATTGTGCCAGTCGCCTGAGACTGAAACCCGTTGATGGTTCTGATAAATGGCCGCCGGCGTTGACACTGAACAGACCTTTCCAGCTCTTTTGTTTTCAGTATTGCATCTATGTAATCTGGATTATTGTGGATTGTAAAATCGTCCCCCTCTGGGTGGTACGGCACTCTCAAGATATATTGATTTGAATTGCATAGCCATTAAAGGAATATTCTGGGAATGTGGGATAATGGTAATTACCACAAAAATAAATTTCAACCTGCGCTTACAATAAAAGTGAATCAGGCCAATCTGCAAATTTTAACATACTTACTGTTTCAATAGTAAAGCCATAATATGTTAACAATATGCATTTTAAGCATATTTTGACCTTTGAAATCCTCCAAAAATTTGAGTCTTAAAAACACTCGCGATGAAAGTGCCTCAACCTAACCTCAGGTTTTGCTTTTAAGAAAAAAAATATTTTTGCGGTAATCAACATTATATGCTACAATTAAACTTGTCTATTAAGCTTAACCTGTGTTGAACCCAGAATATTCCTTTAAGACACAATTAGTGATCATTTTTGAATTTCCACAAGTGGCTATTTTGGTAATCATCATGTTTGTTTCTTGCATATAAAAGCTGACTAGCTCGACTGTGGTGACGACGTCATACTTTAAGAAATGTTTGTGACCACTTCGCAAGCCTCGGGATCAACAGGTGTGAGGAATGGCAGAAAGCAATGAGGCAATCGAGTCTGCAGGCATGAATTGTTTGGTTTTGACTCATTGGTTTCATTCCTTTATTAGACTGTAAATAGGTTTGAAATCACATCAGAAAGAGGTAACCAGAAACTCGCATGTATCAGGTGCTGCTGTGAGGCTGTTTGTCCACAGAGCCGAGGCAGTTAGCCACACCCTAAAATACACACACTCACCCTGTGTTTCTCACACACACACATACACCCTCTGCACAGGTGTTTAGCCTGCAGCTTTAATACAAGTGAAGCTCATCAGCCATTTTGCCTATGTGTTTAAAAGTGTACACTCACTGCCTAAAGCTGCCCATCTGCCGTATGGCAGGGCTGGGCTGTTAAATATAATACAGCTAAAATTCAACCTCTCACCTGTTTTATGTAGGTACAATATGTAAATTCAGCCAACTCCCACAAGAGTGGAATAATCTGTCAGTCCGTCTCACATGAAGATCAAGATACTACAGAATAAAAGTGTTTGAACATTTGAGACACACACACACACACACACACACAAATAGTTCTGAGAAAATGTCTAAAATTTGCAGCTGCTTGTAATAAATTCAATTTTATTTTGTAGATTTTTACATAAGTGTAACATTTTTATTTGTTAATTAATTGATTAATTTATTATTAATCAAAACATGTAAAATATGTAATATATTATTAATGTTATAATGAGTATTCATATTATTTATATTTTTTCTATTAAAACTTAAAAACATTTTAATAAGTTAAAATACATTTTTGTAAATTGTAAGTATAACATTTTTAATTGTTAATTATTTGAATTGATGTTTAATTAAAAATTAAATTAAAAGAAATTAAAATAAGTAAAAATAATTATTATTAAAAGAAAGAAATAAAAAAAATTATGTATATATGTATATAGATATACATGATGAATAAATTGAGAAAAAAAAGAATAAAAAGAGTAAATCATGGAGTAAACATGACAAAAAAATAAAAATAAAATAAAAAATCAGAAATCACATGCCATGAGTACTGCATTTTAAAGATGGCATGTCATGTTAAAAAAAGTTAAACTTTGAAATCCCTGCATTTTATTGCATTTAAAAAAAAAAAAACAATCAAACTAAGTAAACAAATTAAATTGATAGCCCTACACTTAATCTTGCTTTTCTGCTGTTTGTTTCCTTTGATTGAGTTGTATACATATAATACAAATAACACAAAATGTTAGGCAAACACTGTTATACAAAAAAATAAAATAAATAAATAAATAAAATAAACAAATCCAATACTTAATTTTAAAATAATTTTTGTACAAATTTCAGCAATGGTTGATGTAGTAACAATCAGAAGAGTTTTTCTGTGAACAAGCCTGAGAGTCCATAGGAATGACCACGGGAATGAATGAGGCTACAATCTGGATGCAAAGGATGCATCCCATCTCCCCTGGGCATTCTCACGCTACAAGAATGTGTCCCCTGTATATACACACACACACACACACACACACACACACACAGTGACTCTATCTCTTTTCCCACAGCCAGGCCCGAGCAACGCCATACACTTGGACACACACACATATTATCTACCAGGCTTGACTTGCAGGAATTCAATTGTGTGCAACAGGCAGCAGAAGGTGCCCCAGTTCTTTTACATTCTTCTTTTTCTTCTTTTTTTTTCTTTGCATTGTTTGAGTGGGTTACAGTAACAAAGGAAGAACGGGTGAACATTGTCTATGTTCACACCATCGTCCTCTAGTGTGCGTACACGTCTGTGTGCTTTCATCTGTGAGCATAGACTCTAAATTACTCTGGTGTGCATGTGTGTGTGCGGCGCTGCTGAGGGGGGTTTCTGGAGAAAGTTGAATGAAGAGAAAGAGACACTCATGAACAGAATTAGCAGAGCACATTCCTCTGCTTTCTCCAGCTCTCTTTATTCTTTCTTGCCATGCCTCCCTCCCACCCCTTCATGAGAAAATCAAACAGGTGGTTTGGCCCTGTTGGAGGGGCTGTGTCTTGCGGAGGTGGGCTGTCCCGCAGCCTGTAGCGTCTCCTCTCAGCTCCAGCTTGAGTCCAGTGTCCAGTTAAAGACAGCTACCCTCATTACCATCTCAATTCTGGGAACGGGCTAGAGACCTCAGCTGCACCCTAACAGGCAGCCCATATGGTGCTTGCTTGGCAACCAGCAGTCTTTAGATTGGGCATCAAAGCAAAACAGACAGTTAAAGAGAGTCTGGGGCTCCCACGCACATTTCCTGGGGGAGCTGGACCACACAGCGCCTGTATCGAAGGACGCTCAGCTTCATACACACTTATAGTGTGTTTTTGGAGGCCATTTCACCATAAATGGCTTCAGTGGTTACAGACCCCACAGGTCAAAATTAACATGCACTACTTGGTTTATGACAAGGAAAGATTCCCCGATTTGAAAAAATATGAAAAATAATATACATTTAGGTTTATTAATATAAAGCATAATGAAACTTGCAAATTTTTTCATAATTTATTATAATAATAAAATATTATATTCAAGAATATATTGATAATAATAAAATATTCAGATAAAAAAACGTATTTTTAATTGTAATAATATTTCATGATTTTACTGTTCTTATTGTATTTTAATCAAATAAATGCAGGTTTGGGGAGCATAAGAGCCTTCTTTTAAAAAACATAAAAACAATTGTGACTATTCTAAACTTTTTAATATATATACTTTTGCTAGTATAAGCTAAAATTATATTTCTAATCATTCATAATTATATTAAATATTATATTAAACATTGAAAATAATTATATAAATTATATATGAAATGTTTATATTAATATTACAATAAAATATTACAATTATTAATATATATATATATATACACAGTATATATATATATGATATAAAATATTGTAAATAATTATATAAACTATATTAACATTGTATTCATATTAATTACCAATATATAAGCATGTCTAATTTCAAACATCAAATGTTCAGTTTCAGGCGCAGTTGTGTTTTGGTCATGTCCTGAAGTAAAACAAATAGAAATTAATTCATAAATAAATGAATTTGAGGAGATGCAACAAAAATGCTTCCTTGTACATTTTGCTGATTTTGAGCGATATTTTTTCATTATTTGTATTAACGAATAGTTGACCTCAACACCTGCGAGACCCTTCATAAATATGTCAGCAAGAACAAAAGAAGTCCATGTGCAGGGTGTTTCTCTGGTTTGAACCATCAGAGAGACCGAAGCTGTGAGGCATTTCCTTCCCAAACAGAGGAATGTGCTGGATCAGAGCCTAATAGTTACAGGAAACGAAAGGTGCATGTGTTTATGTGCGCAGCTCTATGTCCTCAACCGCTGCCAGTCCTCCCATGTTAGCAGGTCATATCATGTTCACACGCTATCAGTCTCATCTGTGATACCGTCCCCAATCATGAAATGTCAGCGTTAGCAATGCTGTATGTGACTCTTTGTGATTGCACATGCTCAGTCCGCCCCTCTCTACGAAGCTGCAGCTGTGCAGCCACATACGCAACATGATTTCACAACATCCTCCTTATGCTTTCACTGGAAATATCCTCTTTTACTCCCCCTCCCTTCCTCTCTTGTTCCCTTTCTCTGCCTGTGTAAGTGTCTTTAGTGAAATGCCCTGACAGCCCAGCAGGTGCGGGACTTAGTCATCCTCTCTGGCCTACCCATACTTGAGCATGTGTGGGTGACTCAACGCAGCTCTTTATTAAGCGAGCCAATGTGATGTTAAGTTACACCACAGCGCTAGTCACAGGTACATGTTGTAATCAACAATTTAGCCAACAATTTAGCTGCTCTCCAACAGCCCAGCTGTGTCAGTGTTTACTAAAAGCATCCCTCACACACTCGGGCGCCAAGCACCGTGACTCGAGTTTCCAGACTTTCATATGTGTGTGTGTTCTGGCAGATGGGCCTGTGCAACACTTCTGACTCTTTGTACAGCTGGCAGTAGTTTCTGTTTCTAGAGACGAGAGCAGGCTGAGTGTCACATCACTCACAGTGTTCACTCACTACTGTTTATCATACACTCATAGCGATAATCAGCCTGGTTATTGACACCTTCACAAGTTTACCTAGTGATCAAAATGAGGACACGCAATGGTTTTTCTTTTTAAACGAGCATAGCTCAAACAGTTGAGCGTGGTGTGACTTTGATTTTATGCATTTTATGCGATGTGCTATACACAATAAGTTGTTATCAATTATATATTAGTTAGTTTTACACCTCAAATTATAAGACTTTTCACTGTTTGTATCAGTCCGCTTGTATATTAACATTAGAGTATGTGAGTGTTTTTTGTTGAAAATTTTTGATCTTTCTCTCAAACCTGTAGAGAATATATTTCATGTATGTGGAGAAAAAGTATATTAACTGATCTACTATAAGATACTGTATATATATAATTATCACACACACACACACACACACACCATGTTTTATGGGAACATTCCATAGACAGATAGGGAAGATAGGGAAGTCGTGGCCTAATGGTTAGAGAGTCGGACTCGTAACCCAAAGGTTGCGGGTTTGAGTCTCGTACCAGCAGGGATTGTAGGTGGGGGGAGTGAATGTACAGCCATGCTAATGTGATGTTTCTTTAGCGCTGGCCCTGTTAGCATAACAATGCTGAGAAAGTGAAGGAGCTAAACTTCAGCTTTCTTTGGGAACTAAACCCCAGCCTTTCTTCTGCAGAAAAACACTCTTCTTCTATTGTGAGAGCAATGAAAGTGGTTCGGGGCAGCTGTGTGAGGTGATCAAAGCCTCTGCTCAAAATGAGTTTGAAATGACCAAAGTTAGAGATGGAAAATCAGTGACATTCCTGAAATTCTGTAAGATATGATACAACGAGGAGCAGAAGGGATCCATGTTTCTATCGACCAAGATATGTGTGTTTGTGTGTGTCAATGTGATATATTATCGTACGTAGTGATAAAACTGCTGAATTACGTCTGCGATGTTTCTGGTTGCTGTGTTGTGTCTGTCCAGATGCTAAGCTAATGCCAGTCAGTCACAGTAATGTAAAAGCCACCTCAGACTGTCTTGTCTTACTTGAGCGTGTCCTTGTGGCATTGCTTTGTTTTCCATTTGCTATCAGACTTGAGTTCGCTATCTTAATAACATGAAAAGGTCACATGAAATGTGGCGACTTTGATATAATAATAAGACTTTACTGAGAAACCATGATACTCGCTACTTTATTTGCTCCCTGCACACCCTGTCCGACTGAAATTGAAACGCAGTAATCTTGTCTGTTAAAACTGGTTGACGAAGGAGGTCTCGCTGGTTTACATAGTTGAAGATACTGATATTCAATGCAAGAGACTTTTAACTAAGACATTTGTTATAAATATATAGTTTTGTGTGGAAATGTATTCATTCAGTTTTTCATTTCTACCAGTTTTTAATGTCCTCTATTAACAATATTTATGATGTCTATGATGTATGTATGTGCATATTATTATTTATATATTATACAATAATATACACATACATAAAATAATAAACACATACATACATACATACATATTATATTATGCATATATATATAAATAATATGTATATACAAAACAAATAGAAATGAATTCATAAATAAATGAATTTGAGGAGATGCAACAAAAATGCTTCCTTGTACATTTTGCTGATTTTGAGCGATATTTTTTCATTATTTGTATTAACGAATAGTTGACCTCAACACCTGCGAGACCAAAAGAAGTCCATGTGCATATTATTATTTATATATTATACAATAATATACACATACATAAAATAATAAATACATACATATTATATTATGCATATATATATATAAATAATATGTATATACAATATATAAATAGGAGCATTCAGAGTTAATTATTAAATATTTAATATATTTACAATATATTACAATATTTAATCATTAACTTTGATGGCATTTTTTCATATAATAATATAAAATTGTTTCATAATATAAAATGTAATATGTAATACAATACAGAATACATAATTTAAAACAAATATTTAGGCGCATCATTGTTAATTGTTAAATACTGACATATGTACAGGTGCATCTCAATAAATTAGAATGTTGTGGAAAAGTTCATTTATTTCAGTAATTCAACTCAAATT
>NW_015544201.1:595123-601101 GCF_001515605.1 Sinocyclocheilus anshuiensis
CACACACACACACACACCATGTTTTATGGGAACATTCCATAGACAGATAGGGAAGATAGGGAAGTCGTGGCCTAATGGTTAGAGAGTCGGACTCGTAACCCAAAGGTTGCGGGTTTGAGTCTCGTACCAGCAGGGATTGTAGGTGGGGGGAGTGAATGTACAGCACTCTCTCCCACCTTCAATACCACTACTTAGGTGCCCTTGAGCAAGGCACCGAACCCCCAACTGCTCCCCGGGCGCCGCAGCATAAATGGCTGCCCACTGCTCCGGGTGTGTGTTCACGGTGTGTGTGTGTGTTCACTGCTGTGTGTGTGCACTTTGGATGGGTAAATGCAGAGCACTAATTCCTAGTATGGGTCACCATACTTGGCCACGTCACGTCACATGTCACGTCACATGTCACATAGACTTAACGATTTTTATACTGTACAAACTATTTTCTATCCCCTTACCCTAAACCCACCCCTCTCTATATATAGATTACATAATACTTGTAATGATATGTAATATAATAAATTATTTATGAATTATTTATACTATTTTAAACTTTTGCTAGTGTAATATTGTAATTGTAATAATTGTAAATACTATAGACTTACTCTAAAAAACAGACAAAAAATAGAAATATTATCAATAAAATTATTTTATTTTTATTTCTTTATTTATTTGTATTTTTTTAACCCATGAGGGGATCCCCAAAGAGAGATTTTTGTCAGATTTAAGATTCAAGGACAGTTTTGTCCCCAAAATATAGCAAACTAAGTAAGCGTGCTCACACACCCTGACAGATAATACTTTAAATGGCATATTTTGTCATTATGACCTAGATAGCTCTCTGTTTTTCAGCAGAACCACATGTCTGTAATCCAACAGCTCTGGGCTCAATATGGCATCTAAACATATATATTTACTCTGGCTGAGTGTTATAAGATGGATGGAATTTTAGTGTGAGACAGAAATCGGTGTGGTCATACTTATCATGATTTACACACATGCACGTTTAAACGCACACACAGACTCAGCCCATGTTGAAGGTCTCCACATCTGTTACCAGTTAAGCCACACACTGTTGCCATATACATGATGAATTCATCCCGACGCTGAAGGATACATTTAGAGCTGCTGTAACAGTGCGAGTCACGGAAAAGATAATTGGCATGTGATTAACAATAAATATTGTTTAGCGTTAAGAGTCTATATTTAAAGAAGTTTCCAGAAAGAAATCATATGCACTGTCTCTTTTTGAGAGGGAAACAGATGGAGGATCTTTGGAAAGACACAACAATAAAAGCCTGAAAGACAGGAAAAAAGAGAGTGAAGGATCAGAGCTGAATGAGAAGGAGTGAATGAATAAGTGAAAGAGAGTGAGAGAGGAATGGGACATTGTCTTTCTGGAAGGTCTCCTCTCAGATTTATTATTTATAGTATAATATATTACAATTATAATATTAGAATTATATTCATTTTCTCTCTCTCTTTACCTTCAAAGAACCTTGCAGAATAACTCTTCGTCATCAGGTATTTGATTATTTGCATTTGACAAATAATACTTTGACTTTTACTTGACTTTGCCTTAGATTCAAAGTCCTGAGGTTCAAGGGCCGGTGTTACAGGTGCTAATGATCCATTAGCAACCTGATGCATCCTTAAAGAAAGGAAGTACCGCCTCACAAAGCCCTTTACAGTAGGTGAAAAGTTTTAGTGGTTAAACTTGCTGGTGCCACTTAGAAAGTGTGATAATTGTAATAGGCTATTTATTGTCTCCAGATCTGTTTCCTTTCCAGGAAGGTTGCGAGCCATTAGCAATAAGAAGTACACTTAGCACCTCTGCTTCTGAATGAGGAGGTCGATACCCAAATTAGACTTTGTGGCCATGTTTGTGGTCACAACCCTTAACGCACAATGACACTGCTACTGTATTCATGTCAGCTGCCGCTACACAAATTAACACTTACTTATCTGAGGTAATACATCTTATTTTAATGCAAAGCAGCTATTTCCTTATTCTCTGTATGCTAAGTGTTCAAAACAGGCATGGTTAGCCTTTTAATGTTTTAAGCATATGCTCTGAATGCCGCTATGGTTCGTGACATAAACTTTAAAGTGTTTTTTTATGAACCTGAGGGGAGTGTAAAAGAGTCATTTACTAGCATGTGTTTTAAGACATTGTAAATATGCACCAGGCCGTGTCTTTGGCTTAATTAGTTCACAAATATATATTTTTATCACCATTGTTTTCTTACTGACTCATTAAACTATAAGACAGGGATGAAAATAACACTAATAAGACCAAAAATTCTGAAGTGTGTCCACAATGTTGTACTGTAGATGAAAGACATGCTTATTTTTGTATAGTAACAGACAGACAGACCGATGGTTGTGTGCTGTCACACATCTGTTCTTCACTGGAGAGACTAGTACCATGGTGACAGGAGGCTCCATGGCGACAGGAGGCTGCCCGACTGGTGCCAGTGTATTTTTACGAGGCGGCAAATAATAACTCACAGCTGGCAGTGTGGGAACAGCTGCCGCTAACATCACTACGCCCAGCATAATTCGCTCTCACTCTTTTCCTCTCTCGCTTTAGGGCCCAGACTTACTGGAGCCGAAGCTCCACAGCCCACTTCCTCTCTCCAGACTTCACTTCCTGTCATTTGATGGGGCTTCCTGTCACGCCTCTACGATCAGGCCTTGAGAAAGCTCTTCTCAGAGAGTAGCTTCCTGTTTCAAAGACAGCTGTAGAGATAGTTCCTGCTTTTGGCCTCACTCAGGGAATTCGCACACAAACACGCTCACACATGTGATCTTCTCTCACCCCGCTTGTACTGCTGATTTTTCCATTTCCCTTAGCTAAGCAGGTGACTGCAGTTTGCTGATGTGATCAGGAATCATTTTAGTGTCATCAGTTCGCTGTGTAGAGTATATGTCAGCCTGTGGGCAAATGAACAGACAGATCTGCTGCTGTTCTGCTCTTCTGACGTTGATTCCATTGCAGAATTCCAAAAGTAAAGCTCTGTCATTCCCACAAGTGGAAAAACACTTGCAAAGTGGAACAACACTTAATGTCTCACATGTCTCTCACTTTATTTGCCTATTCTTGCCAAATTTTGTTACATGTTCGCTTACAAAAACTCACTTACACACCACTTCAACAGTAGCACTGCAACTAACTGACAACTAATTTATCTGTTGACAATTTGTGTGAGTATAATTGATAAAATGAGTAATATGAAATAATATCTATCTATCTGTCTATCTATCTATCTATCTATCTATCTATCTATCTATCTATCTATCTGTCTATCTGTCTGTCTGTCTGTCTGTCTGTCTGTCTATTTATTCATTCATTTTTTTCCAATACTGTCCTTGAAATATGTGCAAACCGAGGGCTATAAAACAAAAAAAGCTTGAAACATGAAGATGCACAAAAGGATGTGTCAATAACAGGCCTATCATGACATCAACTATGAGGTCATAATGTCAAACAACACCAGTTCTCATGTGACCGATAATAATGAGAAAAATGAAACCAGCGTAACAACAAAAAGTATGCTTTACATTGTGCACAAAAGGTTAAAATATCAATATTTAACGACATTTCATTGCATTTTTTGGTTTTGAAATGGTCTCTTATTCTCACCAAGGATGCCTTTATTTGATCAAAAATGCTGTAAAAACTGTAATGTTGTAAAATATTGTTACAATTTAAAATACATGTTTCCTATTTTAATATATTTTAAAGTTGAATTAATTCCTGTGATGGTAAAGCTGAATTTTCAGCAGTCTTCAGTGTCACATGATTCTTCAGAAAATATGCAAATTTAGGGCTCAAGAAACATTTCTTATTATTATCAATGTTGAAAACTGCTTATTTTTTGTGCAAAACGTAAATAATTTATTTAAAACAGAAATCTTAATTATAAATGTATTAACAGACACTTGAAAAAAAAAATCAATTTAATACATCCTTGCTGAATAAAAGTATTAATTTCTTTAAAAAAAGAAGAAGAAAAAAAGCTGACGCCAGACTTCTAAACAGTACTGTACGTTCATCCACCTTGGCAGATAAAGCAGCATAAAAAGTGCTGGATAGCTTTGGAATGCTGTAAGTGGAGAGGCCTTCGGTTTTTCTGGTGATAGGCACCGATTGGTACATGATGTAAATGGTATAAACCTGTGTGTGAGTGGGGAGGGAAACTGCTGAGGCAGAGGGTAAAAAAAAAAAAAAACTGCACTGCCTAAGAGAGCGTGCTTAACAGTTACACTTTCTACCTGATCTCTTCCTTATTTAATATTCAACTTCCCAAACATGCGTTGTCCTTCTGTCCATCTACTGTGCCCATCTGGAGCGTGTGTGTTTGCATGTGTGTGTTAGTGTGCGTGGGAAGCAGTGGGGTGCTTGGACCAGGACAGGTTGGAGACGCCGCATGTGTCCTCTGAGAGGGACACAAACAGGCTGGTTTAAACCTAACAGGCCAGTCATATGGGTCAGTTAGAAAAACCATTTGGCTTTTTGGTGTCATAATTCTTATTCCAGCAACTTTTCTAGGATGTATTATTATTTATTTTATTTTATTTTATTTAATAATATGATTTATTTATTACAGATTGTTGCAATGCATGCGATTGCAACATATAGGCAACATTTTTTATTCTCAATAGAAAACAAGACCAACTTTGAAATTCTGGTCAAACTAGTACTATTCTGGTAATAGTAGCACTGGCCCATGCTACAGCAACTAAACTGCACACACTTGATTTTCAACTTTTGGATTTGCACCAAAACAACAAAGAAAATGAAAGGCGATTTCACTGTTAATTCATAAAATATGTCCATAAAAGATGTGAAATTATAGCAATTCAGACTCATAAAAACTAGTCAAACTTACGGAGAGTTTTATGCTTGGATAATGTTATGCTTCAAGTTAAAGTTTACATTGTTTTGGCATAATTTGGGTTTATATAGAATATTGCCAAATCATTATACACAAAACAAGTAATAACAAGAAAAAATGAAATCGACAACATAACAATAACAAACAAAAAAAAGTATTAAAATAAGGTGATAAATAATGAATAACAATATAAAAATATACATATATTAATATAATAATAAATATCATACATATAATAATACATTCTGTAAAATACAGTATTTTTCTTCATAACATATATATACACACACACACACACACACACATATATAGTTTAATAATAAAAAGGATGTGTCAATGTGAATATTGTTCGCTCCATGACAAATTGCTTATATGCTTCTCTTTTGTAAGTTATTTTGGGAAAAAAGGGTCTGCTAAATGCATAAATGTAAATGTGTAGAATATGCAGCAAACAAACCAAAATCAAAATTTACAGAGCAACAGTTTATGAACAAAAACATACATTATTGTATCTGAATCCTAAAATATAGTGTTGTATATAGTGTTGTTGCTTTCCTCATTCCTTTGCTTTCTTTTTCTGTCTTCAGTTTGCTTCCCTTCCTTTTTCTTTCCTCTCTCTCTCTCTTTGGGAAGCATGCCTTCCCCAGCTGTGTGTTCAGCCCCCACAGTGAGGGCTCAGGGCAGGCCAGGCTCACAGCTGGCCAGACATTGTGGAGCCAGTCGACAGGCGTATGGAGGGCTGCCCGCCCCGGCCTCTTCCTTTGCAAACATGCCCAGGTGTGGGGCCTGATGGCTGGGCCTCTGATGTGTGTGTGTGTGTGTGTGTGTGTTGTGGGGGGGTCAGAGCAGGAGGAGGCATAAAGGGTGGGTATTCCCACTGAAGCTGTGTCAACACTGAATGCGTGGGAGTGTTTGTGGCATGGGTGGTGGGGAGGGGGCTGTTTGCAGCGATTTCATTGTAACTACATTGTAGGGATGGTGGGTATTAAGCTGTGTCAACACTGAATGCGTGGGAGTGTTTGTGGCATGGGTGGTGGGGAGGGGGCTGGGGGCTGCGATTTCATTGTAACTACATTGTAGGGA
>NW_015544201.1:602869-612173 GCF_001515605.1 Sinocyclocheilus anshuiensis
ATATTTTGCCAAGCAGCCAGGCTGGCGCACAGGCAGATGCTTAGAGTGCAATGAAGGGCTTTCATTTAAGATGCATGCAGGCGCAGCGGTTGTTTAAGTCAACAATGCATTCTCGAGTCTCGACACATGCATACATGCATGCTTCTCCGTGACCGCATGTGGGAATTGTATACTTCACATGTCTGCTAAATTACAGCAGATGTATGATGTTTTGAACTCGTGGGACGGACTGTCCAAGCTGTTAATCTCATCCTGAGGCACGGTTCATTAGAGATGAGTCCAAGGGCTGGACAAAAGGTGCTTGAATGAGATAACATCCAATAAGCCTTTGAACATCTTTATCTGTGGCCCAGACACACATAGACACACACACACATAAACACACACTCTCTAATGAGGTGTTTCTGGCTCTGTCTTGTGTTGGATTCCCCTGAAGTCTCACTGTCTGCTACATCTCAAGTCACAGTGTTTCAGTCCCCCTAGTGGTGGAAATTGGAGTCACGACTTCACAGATTCCTGCACATCTGTATACAGTCCTCGTCCCAGAAGAGCGACAAAAAGAATCAGCGAGATCATGAACGTGTAATAAGTGTGAAAGTGTAATGATTTGTTCAAGCTGTCTGTGACTCTCAGGAGACCAATTCGACCAGTTTGTTTCTCTTTATTTTATGAATCATAACACTTCAGAATGCATTACACTGACCGCAAACAGGAATGCAAAATCATTTTTGTAAACAGTAATTAATTTGTTGATTTTCCTCAAAAAGTAATATGGCGGTAACATGATACAATGATAGTATCAGATGGTTTTACCATGGTACTTTGATATATACTATAGTAGTGAATGATTAATGTATTAATAAAATACCATGGTATTATTACCCTAGCAAAAAGTAGGTAAAACAATGGCATTTTGAAATATACAATGGTATTTACATGGTACTCTGAGGTACATAGCATTGTGAAAAATACATGGTAGTACTATGGTACTTTTTTTGTGTACAATGATACAACAAAGACTTTCATTGTATACCATGTTACCATGGTAAATAAATACCACAAAAACATGAAATTTCTATGTTACATGCCTTAGAATATGTGAAATATATAATGGAACTACAATTCTTGCGTCATAGTATTTACATTGCACTCCAAAGTACGTCCAAAATTACCATGCTTCTCCAAAAAACAAAAACAAACAAACATGGAAGTACCATGGTAAATGCCAAAAAAAACCCACTGACTAGGAAACCATGTCATTACCTTGATATTTTGTCCAAAATCATGGTAATACCACGCAGGCATGTAAACAATGAGGCAGTCAGTCCTCCCCCTAAAATAGATAAATGTTTTCAAAGAACTTGATTATTTAAAGAACTTATTTGTTTATATGATAACATGGTACTTTGATATATACGATTGTAGTGAATAATTATCGTGTTAATGTATTGACACGGTATTACCAGTTGCACTTACAGTACATGTACTTATGTGTACTTACCTAAGAAAGTACTAGGTAATATAAGGTAACTACATGGGTTCAGGTTAAGTTTAGGGGTAGGTTCAGAGTTAGTACCTAGTTATTACCCAGTTATTGTAATCACTATAATAAGTACCTAGTGTGTACATGTGGAACAGGACTGTAAAATAAAGTACTACCATATTACCATATTAAAAGTATTGTAGTGGTACCATGGTACAGCAATGGTATCACATGGTAATCCTATGACATTTTGAAATATACCATCCATGGTACTCTGGGGTATGTCCAAGAATACCGTGGTACTGTGCAAAAAAACGAGGTGCATTTTTGTGTACAATGCTACTATAAAGACCTTCACCCAATACCATGGTTTATTTCCATGGTAAAAAGAAACCATGGTATTTCCTTGATATTGTGTCCAAAACAAGGTAATAACATGCAGGCCTTTACCCAGTCAATCGTTTCCCCATATATTCACAATTGTAGTTGATAAATATGTGTTTTTAATGATTATTTGGTTACCTTCATGATACCATTTCTGTATGTTATTATTGTTCACTGCAATCCTGACCCATATCGCAACAGGTGAGGAAAGAAAGAGCTGAAGAATTCATCATAATTCAAGCATTACCCTCAATAATGGGGTGTCAAAATCAAAATCTCCACAGCATGTGTGTGTATTTGAGAAAAGAGACAGCGAGGCAAAGTGTGTATGAGCTTGTGCTTGTTACAGTGTGTGTTTGCTGCATATTGTTCTCTGTTGTGTGCATGTGCTCTGTCTTGTATCGGGGGAATGAATTGTTGCTCACCTGTTCATACACACACTAACAAAAGCCAGGCAGCGGAAGCAGCTGTCTCTCACAACTGTATCGGTACAATACTCGGGTCCCATACTCCTGTTTGCTCAGCACATATTCTCACCCTGGTCAAATCAAACATCATTACACACACAGTTCTCATGTACTGTTCATGACTCACAGTTTAAACAGCTGAATATTTCCTCCCCCAGCCCTGTTTACCAAACGAATATTGGACGTTACATTTCCGTGTGCTTCAGGTGTGTGTACTTACTATAGTCTGCAAATCAAATAAAGCTAGAGAATATTTTTAACAAAAATAAGAGATGTTATTGAATATTATCTCACACAAAGGTAGCCATTTAATGTCTTTCAAACACACATTTCTATATTTCATAATCCTGATTTGAAATATTTTTTTTACCAAATTAACCCCATAGTCAAACACTGAAGGAGGGACTGGAGTCACATCTCGACCCAGAATATCATCTAGATTTTGGGAATGAACACTTTTAATTTTGGCCAGTAAGAAACCACATAGCAACAAATTACGACTTAGCAACTGCATATCAACATGGGGAAAAAAAAAAACATAGAACATCTTAGCAACCACCTAGCAACATGCAAAAACCACCCAGAACATCTTAACACCTGCATAACAACATTAAAATCACCCAGAAGACCTGCATAGCAACATGTTAAAACCATCCTCATAAGCACACTAAAAATCACCAGAATGCCATAGTAACTGCATAGCAACAAAAAACAAAAAAAATTAGCCCAATCATGTTTTATTTTTCCACGGTTTTCCCTTTCCTCGGGGTCTCCACCATCGAAATTGCGTTCCAGGGGAATCCCCCTTCACTGAAATATAGCGTTTTGGTTGATTGCTTTAACCTGCGGACTAAAAAACATCCCGCAACAACAGTGTACAAGTAGCCCAATTCTGCGGGAAAACTGCAAACTTGGCAACACTGATAGCAACAAGCTAAAAACATAATATGCTAGCAACCACATAGTAACATGCTAAAATCACCCAGAATACCATAGCAACTGCATAGCAACATACGAAAAACCACATTGCAACATCCTGCCGACTATCCACAACAAATGAGCAACATGGAGGAGACAGTTTTAGTGTTAAACACCACTCTTTTTTTATTCAAGAATAAAATTTAATTCTAAATCTGTTATCCCTTATGAAAATTAACCATGGTTTTATTATAGTAAAAGTGTAGTAACCATGTTTTTTTGGCGGATTGTTTACCATTTGTATAACCACAATTTTACTACAAATACCATGGTTAAACTATAGGATGTTTTTTTTAACCATGGTTAATTTTCATAAGGGATTGCTCAGATTTCCACAGATCATTTAGATTGGGTTTAAGGAGGACAGCGTGAACTGTCCATACAGTATATGCATGTAAATACACACAGTCTTAAGGCAAAACTGTAACAGATACTTGAGTCTTTACAGTACAAAACAATCAAGACACTGGCGTGTGTTCACCAGTCCATCGCATGTTGTGCTGCTGAGATCTCTAGAAATGATACGTCTGTTGTTCTTTCGCAGTCATCATGATTGGTAGTGCTGTAACTGTGATGACATGTGCTGCTGATATTTGCTGAAGACCTCAGGGGCCGCTCCGCACATCTGGAGTCTAGACTCAGCGGCTCTACAGGACTGAGACTCCCTCACTCTCTTCCTCTCTCTCACCGCTGTCCACTGTTTGCATAGCTGCTTGTGTTTAATTTAAATTAAAGTTGCCCCCCTTCAAGTGGTTAATTGATTCTAGCGATGAAGGACAAAGTAAGTGGAGCCGAGTGTCCTCAAAACACACCGAGAGAAATATTATTACGAAGACTTACGCAAACCAGCCTGTGAGCACCTGTGTTTGTGAGAGAGAAACAATATGATTATCACTGGAATTGTTGGACTGAGAGGAGCCATATATTTTCCTTAATGCATCTTTGTGTTTACAAAAACACTCACACAAAGAGCTCTTGTTAGCTGCGGTGTAATGACGAATGCCTGTGTGGTTTTGGGTCCGTGTGGTTGAGAGGTCTGTTTTACCTGTTAATCTCTTTATCCCCTTCCACCCACTCTATAGCTCATGAGAGCTCTAAAACGTGACAGTAGTTTATTTTACAGACGCCCTCCAGTTTCTTCTGCCCTTCTTTTGAATTTGTGTTGTACTGCTGAAGTCGTCATGCTCATACAGCATCAGTAAGGGATATAATGAAGTGAAACATTTTATCCACGGCATATTTATCACTCATTCATTCATTCATTCATTCATTCATTCATTCATTCATTCATTCATTCATTCATTCATTCATTCAATCAATCATTCATTAAAAAAAAACTCATTCAAAAACATAACTATATTTAATTCAAATATAGAATAATTCTTAAAACATCATGGAAAATTGCTAATATTTTTTTAACTGTTTTATTTAATTGAATTATTTTTGTTTGATATGACTTTAGTTTACCCCAGTAGCAAATAGTGATTTATTAAATAGTTATTAAATAGTAATTAAATTTGGTTTAAAGTTAAAGAAAATAAAAAATAGAAAAATATTATGTTAAAAATTATTTATATACCATTCAAGTGTTTGGAGTTGGTACATTTTTTTCGATGTTTTTGAAATCTCTTATGCCCACCAAGGCTGTATTTATTTGATAAAAAATACAGCAAAAACAAAAATATTACTATTTAAAATAAATGTTTTCTATTTTAATATATTTTAAAATTGGTCAAATGTAGGATTCTTTGATGAATAGAAAGTTATTTAAAATAAATGTAAAAGTCTTTATTCTCACTTTTGATCAATTTGAATGCATTCTAGCTAAATAAAATATTGATTTCTTAAAAAAAAAAATCTTGTGAATGGTATTGTGTGACATTTAAAATAATGAATTAAAAGTATCTTGTTTTACGGGTGCTGTTTATTTTTTGGGGAAAACATGACAAAAATACTGATTTAGATTATATTTTGCAGTACATTAATTAAATAAGTAAGAAATACTTAAATATGAAATTTAAATATTTAAGTAAATTCAAATGAGAAAATATCCAAGATGTTTCTTAATCATTTTAGGGAATTTTCTGTTTCTACATTTGCATATTGTACATAAAAACCTTGCAGAAAAAAAGTGTACTCTTACTAGTTTTTACATTGGTTTATTTTTCCAAATGGCTCTCACAGAGAGGTAGTTCTGCATTCAAACCCTCAGAATGATGGAAAATCTGGTTGAAATGATCTTTGTGTGTTTGTGAGTGAAAGAGAGAGTGAGTGAGAGAGAAGGTATAAATGAACTCCTGATTTACAGCCCGTCTTTAGGTAGAGCCCCTCCTTTTTCCATGGTCAACCCTTCTCTCCTTTCTCTGCCCATAATAATGGACACGGTGTTTTTATGAGAGTACCAGACCAATCCCTATTCACACTGCAGCACCGAGTCGGCACTAAATGGCCTCGTTCAGCTCACTGCTATTAAACAGCTCATAAAAATTGTCCACACAACCGCTTGAGTCACACAGATGCAAGTACATGGCTCCTGATCCCAGCGTGATGCGGTTTGAGACAGCTGGGGTTGCCTATTTGCCATCTAATGGATGATGGTTAGGCATCTAAAATGACCTGAATTAACCATAACCAAGTTAGAATTACTCTTGGGTATTAAAATCAATCACACGAATGAACGCGGCCTCCACAGTGACCATACAAAGATGCAAAGCATGCTTATTACTAAATAAATAAAATTATTTGATTATATGAAAAGAAAGACATACAAGATCAGGGACGCGGAAAGTAGGGGTGCTGAGGGGGCTGCAGCACCCCGTTTTCACATGGTTGCAAATGCAACGCCAAGTTTGTTCATTTAAATTTATTCAGTTTTAGCATTTAATAATTTATTTGTAATGATCTCTGAAATGTAAATTTTACGTGGGCTATAATAAACCCATGTTTATCTTTATAAACATGATTAATTTTACTTGTGATGTATTCTAAATGGGATGATTAGCCTAATCCTCATTAACACGTGATGCTAGCGCGTGGTATCAGACATGAACTGTACAGAATGCGAACAAGGTTAACTTTAATACACGGAGATAATGGCGCAAAAGCGAATATCAGATTTTTTTAAATGCCCATCCCAGCAATGAAAAAATGTAATTAAATTAAACCATCCAAGATGTGAATGAGTGTTTTTTTTTTCTTCAGAATAGATTTGGAGAAATTCAGCATTACATCACTTGCTTACCAGTGGATCCTCTGCAGTGAATGGGTGCCGTCAGAATGAGAGTTCAAACAGCTGATAAAAATATCACAATAGTCCACAAGTAATCCACATGACTCTGTCTTGTAAAGTGAAAAGCTGCATGTTTGTAAGAAACAAATCCATCAAGACATTTCAAAATTGTCCTCTATCCATAATACTACTTTCTCCAGTGAAAAAGTCATCTCATCTGCACAAGGAGAAATATGCACAGATCAAGCACCAATTACACGCAAAAACAGTCCAAAATAGTTCTAAACAAACATGTTTGTGGATTTTGATGTGAGATGATGGGAGGACTGGACTATCAGCTGTTTGGACTCTCATTCTGACGGCACCCATTCACTGCAGAGCATCCATTGGTGAGCAAGTGATATAATGCTAAATTTCTCCAAATCTGGGGAACAAACAAACTCAACTATATCTTGGATGGTCTAAGGATTAGTACATTTTCAGGAAGTTTTCATTTTTGGGTGAACTATTCCTTTATATCAGCACAGTGTGAGACAAACGTCAATTAAACAAGTCACAAACAGTCATACAAACTTATTTAACCAATCAGAATCAAGTATTCCAGAGAACCGTGCTATAATAATAATAATTATTAGCGACTTCTCCGAGGGTCGTGGAAATTCAGGTTCTTTCCCACCCTGCTTGCTTTCTCTTTCTTTTCTTTTTCTTTTTCTTTTTCTTTTTCTTTCTGCCTGACACACTGTGAGTGAAGGATATCAAATTCCCCTGCAAGCTCTCGGACAGGTGAGCGCTGCTTTGGGTGACCTCGATCTCTCACATTACAGTGCTAAACTGCAACTCCCTGCTGTTCTCGATTACACACGTATGCCTGCACACACACAGGTGTGATCCTTACACACCAGTCTGTTTCACTTGTCACTGAGTATCATACATCACTAAAGCCAAGAGTTTTAAATTACAGTGCATTATATATACCTCTGACATGATCATACAAAAGTGTTCTGTGCAAAGACTTGACTTATTTGATATATTTGGGGTCAGTAAGAATTCAGTGGTCAGGGTTGCATTTATTTGATCAAAAATACAGCAAAAACAGTAATACTGTGAAATATTATTACAATTTAAAATAACTGTTTTCTATATGAATGTATTTTAAAATGTCATTTATTCCTGTGAAGGCAAAGCTGAATATTCAGCAGGCATTATTCCAGTCTTCAGAGTCACATGATCCGTCAGAAATCATTCTAATATGCTGATTCAGTGCTCAAAAACATTTATTATTATTATTATTATGAATATTGAAAACAATTGTGCCTAATATTTTGTAGAAATATTTTTTTTAGGATTCTTTGATGAATAGAAAGTTAAAAAGAACAGCATTTATTTGAAATAGAAATTGTAATCAATTGAATGTATCCTTGCTTTCTGTACATTTGATACTATTAAGTTTAAACTTAAAGACCTCATGTTGGAAATATTTTTATCAATAATATTCAATATTTTCACTGACAATATCACTCCATTGATGCTTTAGTAGGAATTTAATATTAGCTTCATTGTGAGCCAATGTAATCTGCACAAGTGGTATTGCTATAATAATATTATATTTTATATCACATTCATCTAAAAGACACATTGAGCAAAACCAGTCCTGTTAGGACACGGGTGTCAAACTCAGGTCCTGGAGGGCCGGAGTCCTGCAGAGTTTTGTTCCAACCCTGCTCCAACATACATACCATGTAGTTTTCAAATAAGCCTGAATGACTTGATTAGTTGTATCAGGTGTGTTTAATTAGGGTTGAATCTAAACTCTGCAGGGCTCCGGCCCTCCAGGAATTGATTTTGACACCCCTGTGTTAGGAGGATCTCGGTGGGTAGTTGAGACAGTAAAATACCTACTACACACAAAAGACCAACAAAAGATTCCAATGTGCTCCTCAAGCAACCACGATATAATTACCACAAATTCAAAAGACAACTGCAGCATTACCAAGTGATGAAAAAAAACAGAACGAAAAGCATAGAAAGAGTAAGTGGGGGGAAAGAGAGGAAAAATTAATAACAGAAAGTTGATCTATGTAATCATCCCTAGTTGGGACAACCGTGCTTTTGTGGTCAGGCTGGAACACTTGTGCTGAGGTGGAATCTCAGAAAGTTTTCAAGGGCTCTTTAGCATGCTCTTACAACACTCAGTGAGAAAGCACCTGCACTTTTCGTCTCTCTCTGATCTGTGAAATGATGTCGACACATTCATTTTGAAGACAGAGTTGAATGATTTGTTGCACAACCTTCAAAAAGACAACACGTTTAGCATCTATGTATACAAACAAGAGGAAATGTAAGTTGAAATGCTGTTTCGCATTCACTGTTGGCATTGAATACATAGCAGTTTTAGATATCAGGGCGTATTTCTTCCTTCACCTGCAGTGACTCAGAGGTTAATACTTGTCTTGTGGTTCTCCACTATCTCCATCAGGGTTATGTAACACCAAGAGGGCAGTGTGGGTGTGTTCCAGGTGCAGCCATTCATTTCTGTCAGTCACACTATTATGATATGATAAAGAGGAAATGCAATGGCCAGGCTTGATATTACTGGCAAATGTTATTTAGGACATTGAAAATATTTTAGTTATTATTCATTGGTTTTTAGTGTCAGAATATTTGATTTGATTCTTGCAGAATATTTCAAGATACACTGTCATGATAAACAAGTGTTTTCAATTTTTTTTTTTTTTACTACAGATACTTCAGTGGAACAACATT
>NW_015544201.1:612438-613158 GCF_001515605.1 Sinocyclocheilus anshuiensis
AAAGAGAGGAAACATTAATGACAGAATGATGATCTATGTAATCGTCCCTAGATAGGTCAACTGTGGTATTGTGGTCAATCTGGAACACTTGTGCTTAGGTGAAACCTCAAAAAGTTGTCAAGAGCTCTTCAACATGTTCTTACAACAATCAGTGAGAAAGCACCTGCACTTTTCATCTCTTGCTGATCCGTGAAATTTCGACACATTAATTTTGAAGACAGAGTAGAATGATTTGTTGTCAAAATACAATACATTTAGCATCTAAGCAGACAAACAAGAGGAGGAGTAGGCTAGGTTAAAATCCGGTTTTGCACCCATGTATGGGTTGGCATTGTAAACATGGCAGTTTTAGATATTAGAGCATATATCGTCCTCCACCTGCAGGGACTCAGAGGTTAATACTTCTCTTGTGGTTCTCCTCTATCACCATCAGGGTTATGTAACACCAAGAGGGCAGTGTGGGTGTGTTCCAGGTGCAGCCATTCATTTCTGTCAGTCACACTATTATGATATGATAAAGAGGAAATGCAATGGCCAGGCTTGATATTACTGGCAAATGTTATTTAGGACATTGAAAATATTTTAGTTATTATTCATTGGTTTTTAGTGTCAGAATATTTGATTTGATTCTTGCAGAATATTTCAAGATACACTGTCATGATAAACAAGTGTTTTCAATTTTTTTTTTTTTTACTACAGATACTTCAGTGGAACAACATT
>NW_015544201.1:613422-621910 GCF_001515605.1 Sinocyclocheilus anshuiensis
TATAATATAAGAACATATAATATATAATACATAAAGTAGTTATTATATTATGTACATAATATAAGAACTATTTTGCTTTATAACTAAAGCATTCCCAGGCCACCATCATTTTAGTTGACAAAATTCTAAATCTAGCACAGTCTCTAGTATGTCATTGCTTGCATATAATGTAACAAGCCAGTGTCAAAAGAGACTTTATTGCGCTGATGCTACTAAGACAAGTCTTTTGGCGCCATCTGGTGGCCGTAATGCCACTGTTACACCTGTTAACCATATATATGAAAGCATTTATAATAACGCGGAACATGAATTATACATTAAATCTGACAAAACAGATATTTAATTGTATGTATTTGAATAAATCAATATTGCAAAACATTGCAGGCAATTTTCCCAGGTCGGACAGCGAATCGCATATTTTATATTCTGTGGCATTGCCATTGTAACTGTATGTCTAATTTATCAGTCAGATTGTGTGCAATATGTACTGTGCCATCACACAAGTCACTACTTACAGGCAATGCATGCTTATCTTAACTGCAGCTTGATTGTAGTGAAAACTGCTAGTTTTGAACAAGTGCTGATGATATTAATGTCCTGGACATTGATCATGGGGAGTTGACTTGGAATTGAAAAGCTGACGTGTCCTGTGGTGTGACACGCTAAAATTATTTTGGACAGCATAAGTCTGTAGCATTTTGCTAATTTATTTATAATTTATTATTATGCATGCAGCATTTACAACACTAATTCAGAGAGTACATGGAATATTTATACCTTTAAAAATGAATGTCACCCCATTTAAAATGTAGTGAGGCAAAATGTGATTACAAAAGTTAAAAAAAAAGACAAATAATTAGTGGACAGATACAGAACTTGAGGCATTTTTTCTTTAAACATTCAGCCATAAGAAAGTCAAAGGGCACCTTATTGAACTGTTTCATGCAGTGTCGACGGTTAATGGTAGATGTGAAATGTGAGTAGTGCAGCTCCTCACACAAAAATATAAACCGACTTGTTAAACGAATAATTCCAGTTTTAACAAACACATAACTAGAGAAAACATTTCTCGCTTAAAGCAGCACTATGTAACTTTTGGCGCTCTAGCGGTTAATAAACAGAACTGCACACATCCCGCGGAAGAACATTCCAACCGGAGCTACTTCTCTAAGTTTATGTCTATGGCGATTCACGCAGGTATGTGTTACTCCGCAGCGGTGACGACCCGACCAGGCTACAATAGTCCAAATATAAGTACTTATAAGTGTACCGTAGTGATTCGGAATAAGACAAAAACGCGGTTTGGAAGATGAATTCATGATGTACTCGCTCATTATATACATTTTGCAAATTTTGAACACAGAAAAAGTTACATAGTGCTGCTTTAAGGAGCACAGACTACATACAAAACCTTAATAAAAACAACTATATTTGCTAGCATCTCCAGCAGTGACCTGACCAATAAAATATACTTCATTTAAATACTGCATCCTACAAATCCTTGTCATTTTGTTGTGATGTGACACACAAATACATTTCTATAAAAATATTACATCACTAGCTTGAACTTTGTGCAATATCCCACAAGAGTAGCATTCTTATTAAGAATATGTGCAAGACAAAAATAATTCATTGTCATTTAAATCCTCTCATTAAGTGCATTCCTTTTAAGCCACAATCTGCAAAACTTACTTGTTATAACATATAAACTGTTCCTCTATCTGTGTCAAATCTCTGTCCCACTGATTCCCTGAAAAAGGCTTTTCTTCTTTCCGATAACTGACTACAGTCTATGTTGTAATAGTTATGATTGTGAAAATGCATTGTCGCAAACAACACTGTATTGCAACACAAACTGTATGGAGGTTATCATCATTTGCACAACCCACGTTGTGACCAACTTAACAGATAACATTCAGTTCATGGAGAGGATCTCTTTTGTTCAGTCTTCAATAAGGCATCATCATTTAAAATAACTAAGAATATTTAAGTCATAAATATATATATATATCATGATGATAAATGATTCATTGTAGTCATAGCAGTGGTGATATGTCATGCAAGGAGCTGATAGGAAATGTAGATCCATCACCGATAAAGCAAGCAGAAGGTGGGGAGTGGGAGAATCTAAAAGCAAAGTTTCATTTTCATGCAGGATTTTGGAAATTCCCCCATCTCATTCAGAAGCGGAAACAGTCATTAACTTCATCTGGGCAGTCAAAGTTGATTCCTTCACACAAGGAGTCCTCAAAAAATAGGAAAAAAATGTCAAGATAAAGTTAAACTTCAACATAAAGAGTATTAGGATCTTTAAGTTCTATCATATATACTAGAATACTTCATAAGAAACTACCTAAATCACTTCACATTTTCAATTAAAAACAATTCAAAATATTTTTTTAAAGATTAAATAACATTCAATTAAATAAAAAAATCTATTTTTTTAACATGCCCTCTCTTTGAACTCTGTGATCACTTGATGAAGGCACTGTATAAAACTGCATTCGAAAGGTAGACTTGACTAAATAGCTGTTCGACTTCAAATCGATATGCTTATCCTGGTTTTATATGCTTGCAGTATATAAATAATACTTTCACTTAGTGTAACAATTAATTAAAACTTTTGCAAGAGTAAATAGGTTTCTCTGCAAAGATATAATATTACAATCCTAGGACAACTGGAAAACTTGCATCTGAAGTGTCCTGAGTATATGCATAATTCAGTCACTCATCGCAATTAAGCCACGATATACACATAAATAAAACATCTGATTTAAACTTCCAATGTAAATGCAAGTTCTAACTGAGAATCATCATACAATCAAAACAGCACATGGTTTGTGACATCACATCCACTGAAAACAACTTTCTAAAAATGCAATGGGGTGAAAAAGCTTTACTCACAGATGACTACCAACCACATGAGACTGTGGAAATAGAGAGAGGAGGATGAAGGGGAGGGGAGGAAGAAAGAGGGGAGACAAATATGGAGAAGAGAACTGAAGCCCAAGGACAAATTGGCATGTTCAGAGTAAAACATGGACATAGAATATTCATTACTGAAGCACATCACTTTGAAGAGATTTACCCAAAAATTGTTATCATTTACTCACCATCATGTCATTCCAAACCATAAGACTTTTGTTCTTCTGCAGAACACAAAAGGAGATGTTATGCTGCTAGTTTCTATACAATAAAAGCTAATGGTGACCAGGGTCAGACTCCTGTTTAGTAAGCATGGTAATTTCACTGGAAATAGATCTTACAAATCCCAAATTGAGAATTAAGATGGGAAGTTTCTATAATACAGCCCCAATTGTTATTGAATTTCTTCTTTGTAACAGATTTGGAGAAATTTAGCATTACATCACTTGTCCATCAACTTGTCCATTAATTCATCAATCCATTTATTGGATTGATGGATGTTTCTTCTGACCAAAATACGATTCCATTGGAAAAAGTCCCCTATTGTCCTCTCACATCAAAATCCATCTACATCAGGGGTGGGCAAACTAGGCCCTTCCAGGTCACTTTCCTTCAGAGTTTAGATCCAACTCTAATCAAACACACCTGCACCAGCTAATCATTGTCTTCAAGACTACTAGAAAGCTACAGGCAGGTGAGTTTTATCAAGGTTGGATCAAATCTCTGAAGGAAAGTGGCCTGGAAGGGCCAAGTTGGCCCATCACTGATCTACATATTTGTTTAGAACTGTTTTGGTTTGTTTTCGTTCGTAAACGGTGCTTGATCTGTGCATATTTCTCTCCTGATTCAGACAAGACAATATTTTAACTGAAGAACGCAATATTATTGATAGAGGACTTATATTTATCCGGAAACAAAGGTTTGAAGTTAAAAACATCTTACTGATGGGCGCAGCTTTTCATTTCACAAGACGTTCACTGATGGACTGGAGTTGTGTCTTGTATTTATGAATTACTCTGATGTTTTTATCAGTTGTTTGTACTCTCATTCTGATGGCACCCATTCACTGCAGAGAATCCATTGGTGAGCAAGTGATGTAATGCTAAATTTCTCCAAATCAGTTCCGATGAAGAAACAAACTCATCTACATCTTGGATGGCCTGAGGCTGAGCAAATTTTAAGCACATTTTCATTTTTGGGTGAATTATTCCTTTAAATATTTCTAGCCATTTTTGGTCACCATTCACTTTCATTGTATGGAAAAAGAGCAGATAAAATAGTTTTTTATGTTCCACGGAAGCACCCATGAGTTTAAGTAAATGTTGACACACGTTTCATTTTGGGGTGCACATGAAATAAACTGGCAACAAGAAAATAATTCACTGATTTTGATCTGGTCTTAGGGAGAAATCAAGAAGGAAAACAATTAGATTTGCACATGTTGTTCTAAATACAAGTAAGATAATGCCAATTAGTTAGCTGGTAAGTTATGAACTGTGGTGAGCACCCATACAGAATAACAAAAAATAATCCCAAAATGAACAAAAAGTTAGCAAAGATCATGCACTTACAAAAGAAAAAAAAAAAAGAACGAGACTGCCAAACTGAACTCACTCATGCAGTTAGCACAATCGTTACTGGGTGTGACATTCAGGGGTGATTCAGAACACCAGGGTGAGGGGTGGGTTAGTGTGTACAACACCGGGTAAGTCGAGTCCATTTAATGTTACAGGGCTTTAGGTTCTGACACTAACTTGGCTTTGCTGAAGCAGCAGCGCCCCGTGGTGCATCAGGGTGGTGGGGGAGGGGGTGAGGGGCAGCCAGGGCCAGTTGCCAGCGCTGTAGAGGCGGGGCCGCTTAACCTGGTCATGACTGGAGAGGGGGGTGTAACTATTCCGCCTTAGCAGAGGGGCGGAGTCTCGTCTGACTTTCCTCTGGTTTGAGATGGGAGAGACTGGGTGGGTTAAAAGAGAGACTGCCTACACACACACATCTCAATAGCGAACAAGACACTTCAGTCTTCAGTCTCCACAAAACAATCAAATGACATGTTAGCTGCAGGTATTCCTAAAGATAATCCACATTTATGCATATACAGACTAAAAAGTATAATACATTACTCCAGGTTAACATTATAAAATATCAAACATGTCAATGCAGTGATGAAGAACACATCACTAAAACACAATGTTGTTCAATGGAGCGTTCAACTCACTAATAAGCATAACTCACAACACAAATCCAGTTACAGTACAACCACAGGCTGCTGGCACATCTTAACTATAATTAACACACAAACCTGTATATCACAACTTTACAAATATTATTGCAAAGCAACAACATTTAGAGGGGAGGGTTGAACCTGACTGATGAGTTGAATAAGCACAAGAGGAAGATGATTTATGTCTAATCAAACCTTTTGTGATGATAAAAAAGTGATGCACTTAGAATCAGTGTTATTTTAGTATTATTTATATACTATTATAGTATCACTAACATTTTAGATTTTTAAAAATATTTTCAGTTTTTAATTTGATTTTAGAATATGTAGTTTTGCTATGTGCTTTTGTCATTTTATTAGTTTATATGTTAATATATAGTTCATATAGTTACATTTTATCTCAGTTTTAGTCATTTTAGAACTTTGACTTGCCAATGCAACATTTCTAATTGTAATATTAATTACACCACATTTGAAAGTGACTGCCTTTCTAGATGTACAATATTGAAGTAAATGATTCTATGACACTACTATCATATTGTAATGTATAATTGCATTTAACATTTATTGCAAATTTGTAAGCAAATTTACATTCAAATTAGGGCTGCACGATAAATCGCATGCGATATTTAACGCACATCTCGTCAGAAAGCAAATGTATTTATTTTTTTTACAAACTAAGGTTAGAGTCAAAATTATTTTCTTTGGTAACTGGCATGTCATGCTGTTAATAGAGCTTAAGTTGTATTGAACCCAAAAAGCTGCTTTAATCAGGGGGTTCTCTGAGAAAACCAACAGGCAGCACAGACATCAACATGCAGTGATGAAATTGCAATTCCAGATCAAAACAAAACCTATAAGATATCAAAAGCTCTACCACAGGAAAACATAGCATGCTTGTGAAGTTTCAAAAACATTATTGAAAAAAGATACAAATCCATGAGCTTAATGTGGCACCAATTATTTTAAAATGAATATTTAACCCTCTACCGCATGGTGTAGCCATATGGCAACATACTCTTTGTGTTAATCTTCCATTAATATTTCATACTGCAAGAGAGAACACCACAGAGACAAATGAGGACTCACCAGTGGTCGGTCCCGATGTGTATTCACTGCCTCCACATTCAGATAAAACATCTCCACTTTGCAACCTAAAACATGAACCAGAATGATCTGTGAGCAGAAGTTGTGCAAGTTTGACAATAAACAAAAGTGAGGAAGCAACTGTCCGACCCACCATAAGCAACAGGAGTGAGCTTCATGACCGTATGAAGGGGACATTTCAAATAGGGGAGATCATCTATGAGAGAAAAGATAAAAAATAAAAACAAGTTTCAGTTGACAGTCTTAAACTTTTCTGTGATGTATTGATCATTATTGTTGCATATTCTGCTCAGTTATCAGTATAGCTGGCTGATTTAGATGAGGTTTTGTTGAAACTGTGAGAATGATCAGCTAGAATGGGCAAAAAACACAACAAAGCAATCAGTAATGTTTTTTTAATAATTAAAAAAAAACAAAAAACGTTAACGCTACATGAAAACATTTTTCTGGCATATATACATACATTACCTCAATTCAGCCGTGATGCATTAAATTGATAAAAAGTGACATTTTTGAGGCCAGTGTAAATGTTGGAAGGGTAAGTAAAAATATGCTGGCCAGCAGAAAATAACATTTGTTGATTTTAGTATTTTTTTTCTCAAGTGAAAGTGCATCTTGCCTGCACTCTTGTCCAAGAAATAGGCTAGTAGGCAGCGCATAACTGCCTGGTGGCAGATGACCAGTACATTGCCTTGTCTCTCAAGCTCCATAATCACAGGCTCCAGTCGCTGAACCAGGTCCTGATACGACTACAAGAAGAGAGAGCCTTTTAAAATAGTCAGACCTTCCCACAAGAACACAGATAGCAACAAAAACCAGAAAACCTGCAGAACTACAGAGAGTGAGAAGCAACAAACTCTGAAGAACTGCAACAAAGTGATACGCTCATCACGTGCTGTACCTCTCCTCCTGGATATCTGTAGTGGTATTTGTCCTGATCCCTTAAAAAAAACTCTTCTGGGAATGTGTTCAGGATCATTTCATAGGTCATCTCCTCACATAAACCCTGTGTCAGAGCAATAAACACTGATAAATGAACATATAATAAGCCCCACTTTATATTAAGTGGCCTTAACTACTATGTACTTACATCAAAAATTAAGTACAATGTACTTATTGTGTTCATATTGTATTGCAAAACACTTTTGCTGCTATTGAGGTGGGATACGGGTAAGGTTAGGGACATGTTTGTTGGTATGGGTAGGTTTAAGGGTGGGTTAAGGTGTAAGGGATGGGTCAACTGTGTAATTATAAATGTAATAACAGAAATTAATTACAGATGTAATTACATGCAGGTATTTTTAAAATATAAGTACAATGTAAAAACATGTATGTACACAATAAGTGCATTGTACCAAATTATTAATTTAAATGTAAGTACATAGTTGTTAAGGCCACTTAATATAAAGTGGGTCCATATAATACATATAAAATGCATGTAATCTCCGCTAGAATCGGAGCATACTAACAGCATCTATCTCATTGAGGATTTTCCACTGTTCATATGGAACTCCCAGCTCTTCAGCCGTCTGGATGGTTCTCCTTAACTGGCTGGTCCAAACCTTCAAGTTGGACAGCTTATGCTCCTCAATGAACTCACACAGGGTGCTTGCAAACTACTCTCAAAGGAGAGAGAAAGTCAAGCATCTTCTGATCAATAAACGCTATAAAGACAGCACTAAATAAGTTCAGACCTGTCTCCCTCGGGGAGAGAGTTCAGAATCTCCTCCAATGCGGCGCTGGATGTTGTGCTCGCTCTCTCCGTGCCTGCACAGGTAGATGGAGTGCGAGTGCACATGGATGTTCATGAGGTAGTAGACGATCTTGCTCTGGATGTAGTCCTGAACACGGTTCACCAGGAACCGATGGCCTACATTCATCACTTTAATGAAGGACAAATTTCTAGGAAAAATAAGTGAATGCTATGATCAGGAAAGCCTTTTTCTCTGTATTAGTTGGTGCCTGCTAAGCCATGAAACACTATTATAATACACAATTAAACTTTGGTGTGAAACCCGTTCTGCACCTTTTGTGCAATAGATAACAGTGAATCAAAACAGAGGTTATTTACATATAAATGCCTTATAAATGCCTTAAAAGTAGCCGTTTATCTTCTGGTCATGTGGTCACAGTCATCTTAAATATGTTCTTCGCTTAGGAAACCCTGACTAACATTAAATGTACTGAATTTGACATCATTAATCAAGTTTTTATTCTATTTGACAGTGCCAAATA
>NW_015544201.1:624384-625433 GCF_001515605.1 Sinocyclocheilus anshuiensis
ACAGAAATTAATTACAGATGTAATTACATGCAGGTATTTTTAAAATATAAGTACAATGTAAAAACATGTATGTACACAATAAGTGCATTGTACCAAATTATTAATTTAAATGTAAGTACATAGTTGTTAAGGCCACTTAATATAAAGTGGGTCCATATAATACATATAAAATGCATGTAATCTCCGCTAGAATCGGAGCATACTAACAGCATCTATCTCATTGAGGATTTTCCACTGTTCATATGGAACTCCCAGCTCTTCAGCCGTCTGGATGGTTCTCCTTAACTGGCTGGTCCAAACCTTCAAGTTGGACAGCTTATGCTCCTCAATGAACTCACACAGGGTGCTTGCAAACTACTCTCAAAGGAGAGAGAAAGTCAAGCATCTTCTGATCAATAAACGCTATAAAGACAGCACTAAATAAGTTCAGACCTGTCTCCCTCGGGGAGAGAGTTCAGAATCTCCTCCAATGCGGCGCTGGATGTTGTGCTCGCTCTCTCCGTGCCTGCACAGGTAGATGGAGTGCGAGTGCACATGGATGTTCATGAGGTAGTAGACGATCTTGCTCTGGATGTAGTCCTGAACACGGTTCACCAGGAACCGATGGCCTACATTCATCACTTTAATGAAGGACAAATTTCTAGGAAAAATAAGTGAATGCTATGATCAGGAAAGCCTTTTTCTCTGTATTAGTTGGTGCCTGCTAAGCCATGAAACACTATTATAATACACAATTAAACTTTGGTGTGAAACCCGTTCTGCACCTTTTGTGCAATAGATAACAGTGAATCAAAACAGAGGTTATTTACATATAAATGCCTTATAAATGCCTTAAAAGTAGCCGTTTATCTTCTGGTCATGTGGTCACAGTCATCTTAAATATGTTCTTCGCTTAGGAAACCCTGACTAACATTAAATGTACTGAATTTGACATCATTAATCAAGTTTTTATTCTATTTGACAGTGCCATCACAGTCATCTTCTTCGCTTAGGAAACCCTGACTAACATTAAATGTACTGAATTTGACATCATTAATCAAATTAATCAA
>NW_015544201.1:629202-651032 GCF_001515605.1 Sinocyclocheilus anshuiensis
AAATGCAAACCAAACATCACAACATACCAGGATGTTAGCTGCAATAACCTCTGGATCATCACATACTGACTCCACAAAAAACACCTGCAAAGGTAAACAAACACAAATAGGAAAATAATGACCACACATCACTTCTGCAAAACGATAACTATGGAAGTGCACATTTGGCTGTGATACCTTATGCATTCTCCTGTACAAAATTTATTATAAGATCCCGCCTCCCCCAGGTTGTGTTTGTGGCATCAAATACCTTAAAAGGACAAAAACAGATTATATCAAATATAAAGAAAGAAGTCCTGAACCTTATTAATATTCATAAACACTCCACGTCCCTATTACATTTAAGTAAATAATAGAGGTGAACAGAAAAAAAAAGGTAAATCCTTACAGCTATTTGTACACCTTCCTCATTCAGGTAGATCTTTACATCTTGCAGGGCCACCAAGGCACACTGTCTATTTGGGAAAATGAAAAAAATGCAACAATAGACATGCACTGAATTCAAGTAAACTCAGTTCTCAGGAAAAACATGAACTGACCTGTCAGAAGTGCACTAATGTAACCTTCAGGAAATGTGTTGAAATATATTTTTTGTCATTGCACCATCACATTAGTCTAACTGGCTTTATTTAATCACATTTGTTTCTTTGTTTACTGAAAACATTGTAAACATATGAAAGCGAGCAGCTTGGACATTCTGCAAAACATCTCCTTTCATGTTCCACGGAAGAAAGAATGTCATAAGGTTTGGAAAGCCATAAGGGTGTGAGTCATGATGACAAAATGGTCTTTTTGGGAGAACTATCCCATTAAATTAAACAAAGATATAATCCTACTTTCGTATCTTCATGGCTTCCTTATTGTCATGTCTGAAGAAGTCATAAGACTTGTACGCTTTAACTGCTTCCCTCCGGTACACCCCCAGGTTAAACACTGCAAGATAACCCCAAAAACACAAGAAATTATGGTTAATCTTCACATGCTGTCACGGTGTGTGTGGAGAGATGAAGCAAGGACTCAAGTGCAGGATGAATGGTTCTTTCTTTTAATAATAAAATGAAACAAAAACAAACTAAAACAACCCCGAGGGGGAAAAACAGACAGGCAGGCTAGGAACTGCACTACATGCAGACATAACACACACAATGAAAAACGATGGATCAGCACAGGATTACAGACACCAGGAGAATAAATAGGAAACCAAATGAGGAGGCTAGCGAGGGAGACACAGGTGGAGCAACTTAAACAATAATGAGGTAACAAGATGGGCGGGGCAAGACAATAGACAGGAGAGAGCACATGGCACCAAACAAACACGACACAAGCCATGTGCTCACAGAAAACAGTCGTCATCTGGTGGCCATTCTGGGCACACCCGCTGAAGACTGTGACACATCCTTTATCGGTTCTAGCGCAACTGTTATGCATCAAGGTGACATCACTCTGCATGTAAAGATGGAACAGTTCAATTCTCATTGCATTAGGAATCTCTGACTTCAGTTACAGTGATTAAAACACTTGCATTGTAGGTCATGACGTAGTCATGAGAGTTTGAGTTGAAATGTGTTGGGTTGCCTACACATTTAAATAATGCAAGTTCCAATTTAGCCTCTTGATAGACCATCATGTCAGAATGGTCAGCTGAGAGCTAAATGATGCATGTAAAAGTGAAGACAGATTATATTTATAGTGAGTGTCATTTGATATGTTGCAACTGTCTAAATTCAGCTGCCCACTCACCCTTTGTGGGAACTCCAATCCAGTTGAGGTAGCGCGTGAGTTTCTTTGACATGTACGTCTTGCCTCTGGCAGGGAGGCCGATCATGACAATCATGGTGGGGGAGTTAGTCATGTAAGACGCCCATGCTGTGGTCAGACAGGCACAGAAAAACAGACAGACAATATCAACAACACAAAATGAGCTAGAGGAAGTTACAATCTACAGTACTAATTATAATTTGTCAAATGTAAATTTCACATATGGGACACCAACAGAAGATGTTTGCACTTGTGGTTTATGGTACTTTCCACAAACAAACTACAAAATAGGACCTGAAACTCTGTGACTGTTGACACCTCGCTTGCATTAAGGCAAATTTTTTGCCATGACTCCAATCTTCAGTGTCACATGATCCATCAGAAATCATTCTAATATGCTGATTTGATGCTCAAGTAACATTTCTTATCCTTGCTGAAAATCGAAAGTTGTGCTGCTTAATATTTTTGTGGAAACTGTGACAGATTTTTTTTCAGGTTCTTTGATGAATATAAAGTTCAGAAGAATAGTATATCATTATAACAATATAACAATAACATTATGAATTTCTTTACTGTCACTTTTGATCAATTTTTGTCCTTTATGAATCAAAAAAATATTTTGAACTGGTGTATAATATATTGACTCCAGTCTAATTTAAAGCATTACATTTCTTTCAATACTATTTATAAAACAGTATTGTGTCTATTTAGTTATTCTTCCAAGATAAATGAATGATTTATTTAGACATATTTATAATAGTTTTATTTTTTACAATATAAATGGGTCTTTATTATATAATTTTATTTTATATGATATTATATTTATTATATAGATGCTTGCAATGCTGCTTAAAACAAATAACGCCAAAACAGACAAAAGGTTGAATCTAAAGCAGAAAATATATGTACATGTGTTATGTCTCTATTTTCTAAACATTCTTACTTGTCATATTCATCAGGATCTAGTGGTTGGTAAGTGACTTTATAACATTCTATGCGTTTCAGGAAATCATCCATGACTCGCTCTCTGTGTGTCTCTGGATAGTCTGGACTTGAAACCTTGACATCCTGAAGATATAAGAGCACATAGGAGACAACTGTTGAGAAGACCATAAAAACCTATACTGGTATGTTGCTGTACTTTATTATACCATTAGTTTAAAGGAAATGCAAACCAAACATCACAACATACCAGGATGTTAGCTGCAATAACCTCTGGATCATCACATACTGACTCCACAAAAAACACCTGCAAAGGTAAACAAACACAAATAGGAAAATAATGACCACACATCACTTCTGCAAAACGATAACTATGGAAGTGCACATTTGGCTGTGATACCTTATGCATTCTCCTGTACAAAATTTATTATAAGATCCCGCCTCCCCCAGGTTGTGTTTGTGGCATCAAATACCTTAAAAGGACAAAAACAGATTATATCAAATATAAAGAAAGAAGTCCTGAACCTTATTAATATTCATAAACACTCCACGTCCCTATTACATTTAAGTAAATAATAGAGGTGAACAGAAAAAAAAAGGTAAATCCTTACAGCTATTTGTACACCTTCCTCATTCAGGTAGATCTTTACATCTTGCAGGGCCACCAAGGCACACTGTCTATTTGGGAAAATGAAAAAAATGCAACAATAGACATGCACTGAATTCAAGTAAACTCAGTTCTCAGGAAAAACATGAACTGACCTGTCAGAAGTGCACTAATGTAACCTTCAGGAAATGTGTTGAAATATATTTTTTGTCATTGCACCATCACATTAGTCTAACTGGCTTTATTTAATCACATTTGTTTCTTTGTTTACTGAAAACATTGTAAACATATGAAAGCGAGCAGCTTGGACATTCTGCAAAACATCTCCTTTCATGTTCCACGGAAGAAAGAATGTCATAAGGTTTGGAAAGCCATAAGGGTGTGAGTCATGATGACAAAATGGTCTTTTTGGGAGAACTATCCCATTAAATTAAACAAAGATATAATCCTACTTTCGTATCTTCATGGCTTCCTTATTGTCATGTCTGAAGAAGTCATAAGACTTGTACGCTTTAACTGCTTCCCTCCGGTACACCCCCAGGTTAAACACTGCAAGATAACCCCAAAAACACAAGAAATTATGGTTAATCTTCACATGCTGTCACGGTGTGTGTGGAGAGATGAAGCAAGGACTCAAGTGCAGGATGAATGGTTCTTTCTTTTAATAATAAAATGAAACAAAAACAAACTAAAACAACCCCGAGGGGGAAAAACAGACAGGCAGGCTAGGAACTGCACTACATGCAGACATAACACACACAATGAAAAACGACGGATCAGCACAGGATTACAGACACCAGGAGAATAAATAGGAAACCAAATGAGGAGGCTAGCGAGGGAGACACAGGTGGAGCAACTTAAACAATAATGAGGTAACAAGATGGGCGGGGCAAGACAATAGACAGGAGAGAGCACATGGCACCAAACAAACACGACACAAGCCATGTGCTCACAGAAAACAGTCGTCATCTGGTGGCCATTCTGGGCACACCCGCTGAAGACTGTGACACATCCTTTATCGGTTCTAGCGCAACTGTTATGCATCAAGGTGACATCACTCTGCATGTAAAGATGGAACAGTTCAATTCTCATTGCATTAGGAATCTCTGACTTCAGTTACAGTGATTAAAACACTTGCATTGTAGGTCATGACGTAGTCATGAGAGTTTGAGTTGAAATGTGTTGGGTTGCCTACACATTTAAATAATGCAAGTTCCAATTTAGCCTCTTGATAGACCATCATGTCAGAATGGTCAGCTGAGAGCTAAATGATGCATGTAAAAGTGAAGACAGATTATATTTATAGTGAGTGTCATTTGATATGTTGCAACTGTCTAAATTCAGCTGCCCACTCACCCTTTGTGGGAACTCCAATCCAGTTGAGGTAGCGCGTGAGTTTCTTTGACATGTACGTCTTGCCTCTGGCAGGGAGGCCGATCATGACAATCATGGTGGGGGAGTTAGTCATGTAAGACGCCCATGCTGTGGTCAGACAGGCACAGAAAAACAGACAGACAATATCAACAACACAAAATGAGCTAGAGGAAGTTACAATCTACAGTACTAATTATAATTTGTCAAATGTAAATTTCACATATGGGACACCAACAGAAGATGTTTGCACTTGTGGTTTATGGTACTTTCCACAAACAAACTACAAAATAGGACCTGAAACTCTGTGACTGTTGACACCTCGCTTGCATTAAGGCAAATTTTTTGCCATGACTCCAATCTTCAGTGTCACATGATCCATCAGAAATCATTCTAATATGCTGATTTGATGCTCAAGTAACATTTCTTATCCTTGCTGAAAATCGAAAGTTGTGCTGCTTAATATTTTTGTGGAAACTGTGACAGATTTTTTTTCAGGTTCTTTGATGAATATAAAGTTCAGAAGAATAGTATATCATTATAACAATATAACAATAACATTATGAATTTCTTTACTGTCACTTTTGATCAATTTTTGTCCTTTATGAATCAAAAAAATATTTTGAACTGGTGTATAATATATTGACTCCAGTCTAATTTAAAGCATTACATTTCTTTCAATACTATTTATAAAACAGTATTGTGTCTATTTAGTTATTCTTCCAAGATAAATGAATGGTTTTTAAATAAGTACATACAATTACTTTTTTCTATTTTTTAACCAAAAAGACCAAACGAATGTAAAATGCAAATGAAATCACTGAACTTTTTTTTTTTTAAATAATGAAAGAATTGTGTATTAAGAAAACATTGCCTCAGGTCAGCAATTTGATAATGACTGGAAAAAATACCTAGAACAAACCTTAAACAAATGTGCCTTTACCTTGATCTGCAATTTGAAACCAGCATAACAGACAATGCATATATAAATAAAAGGAAGCACAGCAGGTTTATTTCTAATCTAGACTGACAGTGAACTTCTGTTTAACAGCCTCAGTGACAGCTGACATTATAAGAAGGGCAACTGTGAAATGATCCAGGGCTGTTGTTAAAATTGAATAGGTCAGGAACAAAACTGTTATGTGGGAAACTCAGTAGCACAAACCTCTGTAACACCCATGAAACAGACCAGCATAACCAGCTGACCACCTTAGGCCAGTTTAAACATGGTTTCATTCAATTTCTTAGATCTGTGGGATGTGAAAGAGTGTGTACTTACAGCATTTCTTCTCTTGACCTCTGGGTTCTGATTTCTTGGCTTCAGCAGAACTGGTTGGACCAGCCTCCTGCTGCACCCATGCAGACATACTGAATCTGTCAGACTTTATCCAGCCCTCTACGAACACCTTGGCAATTGAATCGCCATTGGCTGTCTCTCTGTGTGTCTCTGGATAATCTGGACTTGAAACCTTGACCTCGTGAAGAAATAAGAGCACATAAGAGACAGCTGTTGAGAAGATCATGAAAAGCAATTCTGGTATGTTGCTATACTTCATTATACCATTAGTTTAAAGAAAATGCAAACCAAACATCACAACATAACATACCAGGATGTTAGCTGCAATAACCTCTGGATCATCACATACTGACTCCACAAAAAACACCTGCAAAGGTAAACAAACACAAATAGGAAAATAATGACCACACATCACTTCTGCAAAACGATAACTATGGAAGTGCACATTTGGCTGTGATACCTTATGCATTCTCCTGTACAAAATTTATTATAAGATCCCGCCTCCCCCAGGTTGTGTTTGTGGCATCAAATACCTTAAAAGGACAAAAACAGATTATATCAAATATAAAGAAAGAAGTCCTGAACCTTATTAATATTCATAAACACTCCACGTCCCTATTACATTTAAGTAAATAATAGAGGTGAACAGAAAAAAAAAGGTAAATCCTTACAGCTATTTGTACACCTTCCTCATTCAGGTAGATCTTTACATCTTGCAGGGCCACCAAGGCACACTGTCTATTTGGGAAAATGAAAAAAATGCAACAATAGACATGCACTGAATTCAAGTAAACTCAGTTCTCAGGAAAAACATGAACTGACCTGTCAGAAGTGCACTAATGTAACCTTCAGGAAATGTGTTGAAATATATTTTTTGTCATTGCACCATCACATTAGTCTAACTGGCTTTATTTAATCACATTTGTTTCTTTGTTTACTGAAAACATTGTAAACATATGAAAGCGAGCAGCTTGGACATTCTGCAAAACATCTCCTTTCATGTTCCACGGAAGAAAGAATGTCATAAGGTTTGGAAAGCCATAAGGGTGTGAGTCATGATGACAAAATGGTCTTTTTGGGAGAACTATCCCATTAAATTAAACAAAGATATAATCCTACTTTCGTATCTTCATGGCTTCCTTATTGTCATGTCTGAAGAAGTCATAAGACTTGTACGCTTTAACTGCTTCCCTCCGGTACACCCCCAGGTTAAACACTGCAAGATAACCCCAAAAACACAAGAAATTATGGTTAATCTTCACATGCTGTCACGGTGTGTGTGGAGAGATGAAGCAAGGACTCAAGTGCAGGATGAATGGTTCTTTCTTTTAATAATAAAATGAAACAAAAACAAACTAAAACAACCCCGAGGGGGAAAAACAGACAGGCAGGCTAGGAACTGCACTACATGCAGACATAACACACACAATGAAAAACGACGGATCAGCACAGGATTACAGACACCAGGAGAATAAATAGGAAACCAAATGAGGAGGCTAGCGAGGGAGACACAGGTGGAGCAACTTAAACAATAATGAGGTAACAAGATGGGCGGGGCAAGACAATAGACAGGAGAGAGCACATGGCACCAAACAAACACGACACAAGCCATGTGCTCACAGAAAACAGTCGTCATCTGGTGGCCATTCTGGGCACACCCGCTGAAGACTGTGACACATCCTTTATCGGTTCTAGCGCAACTGTTATGCATCAAGGTGACATCACTCTGCATGTAAAGATGGAACAGTTCAATTCTCATTGCATTAGGAATCTCTGACTTCAGTTACAGTGATTAAAACACTTGCATTGTAGGTCATGACGTAGTCATGAGAGTTTGAGTTGAAATGTGTTGGGTTGCCTACACATTTAAATAATGCAAGTTCCAATTTAGCCTCTTGATAGACCATCATGTCAGAATGGTCAGCTGAGAGCTAAATGATGCATGTAAAAGTGAAGACAGATTATATTTATAGTGAGTGTCATTTGATATGTTGCAACTGTCTAAATTCAGCTGCCCACTCACCCTTTGTGGGAACTCCAATCCAGTTGAGGTAGCGCGTGAGTTTCTTTGACATGTACGTCTTGCCTCTGGCAGGGAGGCCGATCATGATACGGTACGTTGTGCGTTGCACATCCATTCAGATGAACTGAAAAACAGCACAGATCACTTGACGGAGAGTGAAACTCTGAAGCGCTCAGTCAGAGTGTTCGGCGTGTGAAAATATATCTGAGCTAAACTTATACTTAGCCTCCAACTCACACACTGGCGAGTAAAATCTGAGAATTTATTAGCAATTGCCTAATATTAGACATCATTTAGTCGCATATGCGAGTGATTTACTCGCAATGTAGAGGGTTGCTATCACTCACTTACTCTTCCTGCTGTAAAAACATTCCTGCAGAGAGTAGGGGTGGAATAAGGACAATGTACGCAGCCTACGTTATTGGTTTATTAAAAAGAACTAACGACAATTTAAATCATTTTCTCCTCACAAAACGCTCTATTTAGTGACACTGCAGCTTTTATTCTTGCCACGTCGTCATTTTCGTAATGACCCGCAGCGCAGTAACAACAAACGTCGCGCTACATTGTAACAGAGAAGAGGATGCTGAGGATTCCATGTTCGGTCATCAGTAAACAGTAGCCTGTGCGGAGGGTTTGTCAGCAATTAGTCATTACATCATAAAATGAATAGATTAAAATTAAACACATGACTGAGATACGTAAAACGTGAGTTTCCAAATGGTCGTCCCTTCAAGCTCAGGGGGTCTGTATTTCATTCCGTCTCCACCGGTCCTACCGGCAGGTTTAATGTGTTTGCGCAGGGTGCTGTTGCTTCTGTCGCGTTTGCACTTGATGACCTTCCATAGCAACCAGCGCCAAGCTCGTGAGTGAAGGTGTCTCGACGTCACTGTTTACTTACCGTAATACCTGTGAAAGCATGACATCGCGTCCGTCTGTGAAGTGAATAGTAGACTTTCACCAAACATTACAGCGTGCTGGTAAGTGGTGGTGATTTTGATTAACCTCAGTGACTCGACTCTTTTGAATCATTAATTCTTTCGATTCCTGAACGGATTCGTTCAGTGACACTTTCATCGTTACATCTTAAAAGTCACAAACAATTTTTATAAAACTATAGAAAAAGACAATAACATCATAAATAAATAAGAAGTTTTAATTACGTCCATATGTCATTTTTACACACTCAAATTTCTTCTAGCATATTTCTTATTTGCTTTCATTTCGTTCACGAATTATCCAGTGATTGCCGTATAAAAGTATAGCAGTAAAATCACAGAACCCTCACTTTTCTACTTATGATAAATAAATTAAAAATAAAAATTAAGAAATAAGATTTTTGAGTCGTCAGTAATAGTACATTCACAATACTTCACTGCTGTTAAAATGTTATATGTGAAAACCCCCCCCACCCCAAACTCAAATATTTTGTTAAGGATTAATTGAGGAAGTTTCTTAGAGAAAGTTGTGTTTATTTGAATACAATGCCAGTAAAAGGTGCTCCCTCCAAGAGATTCAGTGTGCAAGTTTTTCAGTACCCTTTACTAAAAGCTCAAAACTTTCATTTCATTACCCATTCAGCGGTTGACAAATCCATGTCTCATAAATAGCTTATTTAAAAGTACTGATATATATATATTTCACAAGGCACATAGTGGTTCTGTTTTAAGTGGTTGCTTCCAGACCAGATAATACGCTTCCAGAGGATACATTTATGGGAAACAGCGGTCACTAATTGGAATATAACAGCAAGCTGTTAAGTAGTTACAGTAAGCAAGTGCATCAAGAAAGCAAGTGTGCTTTATGGTTCTACAATTCAAATACGAGCTCAACAAAAACAGCTGAGCTGAACACAGGTTTGTTGGACTGGCCGAAGGCACAGGGTATGGAAGAAAAGTCATGTATTAGTTTGGTCAGTAGATTCGCACAGTTTTTAAAAGATAACTTGGTCATCTGGTAGGTTGTGCACAAGCACATTTAAGAGTCTCTCTGGCCTCAGTGTTAAGACGCTGGCAGTGTAAAAGCATCACATCAAGGTTTGATCTTCCAGAGCTGTTAAAAAAAAAAAAACATGATGGATTTTGTTAAAGATTGCATGTATATGTTATACTGCTGTGTGATAAAAGTCATATACTACAAAGAGTGAGCAGTTCCCACTATGCTGATAACAGGAAGTAGTACAGATGCAGTTATGACTTTAGAGTCATAAAAACACAGATCATCAAGATCAATAACTCCAGACATCTGCATGTCAGCGGGACAATAAAACAGACCCAGGATACAGGTGGAGATAACCACTGTGCTTGGTGTGCAAATGTTCCCCTCACCCGGATGTTGAACCCTAGTAAATCGCTGACGGCAGCTGAGAGGGCTGACAGGATGACCACTCTCGTGATATTGTAGATCAGAGGGTTCACCGTCAGACCCAGCAGACGAAATGGAGTGTCCAATTCCTGAAAGTAGCAAATGATGGTCAATGCAAGCCTGAAATCTTTTATTTTTTTCCGATGAATGGCAATTTTCTGATGGTCTTACTTTCAGTAATTTTGTGGCCAGCCTCAGCACATTGTTCACTATGTTCAGCTGATCCTTTTTGTTGGGTTTCTTCTCCATCTTAAGATACAAGTTTATCTGAAACAAAAAATGGCTAACACTTTACAGTAAGTCTCCAACTGCTAACATTAGTTACTTACACCAGTTAAAATGAACTAACAATGAAAATAATTATAAAGAATTTGTTCATCTTAATTAATGTTAATTTCGACATTTAATAATGCTAAATATCTTTAGCATTATTATATATTGCAATTCTGAGTTTATATCTCGCAATTCTGAGAAAAAAGGTCAGAATTGTTGGATATAAACTCAGAATTGTAAGAAAAAAATTCACAATTACCTTTTTCATTTTTTAGCCAGTAGCGGAAACAAGCTTCTATAAACATGAACTAACATTAACTAATGAACAGATGCATTTTCATTAACTAACATTAACAAAGATTAATAACCACTGTTACAAATGTGCTGCTCATTGTTAATGTTAATGAGAGTCAGTAGTACATTCACAAAGGTTAACTAAAGGGACCTTATTGTAAAGTGTTTTCAGAAAATGTAACGCCAAACACAAAACTCCGCTTTAAGCAATGCTAGCGCCATTTATTTGCACCTGCGTAGTGCGCACTTGTGAATGGTTCAACTTCACTTGATTCTGAATAATACCGCCTCTTTGTTCTGTGTGGCTAGGGGTGGGCGATATACTGTAGCAAAAATATCATATCACGATTTTTTTTTTTTTTTCATGAAAATCACGATTCACGATTTTATCATGATTCTTTGTGATTTTGGTTTTACTATTTTGCAAGTTGTCTGGGCAGTACAGCCAAACTAACTTCCCTATTTTAAAAACAAAGCCTTACAAAATAGAAAATAAAAAAACAATGGGAAACATTTAGGCCAAAGTGGGCGTTATATCTTTGTCATTGTTTTATCTTTAAAATAAGAACAAAGACACATATCACAAATACACATAATATACAAAAAAGTGCTTTATTTTTCAGGTACATTATGTGTATTTAGCAGTCGCATTCAGGAAATTGAATAAACAAATATAAAAATAACACTATATACATGTCACTGTATACATTGATTCTTATTAAAACAACTGTATTAAAGTTCTTCAGTCAAGAGCAGGGATTGATTTTTCTCTGTGTTTTGTTGTTTTATTAACATTAAAGGGATAGTTCACCCAAAACTGAAAATTCTGTCATCATTTACTCACTCTCAAGTTCTTTTAAACCTGAATGAGTTTCTTTCTTCTGTTGAACATAACATTTATTTTGAAGAATGTGGGTAACCAAACAGTTGCTGGTCCCCAGTGACTTCTATAGTATTTTTCTTTCCTACTATCAAAGTCAATGGGGACCAGCAACTGTTTGGTTACCCACATTCTTTAATCTTCTTTTGTGTTCAGCACAAGAAAGAAATTAATTTTGTCCCAGGTTTGAGACAACATGTGATTGAGTAAATAATGACAGAATTTTAATGTTTGGGTGAACTATCCCTTTAATGACAAGCGGCAGCATGTTTAGTACAATTATTAGTCTGCTGTCCCTTTAAGTGCTGCACGCATGTAATATACTGTACAGGCACACATTCATTTTTCTCTTAACTTTTTACTTTCACTTTAGACAAAACAAAATGTGTTTACATGTAAACCTTGTATTTTTGACAGTATTAGTGCAATCAGACGCAAAAAATAACTTAGTCCAGCAATCAGGCGCTGTTTGACAGGCTTTTTAGTGTGAGTGCGCTTCAGGTGTACGCACTCAGAAAAAGCGCATGTCAGAACAGCACAATGAAATGTTTAACCGGCAAGGCTTTAAAGTGTGCAGTGTCCCGTGAGTGTAACTCTACCACTGAGTTATAACATTTGATGTGAATGTATGTGGCGTACAGATATTGAGACGGAGGCGCCAGAACTGGTACTGATAGAATGTGCGCTGTAGCACAATAGTACAATATTTCTACGTTATTAACTATATTTATGCGACACTTTAATAGTCCACGATCAAAAATTGGGATATCGCACACCCCTATGTGCATGTATATGAGATTTTAATTTCACCTGTTCAGTCAGAAGCACAGAAGCGTTGCTGTACTTTCGGTTGGTCTCAGCTCCGAGGGTAGCGAGGCGTAGGAGGAAAACCATTAGAGCAGCACACCAGACCATCAGCTCCCAGTTGGTCTCTGAGTCCAGAAATGTGTGATGACTGTGCAAAAGCTGAAACACAATACCAGTTATCTTTGCTGTATTAGACAGTCACATTTTCAAACTGTGAATAGATTTTACCAGGTGCAGTAATCTGATACTTTACTTAACCTAATATAAACGATTGATATCAATTAATTAATTTTCTCAAAAAGATGACTTTATGGCACATACTACCAGTCAAAACCACATTTATACTTACTACTATTCTTACTAAATCCAAATGGCAAAAAAAAAAATCTAAAAAGTTTGAGACAACCTAAGTGACAGTGTTATTCTAGTATTATTTATATATGAATTTTAATCATTTTAGCAAACAATAACACTGCTAAGTTATAATTCAAGTTAAATGTCACATTTATCTTCAAAGGTACAATGGTGTCTTTATAGGGTGGGATTATAGAAATAGGGTGTGTTTCTATGTTTCAGAACAAATGACATAAAAGGTAGGGATGTAACGATTAACCGCGAGCCGGTTGAAAATCGATTCAAATATGTGACGATTCAAATCGGTTGAGATGCTAAACAAATCGCGATTCAGTTAGGTGTAGGAGTTTATATGAATGCAAAGCCACATCTTGATATTTTGCACTTTCTTCAGCCGAAAGTGAGGAATCTCCGATTTTTTAGCTTTGCGTGCGGACGTGATATGGCTGAAGAGTTTCGCAAATAAAAGGCGCTGTAGATGACATCACATTCTTTATAAAGATTTTGTGGCACTGAGATTTCAACAACACTTTACAAAGAAGTTCACAATTATATAATAACTGTTAATTTATGCAACTTGAAATGTAAAAATGTATTAGCATACTGAATCGAACTAATGTAAAATTAACATTTTAGCCTAAAGGTGGCAACAAACAAACGTTAATAACGCATTTATTACAAACACTCCATAACATAAAAAAATTGATGCCAAGGCATGTTCATATTCACCTGTTTATACGTCCTCTCAGCCACACACATCATGAAGAAGAAGAGTCCAGAGAGGAAAACTCTTTCCGCTGTGGTGATGATGAAGAACGCATAGGACAAGCCACAAGGTGGCCCGATGACCACTGCGGGCAGTTCCTCAAGGGAAACAGAATTGAGATTGCCAACATCCAGTTTCTGTGCCAGTCTGAAGCAGTAGGGCAGCAGAGCTAGTGAGGCGGTGACCAGACTGCCGAAGAGCAGATAACCCATCCCTTGTTCAACCACCTTCACCTGGAAACAGAAAACCTTCAGCATGATTTTACAGCAACAGCACCGACCTGTTACTTTCCGGGTCACAGGTATGACTCAAAGAAAAATACCAATGCAAAACTCCAAAACAGTCAGTGTTCAAATGCTTACAGAGGAGTTTACACTGAATTTGAATATAATTTCTGTTTAAAGAGGAAGTCAACAGTTCTCTTTTTAAGCAATTTAAACCACTAATGTAGAGATAAACAGGGCAGAGAAAGAAGGACTTTACTCGTGTGAGAATGATACCACTGATCTCCAGCACAGACATGTCAGCTTTCTTACACTCTCCCTGCTCCCAGATAATGGCACTGACACGGTCTTTGGAGGGGTGACAAGCCTGCAGCCATGAAAACTGGTGCTAAAGGGAGAAAGAAATCATGCGTGTCATTCAAAGTGCAGAGATAAGAGTATGATGTTTGGGGAGTCTGTTAATCATAGGAAAGAGATTAAGGCCAGTTGCACACTTTAAATGGTTAATCCAGGGTATTCTGTGATGAACATGGTTTTAGTTTTTTTAAATGAAATCGATTTTGACATTTTTGGGGGACGTGAAATTAAAAATGTCAAGGGTGTACAAATGTCATAACATCATAACGAAAGAAAAAAAGTTATGAAATTCTTGTGAAAAAGAAAAGTATTGCAACATAACCTTTTTTAACTGTGTACTAATATTCAGAAAATGTCAGCCAACCAAAGTCATGAGGTCAGACTAACATGCAGGAAAAAAACATAAAAAGGAAATGTTACCACAGAGAGGAGCCATGCAGACCCTCATAACTGTGTGTCAAGTTCAATGCATTTCCTAAAATATCAGAGAAATTGCCCACAACTTGTTATAAGTGTTTATCCATCTACAGAAATTACACCATGGAAATTAAATAATGCATTTGCTGTTGCAGTTTGAGAATTTTCTTTTTTAAACACAGACCTTGAAAGTATCTATACAAACTGTGCAAAGCACATTAATATTTAAATGGATAATTATTGCTTAGTTTGTGATTGGATGCCTCCTGTCTATACAACATTGAAGTGCTGCTTAAATTAACAATGCAATCTTAATTCGTACTGGAGGGTTAAAAAAAGTTAAAGGAATAGTTCTCACCATTAGGCCATCCAAGGTGTAGATGAGTTTCTTCATCAGAACAGTTTTGGAAAAATTTTGCATTACATAATTTGCTCACAAGTGGATCCTCTGCAGTGAATGGGTGCCGTCAGAATGAGAGTCCAAACAGCTGATAAAAACATCACAATAATCCACAAGTAATCCAAACCACTCTAGTCCATCATTTAATGTCTTGTGAAGCGAAAAGCTATGTTTATACGAAACAAATCCATCATTAAGATGTTTTAATTTTAAACTGTAATTTCCTGCCAATACACCAAATACCAAAGCACTAAATTGTGCATATTTCTGTCATTAGTCAGTCGAAACATCTTTTTCACTGGAAAAAGCAATATTATGGAGAGAGAACATATTTTAATTTAATTTATTTTATGGACGGAATAGTTTAAAGATTAGAAAATTATGATCAATTTTTTGTTTTAATTTAAAAACCAGCTTTCTGCTTCACAAGATGTTACATGATGGACTGTGGATTACTTGTGGATTATTGTGATTTTTTTATCAGTTGTTTGAACTCTCATTCTGACGGCACCCATTCACTGCAGAGAATTCATTGGTGAGCAAGTGATGTAATGCTAAATTTCTCCAAATCTGATCTGATGCAGAAACAAACTCATCTACATCTTGGATGGTCTGAGGGTAAGTACATTTTCAGCAAATTTTCATTTTTGGGTGAACTATTCCTTTAAACGAGGTGTGAAAATTCACATTAAACTTATTAACGCAACCCACCTGCGGTAAGGCTTCATCCTCATCACTAGTCAGAGTGATGTTGGGCAGAGGGAGGGAGAGGTTAGGACTGTGAGGCTCCTCCTCTCCACTTTCACTGCTTCCGGTGGAGGCGGAGTCAGGATCATGTAGAAGCTCCTCCCACAACATATCATCTGTGTCAGAGGCTAGACGTGAGCCCTCTGAGGGCCGCAGAAGCTTGACTTCACGTGGAAGCACCGGAGCATCTGTTGGCTTGCCGTTATTCTCTCCCTGTATGCATTCACGCAATGGTAATGAATATTCTGAACTATTTTACAGACATTTACCTTGGTTTTACACAGATACTCACATGAGTTTGGGGTGGCAGATTGTTCTTGGGGACGTTGTGAAGTCTATTCCTGAGCGCTCGGGCATATTTGGGAGGTGCTGATGAGAAGAGTCTCTCTCTTTGCAGCTCTGCTTCATCTGCTTCTTCCTCACTGGAGAGATCTTCAGAAGCCCCATATGGAGGCCTCCTCGGGGAGTTCTGCAAAGCCCACAGGATCTCGATCAACACAACCATGAATGTTCACGACACTTCAAAATGTACAGTTCTAAAGAAAGTGTTTTACCAGTCTCTTCTCTGATCTGTAGAGTCGGTGGTTGTCTTCAAGTTTGAGTTCTACTATCCCTCCCCCTCTGCTGCTCTCATCCTCAGACCTCTTTGATTTTCTACTCTTCCTCTGTCTATGAATAAACACTAAAATAATTTCACACATGACACAAATGGAATTACATCAAAAGAATGAAACTGACCGATCAAAAGCCAGGACCTATTCGTTTATATCTGTTATAATATATAAAAGTAATATAATGTTTTAAATTTGGTGCCTGTTTTGACACTAGAGTCAATGACATAATGCATTTTTTGTGTGTGTTGATCAATTAATTTATTAAAAAATACATTAAAATGTAATCCATACATACCATCACTTGAATACAACTCTTCTAATTTTTGGAAAATAATATATATTTTTTATATATATATATATATATATAATCTTATATTACTATTATTATTATTATTTTAAAACTGCTTCACTTTAAGATAAAAAAAAAAAATAATAATAATACTTTTGTCTGCCAACCCAAAGTCATGTAGATATGATATGATATCAAGATACCACAGACCCTAATGACTGTTTATCAAGGTCAATAAGTCAGATTATTTCACCTTTTTATGACGTGGCAAGGTTAGTTCAAGTTCTAAAATATCATGTGGTGCGACTCTTTAAAAAAAAAAAAAAAAAACTAATAATATTTATGAATTAATAATTTTTTAAAAAGCTAAAAGCTCATTTAAAATGTATTTTAAATATAATATTTTTTAAATACAAATTTTAGGACATTCACACACATTCAAAGTGTAAGACAACATGTTATTACTTTTTACTAAAAAGCTAAAAGCTCATTTAAAATGTATTTTAAATATAATATTTTTTAAATACAAATTTTAGGACGTTCACACACATTCAAAGTGTAAGACAACATGTTATTACTTTTTACTCAATATTACAACACAAAATTTTAAATGTAAACTTTACATAAAAATGGTTTAAAGTTTTCCAAAACAACATGACACCAACATGAATACAATAAGTACATTTCTAAGATCTTGGCACATGTGTTTTAAACTAGATATTTCCTTCTCTTTATTGTGGAGACTCTTATTTGACACACTAAAGTGTCAGCTGAACACTGGCACTACTGATGAAACTGCAAGCCTCGCAGAACATTAGATGTATTGGCCATTTGATGAGAGAAAAAAACACTTGGTCGTTTATGGCTCTGAGACAAGTCTATCTCTCACAAATCTGACACAGCAGTAGCTTAACCTTTTCCTGCGAACAGGGCTGGCCGTCCGACTGGGGACAGGGCTGTTGTCCGGGCTTCTGGAAGATTCTGTGGATACTATTTGGCAGTGTACTGTACCCAACAACAGCATGAGACACAATGGACCCACAACCTCACTGGCACAGGCTGCCGGTACCTCAAAATACAACACAGCTCCTGCCACTGCAATGAACACAAATCCATCAGCTCATGATACCATACTGAGACTTTTCATTCATTTTAATTCATTTCCAAATGACATTGAAGGTTTTCAAACGTATTATCACTAAACCACATGTATTATCTCTCAACAAAATCTGAAATATTCAAAGAATGATCAACGAAACTATGTGAAAACACTCGAATGCATAAAATATGTTCACGTGACTGTGCTTTGCTGAAAAGAAGAAAAACTGCATACCTTGAAGAAAGTACAGAACTAAGATGAGGGTGGAAATGCTTTTAGATGTAACTTGGATCCACCACTGAAAGAAGAAAGGAAAGAAGAGGACCCTGACCAAGCCTTTACGAGTCAGAGCGGTCCAAGGGCTCTCTGGTTTGGCCTTGCTAAATGTAGAACCTGCAGTTGTAAAGATACTCATTTAATTATTCAAAAGAGCTGTTAGTTGCCTTAACGTACAGTGACATTTTTAAATATGTACACTATCATTCAAAAGTCTGGGGTCAGCAAGTTTAAAAAAAAAAAAAAAAAAAGTCTCTAACACTCACAAAAATCGCTTCATCAGTAAAATACAGAAAAAACGGTAATTTTGTGAAATATTACATTTTAAAATAACTGTTCACCTATATTATTTTATAATAACTAAAGGAATATCATGACTGAGGGAATAAAATTTGAACTGAGATTCTTTGATGATGATAGAAAGATGAAAAGAACAGCATTTATTTGAAATAGAACTCTTTAGTAACATTATAAATATCTTTACTGTCTTTATAAAAGTCTTTTTGATCAATTTAATGCATCTTTGCTGAATCAGTGTATTAATTTCTTTCAAAAAAATCTTAGTGACCCCAGACTTTTGAACTGTATTGCAATTTTACTGTAAATTAATTAAAGATATACTTGGCAATACATATACTTAAGATAATTATGTTTCTGTAAGTAATTTACAGCGAAAATAGTAACCCAGAAGCTCCTGTGTGACACATCATACTTGATTATCTTTAGTTTACTTGTATATGTGTCTTCTTATATTTCTTATTCAGATTTAGGTAACATTACATAATTTAATTATATAATATTGTCTGGTTATAAACTGTAAAATATTCATGCACAAAAATACCTTCCTGTAATGCCCAAAACAATGTCACATTTGCAACGTTTCTTTTGCTGCCTGTTTTACAGCATATTTTTACATTTAAAGTATGAGATCTGATCTGATCTTACACCCTATAACAATTACAGATACACACAATAGATTCAGATGTCAAACATGAATGTTAACTCACCTCTCACTAGGTCAACATCAATGAGGTCTGGCTTGATATGGCCAGTCTTCTTAGGTTTGCTTCCAAAGCCCTGTTCATACAGAACAGTTTCACAAGTCTGACTGCATACATTTTGCACAATGTTAAAAACCACATCGATGTTGCAAACACAAACTGCCACTGTGCCACATACCTTGAGCTCAGTCTGTTCCAGTGACTTTTCCCAAATCTGCTGATCATAGGCTCCAATCTTTGACACAAGATCATTAGAGAACTGTCAATCCCTTTCTAATCACAATATGCATTTACTGTAAAACAGATCTAGTAAGGCTCACCTTTTTCTGATACCATGCTATTCCTGCCATTTTTTTTTTAACATTAGGTCCGGTCATCTCAGACGATAGGTAGTGCCAATCTCAGAATATTTCATTCCTCGAAAGAGTCAGACATACAGGTTGTCATCGCTTACAGTAAAAAGGAGACGCCTGTTCTCAAATGAAGGTATGTTACAGATATAGGAAGCGACTTATCAAGTACAAATAAAGAGAGCGGCTGTGTTTCAAAACCTAGTTAGCTGCCTACCTAGACTGCATTTGATAAAGACCGCTACAGGTAAAGTTGCATGCTTTTAGTTCTCGGAAAATATAACAATATTAAACATACCTGGAGCCCAATAAACAATATCTGGCTGTGATTCCTCAGCAGTTCGTGTTGAGTCTTGTCAACATTTTCAGATGTTTATGTTGGAGCTGAAACAAACCTCGCCCCCCTACAACAACAAAACTATCTGACGCCACATCAAAAACATCTCATTAAGAAGTTAAAACAGCCGTCTAAAGTTGTGAGCTAACTATATTTACTGACAAACCACCCTGGCATTAGTTCGGTTAAATCTCATCGACGATAAAATGATCTTCTTGCAAAAGAGAAGCGATTGTTAAAGTTCCCACTCTGATCAGCGCCTGGCAGAAACGACAAGTGTGTGAAGCAAGCGACGACAACGACTCATCCAATGTGAACGGCGGAACTACATGTTGCACAAAATAAACTGCAGTAACTAGTGTAAAACGACAAAATAAAATAAAGTAACACAATAAAATACAAAAATAAAACAAAACGAAATAATTATAATAAAAATAGCCCTAGTTAAATGTTGAAGTCGAATGTTCATTGAAACTCATGGAATGTAACATCTTTGGTTGGAGTATAATGTGTAAATGCTGATTCTTAAATGAATCGTTCCTTTGAACAAATATAGCAGTGCAGCAATACATTGAACAAACTTATTATAGCATATTGCAAATATACACGGATGGCTCTAAAGATCCCGAGTCTGGAATAACAGCAGCAGCAGTCTACATACCCCAATTCAAAGTCAAAATTTCAAAAAGAATTTCAGATCACATATCTGTTTATACTACAGAGACAATAGCAATATTCCTAGCTCTTCAGTGGATAGAAGAAGTACAGCCAATAAGGTCAGTAATTTGTACAGACTCCCTTTCAGTTTTAAATAGCTTGCTAAGTGGAATTTCAACAGCAAGGCAAGATATCATTTTTGAAGTGATGCAGAGTCTATTTAGAATAAGACAATCTGGTCTTATGGTAAATTTCCTGTGGGTACCATCACATATGGGTGTGGAAGGAAACGAGGAGGCAGACCATCTGGCTAAACAGGCTCTGAAACATGCACAAATTGACATTAAAGCGTCAATGAGTAAAGCAGAAGTAAAAGGGTTACTTGCAAATGAAATAAGAAAGAAATGGCAGAAGGAGTGGGATAGTGGAACAAAAGGTAGACACTTTCATCATGTTCAAGAGAAAGTAGGTCAAGAAAGAAGAAAGTTTGGCAACAGGAAAGAAGACGTTTTAATGTCAAGAATGCGTATTGGACATTGTTCGTTAAATCAGTGTCTGTATAGAATGGGGAAGCATGAAACTGGAAATTGTGACAAATGTGGTCATGCAGAATCAGTAGAACATGTACTTATAGAGTGTGATGCATATGAAGGAGCAAGATTTCAACTAATTCAAGCTTTAGGATCATTCGGAATAAATAATTTGTCACTTCAGGTTCTGTTAGGAAATGTCCCAAAGCAATCAAGAATATTTCATGAATTAATTATTTTCTTAAAAGAAACAAGACTGATCAATAGAATTTAGGATACAGTTGTAGTAAATAAAGCGGGAATAATTGGCGTTGTATTAAAAAAGGAAAAAAGGAAAAAAAAGGAAAAGAAAGAAAAAAAAAAAAAAAAAAAATTATATATATAGATATTTTTTTTTGTTTTGTTTTTGGCTATAGTTCTCAAACTTCCAATCATTATGCGCTCCACACTCCTATCCAGTAGGTGGCGGGAATGCACCATTTAAGTTGGTTTGCCAACCGCCATTAAATTTAAAAGAAGAAGAAGAATCGTTCCTTTGAGCCGGACTTTTACGATGAATCAGTTGAACCGATTCACAAAACCTGTCTGAACTAAAGTGGTCCTTGAATCAACAAAACTAAAAGCTATTTTCAGCTCATGCGAGTATTATTTTAAAAATATTTTCAAAAGTGTGATTAATTTATTTTTGTTTAGTACTTTTTTATATTACTGCACCTTTACTCCATCTGTCAGTGGATCACCAGCTTCCTGACAGACAGGCAGCAGCTAGTGAGGCTGGGCAAACTCACATCCAGGA
>NW_015544201.1:651064-673791 GCF_001515605.1 Sinocyclocheilus anshuiensis
ACGAACATAGTTATATTTATATTAAACTGCACACTTTGTAAATAACATATCTGCACACTAATAAACATATCTGTACATTTATCTAAACAATTAATTTTTTCCTATACTTCTATTTCTGTATATAGTACATTATTACATTTTTCAAATTTTTCTTTTTTTATTATATTAGTGTTATATTACATCCCTACTGTGTTATTCCTATGTATGTCTGCACTATCATGTATGTCTGCACTATGTTTGTACTTTCTTCTACACTGGAAGCTCCTGTCGTCAAGTCAAATTCCTTGTGTGTGTAAACATACTTGGTAATAAAGCTCTTCTGATTCTGATTCTGATTCTTTAATGATTTCAGTTAGAAGAAAGTTAACAGATGGTTGCATGGCCTTTTCTAGTGTTGAACAAATACATGGTTAATGTTTTTCACGGTCCGTGTTAAAGTGTTTTTAACTGGTATAAAGTCATTTAAACCTATGTTTAGTGACGTTTTATATGAATTTTATTATTGTATACGTTTATTATATATTTATTGTAATATTCGCGTGAGATGACTCATTACTAAATAACATGCCTTTACTCACCAGTACTCACCAACTGTGATTGGTCCATCCTGATCAGTGCTGAGAAAAATAACAGAACTAATGCCACGAAAATGTAGTGCCACAAGAATGTACTGCCAGATTTTAACCACTAGATGTCAGCATTTTAGTTATATTACATTACCTCACAACACGTTACTCGTATTCTTCTTCTTCGGTTTTATGGCGGGTAGCACCAATGGTAAGGTGCATTATCGCCACCTACTGTATTGGAGTGTGAACCAGAGTTTACCCTTTCATAATAAGAGGACAAAAATAATAACCGAAAAAAAACAAAATCCCAATTTTTACTAAATAAAATGTAAATAAATAAAAAAAAAATACATTACTCGTATTCATTTGGCTTTGTCTCTTTACGTCTGAGATTAAGCCGATCTTTTACAGAGCTGTTGAACTTCTGAAACTGTAATTTTCTTCTGAAAACATTTCGTTCCATTTTTAAAATGATATTTGTTTTCACTATTCAAACAGAAAATAAACCCCTCATTTATATAACTGAATTCATATGCTTACTCCTCTACAAGAAAATTAAATAATTGCAGTAATCAAATGCAATATTTATTAACACTAAATCGTTAGATGGGTGTAGACTTTCATGACTCTTATTTGTTTACTGCATAAAATGTGAGCCATATGACTGTGATCAACACAAACAGGCTTTACCACTCTTATCTGGACTTTCTGGATAAAAATGTTTGCAGCTATCAATAATTTGATGATAATATTTGCTACTCACTGCTTCCAGCAAGTTTTGTGCTACTGTGATGACTGAATACAGAGCTTTTTATATAAATAATATACATCCAGTAACACACCTACACTCTTTTCGATGGGTTAAGTCACTTTCTTTGAACAATGCTTTGAATAGATTCGCAGCCACATATAATGAAGAACATGCAGAATAATCACAGTAATCAGCACAAGTACTAGTCTGACATCATAATATCACCATATGAACAAAAAGAAATTACATGAAGCAACTATGATTGAGACAAATAACTGACAGTGGTTATTATCTGGACCATACTGCAAGTCGACAGTGGCAATGTTTAAGGATTACCCAAATGGACAAAATACTGTAAATGAACAGAAATGGCTTTTACTTACCAAATCATATATGTGTTGGTTACTGCATTGAATCAATATATGGAGTCATAATAATTATTATAAACTACTCTACATAATCATTATCATAATCATTATTTTATTTATTAAGAATGATTGTATTATGCATTTTATATATTATTATTGTATTTTTTAAAATATATTCAATGTTATTATTTGTATTGTTATTTTTATTTATTAGCAGTATTAATACTTTTAGTAGTAGTGTATTTATACCATTCATTGGTAATATGTGTGTGTGTGTGTGTGTCTGTGTGAATTGTTAAAAATATTAGTCTACCTCTGTCTGTTACTTGATGACATGCCGTTCTTTTTTCTGTGTAATTTGAATCGAGCGATAGAAATTTTAACATGAATTTACAGTGGAAGTTCCAAGTGGGAAAACTCAGACTGTTTACATGCATGCGCTTTCTCATTTGAATGCACTAATGGTTTCTTGCTTTCAATATACCCATAGATCACCTTTGTTCAGGAGTAGTGCACCGTGGGTGCATACGTGAGCACTGTGTATACTGCTTATAGATTTCATTTTGTGAGGTTTCCCTCTCATTTCCCTTGCCTCAGTAGGAGATTATTATTGACTGGCATTTTATGAAAAGTCTCAATCGATGTTTCAATCCACTAATATCTGGACCTGGGGAACTTCATCTGTCCTGCGAGACCTCTCTTAATGAGACTCATAGGCAAGCCAGATCTCACCTCCAGCGGTTTTAAAAGATAGATGATTTCACTGTATGTCCTAGTTGTCATGTATATCTGCCCAGTGCTTTTAGACCTCACCATCAAAAGAGGTTTTTATTATTCATGGCATGGTGAAGTAAGAGGTGGGAATAGTGATTTTAAAACTCTGTGTGCTTTTCTTACATTAATTAATAAACATGGCTGTCAGCTGTGGGTCAACCACAGGCCTGGTCATCTCATCAGTATGTTACATACACACCTAAACTGTCTTTCATCCCAGTCCAAGACAAAGAAACGGTGTCGCCAAAGATATTGAGGCTGGAGACTGGAGTTATTCACACAGAAATAATAATATGATATGTTTACTTGCTTTAACAAATTTGACAAGCTGGCTATAAGTATTTATTTAGTGTACTGTATTTCACCTCCCTAATCTCAGTATTTTCTACATCTGCTTCTCAGGCACAGCTGACGTGACATTCCCCGGGGACATACATAGATATAGTCAAAGATGATACATGGGATGAGATGACAGGAAAAACTGAATATTCTGCCACCCTTTGTTCTCTTTCTTTCTCACATGATCCAGCTCAGAAGAAGCAGAGAGTTTTGTGCTGACAACACCCTGGCCCACAATGCACACGCTTTACTAGCTGCTCACTGACATGGATCACTTTGTTCCAGAGTTCTATAAATGCTAGGAATGTGTGCACATGTGTGTATGCATAATATGAATTTAAATGCTTGATAAAATACTCAACCGGGCTGAATGGAATGAAAAGATACACTATTACATGCTTATGAGATTAAGGGTGAAGTGTGTGATTTCTGTGCCACTAGTGGCGCTAAACGTAACTGCAGTTGTTCAAAAAATCTTAAAAAATATTATTTGAAGCCTTTTTCATAAAAATGTATTTTTACATAATTATATATTGTTAATAATATTTTTAGATAATTCAATCGAAAAAAAAAAAGTAATAATTTGGACCATTGATTGCACCAATAAATTGTTAAACACTAGAAAGTGTAAAAAAGAAAAGTAAATATGGTTTATTTTGCTTTCAAGTGAATAGTTGTTGAAAATGTACTCACGCTTAGGCCATCCAAGATGTAGATAGGTTTGTTTTTTCATCTGAACAGATTTGGAGAAATTTAGCATTACATCACTTGCTAAATGGATGATCTGCAGTGAATGGGTGCCGTCAGAATGAGCGTTCAAACAGCTGATAAAAACATCACAATAATCCACAAGTAACCCACAAAACTCCAATCCATCAATTAATGTCTTGTGAAGTGAAAAGCTGTGTGTTAGTAAGAAACAAATACATAAGGCATTTTTACTTTAAACTGTCATTTCTGGCCAAAATATCCATAATTTATAATAACGCTTCCTCTAGTGAAAAAGTCCCCTGTAGTCCTCTCACATCCACCAACATATTTGTTTAGAACTGTTTTGGATGGTTTTTCATTTGATTTTCAGTGCTTGATCTGTGCATATTTCTCTCCTGATTCAGACAAAAAGACTTTTTCATTGGAAAAAGCTATTTGACTCGTAATTAAGCCAGAAGCAATGGTTTAGAAAATAAAAATGTCTTGATGGATTGGTTTTTTACAAACACGCCGCTTTTGACTTTATAAGACATGAATTGATGGGCTGGAGTCGTGCGGATTACTTGTGGATTGTAGTGATTTTCAGATGTATCAGTTGTTTAAACTCTCATTCTGACAGCACCCATTCACTGCAGAGCAGGATGGCCTGAGGCTGAGGGTGAGTAAATTTTTCAGCCAATTTTCATTTTTGGGTGAACTATTCCTTTAACTGTCCCTGTTCCTGGGTTTTCTTCAGGAGGTAAAATAACATCTATTCAAGTCCATACGGCATTTTCAATAATTAGTTTGAAGATGAATGGCATGTCTGTATCTATGCATATTTACAGCCTATATTTTACTCTGTACTCCCCAGATCACATCACAGTATGAGCAGAATGATGTACGTGTAGACTGAGAGATGTAATTGAATGTGCCATGTCAAGCTTGAGCTAGAGAGCAAATGTTATGTAGCAAAGCAGAGCGAGAGAAAGAGAGAAAGAGTGAGAGCAAAGCTCTAAAGGGACTTCAACAATATTTTCCTTGCGTGTATATAGCCAAATTCCGGTAACACATGCATCTTCTTAAAGTTATTTTGGAAAGGCACTGTATTGAATTATTCTGGACTTGCTCTGCCTGAAACTTTATACATTTTGAATTGACCTATATGCGCCACTGTAACGATTAGCTATACGGCCCCTTTATTCTGGCATATACATGTGATACATGCTCACTTTCCTTATTTCCATCTGGATTTCAGCCAAGACTGCATTGAGCGCAGCACATGCAAAAGAAACGCAAGGACTTTCAGCCACACAGAGCCTTAAAGTGCACTTTAACACATGCGAGAGACATTAGCATAAATTAGAGTGCTAGCATTAGCTGGCTAATCCTTTATCCTGAATTAGCACTTATAATGGCTCTGTCTCTGTTGTACAGGAAGACCTAATAAATGTGGGCCAGCAATTAGAGGTTATCTTCAAAGGTTACGTAAAAAGTTTAAAGCTTATTCTCTTGAGGCAATCCGGACCTTTATTGGGTTATGAACAGAGCACTTAACACTTTTTATCTCAGTTTTTCTTAGTAGGTATATTATATTATATTATATTATATTATATTATATTATCCATTAAAGGTTACCTCACCAAGGCTGCATTTATTTTAAAAACAAAAATTACAGTAAAAACTGTAATATTGTAAAACATTACAATTTAAAATAAAATTTGTTTATTTTTAATATATTGTAGAATAATTTTATTATGGTGTTTCTGTGTTCAAGAAACGTTTTTATTTTTTCAAATTATGACTTGGAAAAAAGTTGTGCTACTTAATATTTTGTGGAAACTGACATATTTTTTCAGCTTTTTTCTGATAGGAAGTTCAAAAGAACAGCATTTATTTTAAATATAATTATTTTGTACACATGTATACATTTTGTATACATTTAATGTCACTTTTGATCAATTTAATGTGTCCTTGCTGAACAAAAGTATTACTTTATTTGAAATAAATGAATGAATAAATAAGTAAATAAATAATTAATTAATTAAAATAAAGAGAAAATACAAAGTCATAATTTGGAAGATAATGGCTATGTTTGTAAGTCTAGGAGTCTTTGAAAACCTGGAATACAGTATGCAGTGTAAATCTGTGTATAGTTTTTTCACTTTCCTTTGCTCAAATATTTATAAAAGCTATCAAACATTAAATATCTTGTTTTTATTTCACTGTGTCATAGTCAGTACAACACATTTGTTGACTTTGAGTTGCTATATACAGTGTGTCAGGAACAATGTCATCATTTTCAAATGATACAATCCAGATACAGAATCAATGAGCACAAGCGGAAACCCTTGGTGCATACAGTGCATCTCAACAGGGCCACTCTTAGAAGATTATTCATCATCTAATGTTAGTCCACCTAAACCGTTTGCTATTTAGTTTAGTTTTTTTTAACCAAATCACCGTTGTTGTTTAACGTAGAATAAGGTATTGGGGCAGAAGTGTGGCCCTTGATCAGAGTGATGTTTTTGATCTCAGGTTTCTTTTCCACAAAAGTGCTTCATTATAGACACATTTTTTCAGTGTGGCCTAATATTCACCTCATGTTTGTGTGTCAAAATCTCCCCTACCATTTTATAAGGTTGCAAAATTTGCATTTAAAGGGTACAAAGTCCTCATCTTGCATAATCACATTCAGTATATTGTGTCTAACTCACAGGCCTGTCAGGGTTGTGCGCTTACTGTAATTCATTCACTCACTCATGCTCCAAAAGAGGAGGAAAGGATCAAAAATGCAGTATAATTTGTAGGTAATGTTGTTATTGAAACTGATCACAGCAGAATGGAGCTCATCCTTCCACATCACTTTCAAAGCATTCCTGCAGTCTCAGAGGAAGCTTACACTGGAACCATATAAAGAGATACTGGGGCCACACTGCATGTTCTGGAGCTGTTCCAGCTTCTACAGGAGCTTGCTGGTTAGAAACACACATATAGACATGCTACACATGCACATAGAGAGCAGGAGGTGCTCTTATAAAGCTGCGGTTTACTGAATCTGTACACCACACAAAGTGGGTGGTGAGGAGCAAAAGCCAAAGCTGAACTGAAGCCTTAGTATAAGCAGATTTAAAGGGACTATTTATCCCCCCAAATTCTGTCAACATTTACATGCAGTAAAGGAACAAATTTCACATGTTAAATGTAATTTGTCATTGATATTGACGACGAAAAGTACAAAGCAAAACATCAAAATGGAAGCAAGAATAAATTAGTACGTGAATAACATGAAAAGCCTGATTATCAAAGAAATATGCTAAATATAGATTGTCACATGATGATCGAGTTATACATAAACTCAGAAAAAAGATAAAAAGGAAAGGAGATAAAGGTACTAATATAAACACTTTAGGTACTAATATGTACTTTTAAAGTACTAATATAGGTCCTTTAAGGTACTTGTATGTAACATTTAGGGGTAAAAGATGCACCTTTTAGCTTTTGTACTTCAGGGTACCACTCCAGTCACAACTTTGTACCTTTTTTCTGATAGTGTAAGCCACAGGAAACTGAGCAAAAATATTTTTCTCATTATTTGTCCATGCACACACACACACTCTCAAGGTCAACTAGCTAAGCAAGGTCACAAATGTCACATCTAGGCATTTACCATTCCTCTTCAAACAGTAACATCAAGCATAGTCAAGAACAGCAGTTAAATTAAAGCAGAACAAAAGGCTTTTCATCATCTTGTTTGTTGGGTGTAACCTATCAAGGCTGATTCCAATGTCCATCCATGCTTAGAGTGAAAGTTTATTTAGAATACCGCACACATCACTGTGAAGGGACCATTTGGGTTTAATAGAATAGTTTTGCATGCACCCCTTCTCATCTAGTCACCAATGAATTCCAACAGGGATTTTTTTTTTTAGATGTAGCTGTGCTTTGATAATGACGTTCAAAGAAGGATTCATTTTCCAAGATGAATCATTCCAAAAATCAAACTGAACTTAAAAAATAGAAAGAAGAAAAAAAAGCTAATTCTTTTAATCCACCCACTGAAGAGCTTTAAGGGATCATATTCTGACCAAAGGATGTTTGAAGGGTTTTATGGTACTTTCTAGCAATTGGATAGCACTCAGAGTGCATTTATGTTAAGCTAATGAACAGGATTGCAGCCACAGAGAAACAGAGACAAAGAATAAGACTGAAGAAGAGCAAAGGCCTTCAAATTGAGCATCTAGTCAGCTGGTTACGTAATGAAGATTATGCAGCAAGAGTGAGGCTGACATCATTCATGTGTTTACTTGGAGGCCCTAAATACACATGACATTAATGTTCCCTTATCTATATTATTTTAATTTGCCATATTACATTTATTGGAAAGCTATTTACTCAGTTTTCACTCTTGTGTTCAGGCCCTAAAGAGTAAAATACAATACTGATGCTGTATATAACAACACATGAAATAATAACTGATAATAAACATTTTTGTCTGATTCTGGTAAAACTGATTTACAAAACCTATGCATTGTAGTTAAAATATTTTATTTAAAAGATTCAAATGTATGATACATTTTTAATATGCACTCAGTAGTTTTTTGTAATACTTACACCTATAGTGTGAATGCAGCACTCAACACTATGCCAAATCACTTTAGTCAAAAATATATATTTATTTGCCCTGCATTTTATGACTATGAGAGATTTACTGGATAAGGGGGAAAGGAGATTACACAAAAGTGGTATGTCACAGTTTTATGTTTGTTTTTCTTCTCCATCTCTCCTCTCTGCAAGAAGAGGTCAATAGGTCATTTTTTTCATTATAGATGAGGACATACTGCTTGCCAAAACCCTAAGCAATGACTGAACAGCACTGAACTAGTGAATATCATGCCATGGACTGCAAAATCTGTATAGGCAATATGTAGGATTTTCATCTTGAGATTTGCATAAAGCTTAAAGGTATAGATCACCAAATAAAAAACTCTTGTCAAGCAAACACAGTAAGCTTCTGTTTACCATATTTGATGTGCTTTATGTATGTGTGTTTAGTGTTTAAATGCAAATAAAAGTCTAAATTAAAAACATATAAAGTGATTGTGTCTTTTCAGAAGATTAAATCACTTGATTCATATGGATTACTTTTATGACGTCTTTATGAACTTTTTGCTTCATAAAGATTGAAAAACTTAGTTGTGTGGACTTTCAGTAGATAAACAATGTAATGAAATTACGGAAATGTTTGTAATGAAATTACGGTGAGTTTTTGGGTGAATTACCCATTTTTGGGTGAACTGTCCCTTTAAACAAGTATCTGAATGTACAACCTGCTCCTGACAAATGGTATAAGAGAGAGTATACTAACAATTGTCTTTCCTACTTAAATAAATAAATAATGTGGTCTATAGTGTATAGAGAAGGGTAAAAAGAGAAATCTATTTGAGAATTATTTATGTCATCTGTTCCAGATTTAAGATTTAATTTCAGAAACGTATAAACTATTAACACGCAATATCATACTGCATATTCATTAAGTTTGATGTTGATAGCGATGCTTGCCACAAGCCAAGTACAGTTACAGTTAGTACAAATGTAGGCTATTAAATATTGCTTTTAGATGCTTTTTAAATGTCAAACCCAGCTAGAAGCTAAAATAAATAAACATGCAGAAACCTGATTTGAGAGTTCACAATGGGATTGTGTGGTGAACGAGTAATGCTGCACAGTAATGCTAATAAATAAATTCTAAATAAATACATTTCAGATAGATAAAAAAAGCATTGGACTGACATATTGCATGATATGCCAGCATGCTTATCTTGTGTTCATCGACTGAGATCGAGAAGGGGGTTGGGAGAGAAAAATTTATATAGTTCGCCCTCTGCAATAGGGACTGCTTGCAGGAAGGAATGGAAAGGCAGATGGAATCAAATGAAAAGGAGAAACTGGGGTCACAGTCACTGCGCATCAGCCACTCAGACTTAAATGACGTGTTCTGGCAGGGAGGTTTGTGGTAGAAGGCCAGCAGTGAGAAAGTCCTGCCCACTCTCAGGTCAGAGAGGATTTGACTGGCAAAATGAGAGAGACGTTGTTGCAAGTTGCACACCCAAATATACAACTCTACTTCCACATCAGGTGAATGCCATCCTTACTTCCTTTCTGAAACAGGAAGGCTTAATACTGAATTGAGGAATTTTTTTTTATCACACAATCGTATTGTGGTTGAGGACATCAACAAGAGGGACATCAGATTTTAGCTGGAGCCAAACAGCATTTAGTTACCACTTCAAATTTGCTCATGATTATTTCAGGAGTTAAATCGGGTTAGACACGTTACATCATCATTCAAAGATCCCAGATGCAGCAGGCTGGCATGGCATGAACGCGGCGAGCGTCTGATAGCTCCGCTGACGACTGGAGGAGAAGTTGCACGGTTTAAGCTTAAAAGCACTCTGTTTCCTGCCCCATCCAGGCCAATGGTTGACGTCTCCAGGGAGAAGGAGTACTTTGAATGTTATTTTTAGGATCAGAGAGCTCATTTGCTTTTCCCAAGGTGAACCGCGAAGCCCATTTGATCACGACGACGGCCCTTCACGTGTCAGGCTGTAACATGCTGTCAGACAAACACCTGCAGGAAAAATACTGTATGACTACTGACACAGATGAGAAAGTGACAGAGGTGAAGAAAATACAGTGTAATTGAAAAGAGACTTACATTATGTAAAAATCCTTCAATTTACAAAGAACTAATGGAATGGTTGATCATGACAATATTGACAGTGCTAAAAATAAGTATATGGCTTGATGTTTTAACATCTGGTAAACATACCAATACTGCAGCCTTGTAGATACCGATGCCAATCCGATACCAGTACTGTTGTTTTTTATCTTGATCAGAATAGAATAACTACCCATTTTAAATTAAGTTGGCTCATTATAAATTAAGAGAACAGAAAAGCAAAACAGAAAAACACAAAAATATTATATACAATCTAAAAATGATAATATAATAACATTATATATTATACACAATAGTATAGAACATTTTATAATGTGAAAATCTTAAATACAACAATAATTTTGTAAAAATAGTGCTATTACTGCTACATCTGCAAATGTAATTATGAACAATACATTTGTGATATTACTGCATAAATATATAGACACTATAAACAACGTTTTGGAGAATATGGTACAATTGTTTTTAGGACAACAGACATGTTAGGCAGGTCGAACCTGAATAACAAGGGTGAACTCCTATGCTAGGCTAAATTTCTACACAAACCAACTCTCCTGGCAAACAGATACAACTGGCTGTGCAAGAGGAAACAAATTCCTGTCTTTTAAACAGCAAGTCTTAAACATAGACTAACAAAGACAAAAATTCTACATTTGAAAATCTTTCATGATTTATGGCTCAGGCCCAGTACAGTGATTCTGGAGATGTTTTCAATTAATCTCATTACAATTAACCAGTTTTTAGATGCTGACTATAGCCTCGTGTAAAATCCAGGTGCGATTATTCATACATGTCTGTGTTTGCATTTATTTATTGCAGCATTTGAAAGATATATAATGTGGGAAATATTTAATCAAGAGTTTCCAGAAATCGGCTTAGGGTCGTAAATATTATTAACTTCTAATTGACGGACTTTAGGACCTGGTGATGGACGCAGTGAGGATTCCCTCAAGAGGCCGAAGGGAAATAGTGCGCATGCGCACACGTTACATTCGCTCCATCCCTGGTTGCGAGCAGGCAGAACAGGATGAAATGTATCAAAGCAGACGTCAACGCTGTACCTGTTTAAAGGAGCCGTGAACCAGAAGGAAACGTTCGCCGACGCAGTCTGTGCGCGAAGGAAAACTGCGGAAATTTTACTTAGAAGTGTTTTAGAAAAAAAACTAACTATTTTGGAAACAGCTTAAGACTTAAAGAAGTGTAGTTAGAGAGGTTTATGAAATTAAAACACAAGCAGATGAGCGCAACCGAGAGGATTACAGGGGAAAGATGTTAAGAAGATGAGGAAAACAATACAGGCTAATTATTAGAGAAGCGGTCGGAGTGGGAATTTCATTTGGTGAACAGCCGGACAATGGCTTGATTTGGTTTTTTTCTTTCTTTTTTGGGCTGCGAAGAAGCTGCATTCATGACCGAGGAGACGGAAAAGAAACTTTACCGCGTGTGCGTGGGATATTTCATTTTATGAAACTATTTCGCTTTCTCGTCTGTTAGCGGAACCACCTGTTTCTGGACGGATTTTCTTGATTCATCATGTCCAAAGTGGTACAGAAAAAGAATCACTGGACCACCAAAGTTAACGAGTGCACGATCTCTAAGGACGCCCGCGGCGAGCTGAACGTGCAGCTGCTCGGCGGTGCGGAGAACGGTGAGTTCGCCTATATCGGACACGTTAACGGGAATGCCGTACAGTACAGACATGGGAAAGTGTCCGAGGGGGAATTACTGCTGGAAGTGGAGACGCTCTTTGTCTCTGGATTGCCGCTGTATGATGTGCTGACAGTGATCAAGAACTGCAAGGGACCTATTAGGTTGAAAACTGTGAGGCAAGGTAAGAAGAGTGCCTTAATCTGACTTGTTTTCCCCCTGTTATGTATTTCCTGTAAACAAATCATTAAGGAATTGTTTCCCAAGTACCAGCTATGCATGAAAATATTGCGTAATTTACTATTTGGATGACTTGGCTAAGTAGAGATAGGCCTAATTATTTAGTTTTAATTATTTTGTCATTAGACTGCAACAATAATAACATAATATAATATTATAAATATATTTTTATTTACACAATATTTGTTTTTATATATATATATATATATATATATATATATATATATATACACAGTGGTGTGAAAAAGTATTTTATATATATATATATATATATAAAAAATATTTTATTTTATTTATTTATTTTATAGTTGCAGGGCTGTTGCTAAAATTCACAGACAAGACCAAATTTTAATGGGTCAGTTCACAGGACCTGGGTTGTGCGTCCCTGAAAAAAAGGGCCTGAGCAGCAGTACTATTATTATTATTATTTTTTATATTTATGGTGTTACATTTCTGATTTTTTGCACATTTATTTTCATCTTTGTTTTGGACTGCATGTAATGCATTTCTTAATTACGAGTGAATGAATCTCTTTTCTTAAGCATTGTGAAACTTTTTGCCCCAGGTTAAGTCAAGTTGAAATAAGTGTAACTTGACAAAATCCATTTCGTGGAAGATGCTCTTTGATAAGTTTAAAGCATGCCTCACTAAATAAAATCACATGTGATGCCGTTCTTCACGTTTCTAAGCCCATTCGTCATTTATTTCGCTTTAATCCTTTGAGGAGTTGATGAGTGAGCCGTAATTCCCAGGTAAAGGCCATACAGACTGTCCATTGTGCTGAAGCTGTGGTGACTCCCCACAGGGCTCTGCCTCATCACATGGTCTGAGTTATGCTGCTCGCCCTCCTCTGTATACTTCTGCCTATTTCACCAAATGACTTCAGACAATATCAGGAAACCAGCCAATCAACTCAGACTACATTTCCAGAGCACTACTGGGCCCAGCTCCAGCTCTCTCTCTCTCTTTCTCTCTCTCATACACTCCGCATATACATTCTGGTGTTGAGTTTCACTGTTTATAATCTATCATGCTGTCTGGGAATTTTTTGTCGTAACCAGTCTTAATTATGAAAATGTTTTTGGGAACAAATGCCATCTGTTTCTGAGTTTGTCAACAAAGTCTTCATTTTTTTTGTCTTGAACAGGCTGATGATCTCAAACTCCCCATGCTTTAGACTTGTAGGATGAATTATTGATATGAAATGCATTAAGCTGAGCTTAAAGTGAATTTTGCGTGGTTCAAGACTTCATACGCTCTTGTCCATACAAGCAGCTGTGGGTCTTCATGCCAGTCATGTGGCCTTTTTCATTTTTGTGGGCCATTATTATTTACATTGTCTAATAATGAGCTCACAGCCCGTCCATAACCTTCAGCACAGTTAATGCAGCACACAACAAATTCATTTATTAATCTTCATTGATTTTTACATTAAGACACTCAGTCCTGTGGTGACCTCACTAACAGTCTGTGCCCTGGCAGCTCTCTCTGGAGGTAATATGTAATAGGAATACCTTTCAACGCTGTTGTATTGATTGATGGAATAAGCCTCTTACTCTTCAGCTGAGAAAACAGTGTTATCAGTAGTGTCAGCAAAGTTGTGGCACTTAGAGCCGAAAGTTACATGGGATGGAAGTTTTGGACGTCTTAAAGTGAGGAAAAATGAATGGGTCAATGACATGATACTCATTTTTTGTTTAATTTACTAGTTTATTTAAAAATGCAATGCAGTTCGTACATACAATGACATGAATGTCTTCTTTGAAGAGCATCTTTAATACTTTATTGAATTAAATTATTTGACTTGTTTTTTTTTTAAACTTTTTGGATCCTTTGCAGTGAATGGGTGCCATCAGAATGAGAGTTCAATCAGTTGATAAAAACATCACAGTAATCCTCAGGTAATACACACAAATACAGTCCATCAATTAATGTCTTGTGAAGTGAAAAGCTGTGTTTGTAATAAACAAATTCATAATTAAGACATTTTTAATGAGTCCTCTATCCATAATATTGCTTTCTACAGTGGAAAAAGTAATCTTGTCTGAATTAGAAGAGAAATATGAACAGATCAAGCAAAAACAGTCCAAAACAGTTTAAGCATGTGTCTGTGTGAGAGGGCAACAGGGGATGGACTTTTTTTTACTGGTGGAAGCATTATTAGATTCATATTTTGGCCAGAAGCAACAGGTTAAAGTCGTGTTGATTACTTGTGGATTAATGTGATGTTTTTATCAGCTGTTTGGACTCTCATTCTGACGGCACCCATTCATGTAATGATGTAATGCTAAATTTCTCAAATTCTGCTCTGATGAACAAACAAACTCATTTACATCTTATCCAGACTGGCTATTGACTTGTTATCATGATGCATTTCACAGCAGGACAATTTATCCTGTATCAGATTTCTCTAAACAAATGCTGATCCTAGATCAGTTTCCCACTCTGAGCTGCTTTCTGAAGGGGTGGAATGACACACTGCTCTACATCTCTCTGTCTGGGAGCTTCTGTGTGGGATTTGACATCGGGCTGGATTAGGCTATGCCTGGGGAGAAAATGCATGTGTGTATTTTGCATGTCCACAGCCTCGGTTTGCACAGGGATAATGCTAATCTATCCTAAACCAATATAAAGGGGACTGTGAAATGCCATTAAGCCAGTGGTCAGGGGCTACCATGAAGGTATTTAGTGTCTGGATCACATCAGGCTGTCGAGGCTGTGCCCTTACTTTCTGCATGCATTTATATTGTATGCATAGTCAAATTTCAGTCCTGCTGCATTTCGCATTGTATATCAAACACAATTCCTTTTCATATATACACATTGTAGGTTTTTATATGGCCGGCTGATAGATTTACTGCGGTGTAAATGAGCTGAAGGGAGGGGAGGAGGCCTCAGTGGATAGATTTCATGTGGAAGTGTTTATTTCCTTTCCCTGAGTTCAGTTTAAACATCTGTGTTCTTCAGGAGAAAGAGAGGAACACACTTTGCTTCCTATCATGGTCGGTGAGTCAGGACAACTTAAAACAATGAGGAAAGCTACCCATTCTTTCTGTGCCCCAAGAAAGGAAAGACCAGTAAAGAAGGAAAGACCAGTAAAGGAGTACTAAATGAATGAACAAATGATCTCAACCACACATTTGTGCATCCACCTATGGTAATGCAAAAAAAAAATTTGTACACTAAGGTGCAACTGATTAAGGTGTAGAACGTAATTCTTTAGTTATGTCATTGAGACTTTTATTGTAAAAATAACAGCTGAACATTTTAGTATCAATACAGTAATGCATCTCTGTTGGTCATGAGGTTTAAAATGACAGTTTTATTTAGTATTGTGGTTCTCAAACAGGGGCCGGAGCCCACTAGGGGGCCTCAACAAACTTTCAAAGGGCTGCAAGATGACTCAAAAGTATTTAAGTTATTAAATTAATATATTAAAATAAAATAATCCAAATTAAAATGCTAAACTCAAGATGTAAAATGAATCATGTTTATTTTGATTTCCCTCAATAAATATAGTTTTTATTAAACACACTGTTCTTAAAACTTCTGGAGTCACAAAATAAATTGTGGTTCATTAATTTAATATCAGGGCTCCGAGTTTCTGTTAGTAAAAGTTTGAAAACAAGCAGCTTTGTCATAATTACAGCAGAAATATTTGTTGGACAACAGGTGACCTTCGAGTCAAAAAAGTTGAGAACCACAGATTCAGCTAAAGCAATTTATTAGCTGTTGTGAATCAAGTGTTGACCGTGTCTATAAATGGGTTTTGAAGGTAGAAAGGAATCCAGCTGTTCTGATAGTGTTCGGATCGGGGATGAGGAGTTCACTCACTGACCACAACCTAAAGATACCAGGACCCTGTACAAGGAGTTTTACTCCCAAAAAAATCAGACCTTTCCTATCCAAGCATGATGTTGTGGAGCACAAATGCGTATGACAGAGAGTTTTTCTTTGCAATGTGGTCAGTTAAGTTCATTGACCTGGAAGGCGTTATCATTGACAAACCTAGCTGAATGTTAAAAATACTAAAAAACAAAAAAAAAACAAAAGCCGATCTCTGTACCTTTCATTGGAAAGCTTAAACTTGACACAGAAGACATTTGAAAAGTCAAATGGTTTGTGATAGTGTTGCTGATGATATTGCCAAGGGGTAATAAATGTCTTCATATAAATCAACAGGACCTCTGCACTCTGCTCACTCAAACATTGGCTTTTTTTATTAATATAAGTGGTAACTAATGGGAATTGGTTACACTAGTGTTTGTATTGTATGACTGTTCCAGGGAAAAATAACTTTTTCCCTCAAGCTATGTGTTTCCACGGGGAGAGCTTCCGACCAACTGGGCTAATGGGGTCTTGTGACTTACTGCTGCTGGTGTGACACTACTGACCTGTGGAGGATGCCGTACAGAATTTTGCTTATGTTGCCTTCTTGCTTGGCACTTGAAAAGCTGACCTATATTGTCTCATGCATGACATGGAACAAACTGTGTTAATTATCTGACCGTTCTGTTTCTTATGAATGTTTCCACCCCAGAGTACAAAAAGAAAAGGGTAATTGCTACTTTTTTCTTGTAATTGTGACGTTGTCACTCAATACCGATAGTTTCTTTCAATTGGGATAGTTTCTGGGCAGTCGTGGCCTAATGTTATGGCGCTTTTCCACTGTGTGGTACGACTCGGCTCGGTACGGCTCAGTACGGCACGGCACGGTTCGGCTCGGCACGGTTTGCGTTTCCACTGCAGTTCAGTACCGCTTTAGAGTGGGCGGGATTATTCACATGTCGTTATAGTTGCGCCGCCTCTACTACCACGACTCCTAAAAAAAACTTTTTCATTCCGCGTCGCCCCATCAAGCTCTCGCTGGATCCGCTCCTCTGCTATCAACGAGAGGAACGTCTGTTCTTCCACAACAGACAACAAAACTTTTTGGTTGTTACAAAAAAGGTGCGCTCGTTCAGAACAGTTGCGTTTGATCCTTCGCTGGCTGTGCTGATTTAAATCTAGCGGTTCTTTTGTGTTTGTGTCGCAAGTTCAGTGACGCAGGTAGTGACGATTCTCTCCGGCCAATCCGTGATCAGCAGAGTTTACACGTCACGTTTTGGTAATGGTACGGTTCACTTGGAACCCCAACCGAAGTGGTACTAAAAAAAGTACCAGGTACTGTACCCAGTGGAAAACCCCCCAAAAGTGAACCGTACCGAGCCGTACCGTGCCGTACCATGCAGTGGAAAAGCGCCATTAGAGAGTCGGACTTGTAACACAAAGGTCGCGGGTTCGAGTCTCGGTACCGGCAGGGATTGTAGGTGGGGAGAGTGAATGACCAGGGCTCTCTTCCACCTTCAATACTACGACTGAGGTGAGACCCTTGAGCAAGGCACCAAACCTAGCTTATCAGTGGTGACTATCTCAATTTGATGTCCATATAGCAGAAATGCACGGTAAAAATCAAGCAGTTAGTTAATGTCATGTAATCAAACAGACGGTGAACACTATTAACAGCAGTGGTAATATGTTGCGATCAAACTTATAGCAAAATTTGGTAGTTTTGTATGTTGTCTGAGGGTTGAGGTGTGTTCACTACTCACTGCTGTGTGTGTTCACTTGGATGGGTTAAATTCCAAGTATGGGACACCATACTTGGCTACACGTCATGTCACTTTTTTCACTTTTACTTTCTTATTTCTTATTTTAATCTTTTAATCTGACAATTATTAGTTTCATTTTTTACTCTTAAAATGGCAATGGGCTTTTTCTTTCCTGTTATAAGAGTGTGTCAGTGTTGGAGATTATAGTGATTACTTCCATTCAAGCCCAGGTTGCCAAAGAGATGAGCAAACATTCAGCTGAATGTCAGATACTCAGAGCTGGTGTGTGTTCAGTGATATGTCAACAGCTTACCTGTCTCGATAGAGGCTTCTGGGGAAGGCCTGGGGTGGCTCTTAGATAAAACTCTTTCGTCTTTGTTTTGCTGCTTACTTTTCTCAAGATCTCACATTTAAATACCCAAACATAAATACTGAAGCAAAAGCCTGTGAAATCTGATATCTCTTTTTTTTTTTTTTTTTTTTTATCTCATTCTTATGTTATCCGGGCTCTTTCTCTTTGTTCTGCTGTTGTTTTTTCTTTCAGTTTAATCTGAGCTTAAACAGCACTTTTGTTTATTGGTAAAATAATCATTGCAATCCTATTCGCAATGCTTTTGTCATTCTCCAGGTTAGTGATGCTGCCCCACATTTCACAACATCACAGTCAAGGCATCCAGCAAGCCATACAAGTTTGGTTAGTGCTTATGAGAGATTTTAGAATTTTTTTTATTTTAAATTTTTTAATGTTTCTGGTCCAGTTTTCCGTTAATAGGCACAGTCTGGCTGGATTGTCAACCAGTCACACAAGAACTGAAAGGAAGTGAAAGATTTGTGATTTCTGAATCAGCAGATGCTTTGAAAGGCAAACAAGCCTGTGGTGAGTGATGGCTATTGGAGCATTTCACTTTTGCTGGATGGCTGAATAAATCAGCATCTGTCAGCTGTGAATCTGTGAATCAGTTTCAAAAGTTGTGCATGGGTTTCATCGGTTTATATTAAGCAGATTTATAGCTAAAACCTGGCCTTTATTGCTGTTATTCTGACACATGGAGCTCTTGGATAAGGATGAGAATTGCACAAATTTAAAGGTGACATATCCTGAAAATCTGACTTTTCCAGGTTTTAAGTGCTATAATCAGGTCCCCGGTGCATCTATATGTTTTTAGCTGGTCCTAGCTGTAATGGCGCAGCTCTATTCTAGTGTTGGGTCGTTCTTGAACGATTCGTTCGTTTTGAACGAATCTTTAATGTGACTCGGGAAGAACGAGTCGTATCGGGGAGTGATTCGTTCAGTCGCGCATGCGCAACATCCTATAGGTTCTGTACTGGAATTAGTCAAGTAGTTCACCTGGTTCGAGTCTTCGGGTTTTTCCGAGTCGTTCGTTCATCATGTGACAGCCCCATAAGCTTTAACCAATGCAGTCTGAGCCGGAAAGAGAATTGATTAGTTCATCTCGAGTCTTCGGGTTTTTCGAGTCGTTCGTTCATCACGTGACAGCCCCATAAGTTTACCCTATGCAGTCAGAGCCGGAAAGAGAATTGATTAGTTCATCTCGAGTCTTCGGAATTTTCGAGTCGTTTGTTCATCAAGTGACAGCCCCATAAGTTTACCCTATGCAGTCTGAGCCGGAAAGAGAATTGATTAGTTCATCTCGAGTCTTCGGGTTTTTCGAGTCGTTCGTTCATCACACGACAGCCCCATAAGCCCAAACCCGAAGACTTGGTGAGAGGTGGTGAGCTAATCATAGACTGAAGACTAAGGTAAACAATGAATTAATATTTTCTGTTTCTTATAGCAGTTTTGTATTGTTTGTAGTGTGATCAACGTTTGCGTAAGTAGTAGACATATTAGGGAAGTAACACATAACATTTTAATTATATTTTGTTAAAATGAACGAAATGAACGAAATGACTCGAAAAAAGATTTGTTCGTTTTGCTGAACGAGACTCAAAGGTCCGAGTCGGTAAAATGATCCGAACTTCCCATCACTACTCTATTCTGGAAAAGGGGGCGGGGAGCAGCAGCTCATTTGCATTTAAAGAGACAGGCCCGAAAAACAGCGTGTTTCTGCTTCCACTCTAAATAGGCATTTTCAAAATGATATAATAAATGATCTGTGGAGTATTTTGAGCTGAAACTTCACAGACACATTCTGGGGACACCAGAGACTTATATTACATATTGTAAAAAGGGGCATAATATGTCTCCTTTAATGATTATGTTACAGATTCAGATTCAATTAATGGTTGTTTTTCTAATTTTGAGGAAGAAAGAATGCACAATGATTGAAAACCTTTTTTTTTTTTAATTTTTGTACATTCTCAATGTCTTGATTCCCAACTTTGCTCTGGGTCACAAACTACAGACTTTGACATTGATGAAAGTTGGAAAAAACCTGGAGAACATCTCCTTTAGATAATATAAGTGACATCTGTGGAGAGAGACTAAGGTTAGCACAGAGAAGCACAATTTGATATTTTCTCCTGCAGGGAGAAACGTTGCAGAAACATACAACTTGCACACATCAGATGTTCTGATCACCCATGCATATCCGCAGCTTTGCTGTCGTTGCCCTCTTTTCTCAATGATTTTCAGAGCAGTCTCTCACACATGCAATAAATTGAACTTAACCTCAGGAAAATCCTGGCCTTTTTGCAAATCTTCAGCAGTTCCCCATATTATAGGTGTCACTAATTAACGTTTTGTGGTTCATATAGGAATGGCGTTGTCTGGCTGAGAGTTTTAATAAATTATTCTTATATATAATTAGTATATAATTCTTTAGAAACTACTACTGCTGGGACTTTTGGGAAAAATACTTTTGCTTTGACATTTACAGTAAGTATTCCATGTAGTGCACATTGCTTATTTCATTTTGTAGCATTCAAGCCATATTGGCTACTGAAACTGTGTTAGTTTTGATTGTCCGGATTATGCTGTGAAAGAAATGTTCAGACTGGACCTCTTCGAACTTTAATTGAATACCCCTGCTATATTCGGTTGGATTATGCTTCATCATCCCAGGGTCTCTTGAGAAGTTGCTGTGCGTCCAGCACGATGAGTTTTTCCAGCACAGTTCTGTTCAGCCGAAGCCCAAGGGTCTGAATACACCGATCTCATTAAAGAAGAGGCCTTTTCTTTTTCTGCCTCAGCTCATATGGCCTTATTACCGAAAGAGAAACAGCAAGAAAAGGAGTATGGAGTGTTTGGAGGGGGTCAGACAAGTTCAAGAGGATTAGGCAGGCTTTTATTGTCAACAATAGCAGACAGAATACACACTGCCACCCCAGTGTCTGACTGGCCATGCATCATCCTCTGGTGCCTTCTTTTTTTGTGCTTTTCTTGTTGCTTTTCATCTGAGAAAGCCTTGCATGAGCTAATCACTCTGCTCCTGCTCTTTTCAAGTGCTTTCATTCCAAAATGCATTATTAGAGATTTAAAATGTAAATTCATGCAGCCTACATGTATGCATTAAGTCCCAGTCCCAAAATTATTAACATATCTCCTTAGGGTGCCTCAGAATTGTCTTGTCTTATAGATTTCAAAATCTTTCTTTAACTTTGTAAAATCAGCACCATTCCCAAAATTAAGAACTGCTGTGTCTGGCAGTGTTGTTATTGTTAACTAAAACTAAAACTATTAAATCCGTTAAATTAAAATAAAATATAAATATTAGATGAAAAACTTAATGTAAAAAGCGAAAATTAGAAATGTTACATTGGCAAATATTATCTTTTCTTTTAAAACGTACTTCAAAAAATTACTATTTCAGTCTTTCTACTTCAAAATGTAGCTGTTTTTGTAATTAATTTTTGAGTTAATTTTTTTTCAACAGTTGAAATTTAAGTTGAAGTACTAAAACTGCTAAAACTGAAATGAAAATAAATTAAAGCTAAATATAAATATTAAAAAACGTACAAAAATGACAAAAGCACATAACTTACCAAAACTAAAATGAAATCTGAAAATAGCTAAATATTACTAAATAGTATATAAATAATACTAAGAAACATTGGTGTCTAAATATTAATAGTATTTTGGCACGGGTCTAGCTTGAAAAAGAAATTGGTTCAGAGACAGAGACTAATGTTTTAGCAGGAAGTACTTAAACACCCACCCAACCACATACACACCCACCCGTGGAAGGATGCACCCCACTTTCAGAAGGGAAAATGAATCGAGCAACTCAATTTAATAACCATGTGTTAGTATTTACAGAAGGAAGTCAGAATCTCTCCCTCAACAAACCCTCCCGGAACATTCCACCTCCAATATAAATAACTTTTTCTGCACATTTCAGTTATTAAATCAAAGAAATCCAGCACTGCTTGTCAGTTATTCTGGTTTTAATTCAGTTCTCACAAACTAACACGCCACCCTTGCTTTCCAAACAAATCAAATCTGGAGTTTGAACTGCGAAAACCTCCAACTGCAAAATAACCGGCGTGATTCGAAACACTTGTGGTGCTGAATGTAATGACTGAAGCATGTTGATGTCCTAATGCCTTTTGTTAGCGTGTTTATGGTGGGACGGGGGTGTGTGTTTGACAGTATGCAGCTGTGGAGGTGAGGATGCCATATGTTTACAGTAGGATTAATCCTGACAGCGAGGGCCACTGTACGCGACATCTGCTGTCATTGTTCCCCATCTTTGTTGTCAATGAAATGAAGGACATGTGCGATCTTGTACTAATTTATTATGTTGGATTCTGTGCAGGTTTTTTTTCCCTCATTAGTGTCTTATATTGCTGTGTGTGTTTGAGAAAGGGATTCGTACTTCTCATCAACACCTTTTTAATTGCTGTCCTTCACTGTTCATCTTCATTAATTAGTCTTTACATGCTGTTCCATTGTGTCTCTGGCTGTCTCTCTCGCCATGGTAACCAAAGTCATGGTGTTGTGGTTTGAGTGATGTTTATGTGACCGTGTGAGCAGTACAGTGCCGTCCCAGTTGACAGGGTCAGAAGTACACACACACACACAGACACACACACACACACACACAGACACAGACA
>NW_015544201.1:673991-679657 GCF_001515605.1 Sinocyclocheilus anshuiensis
ACACACACACACACACACACACACACACACACATACATACATACATGCACATATTGTCTGTTGAGATCCGTCATATTCTGCCTGCAGTAAGTCAGCAGGGTTATTTCTTTCTCTTCATTGTCATCTACTCACATGCTCATTGGTCTGATTTGTCATGTCTTATATGTGTTAATTTAATTTTAATTTTGTTGAGTCTTGGTGTGAATAATGTCATGTCACAGTGATGGGATGAATCACAATGCAGTCATTTTTACTGTACTTTTTTTAATTTATTTTTTATTTAAGTAACTATTAGGTTAATTATTTTATTTTATTTATTTATTTTTTTGACAGATGCAATCCAATAGATAAGATTATTCTAAGATTACTTAAACAATATTGCTGCCAATATTGACCACCCAGTTTTACCGTGTTCTCTCTCTGGTGAAGTATATAGTTTATAAATGAATTATTTTATAACTTTATCATTTTAATTTACTTTATTATTTTATTTTATTTTTCAAATGTTTAGCAAGCTAGTGTTACTTTTTTGTTTTTAAACAAAAACTCAAAACGGTACAACTAATGTGATAGAACTGATAAATATGATGTAAAAATTCTGATTAGATATATAAATGTGGCAAGTTAACTAAACTAACAAAGCAACTACACCTTTGCAATATCAACTGTATAGCAAAATTGCTACCAATGTTGTCATACACATAGTTCTACTGCATTCTCACTTCTACTCCGTTCATCTGTCTTCATCAAACTTGGCAGAAAAGCGTGAAGTCGAGGGTGGCGCATTTAACATTTAATGCTATTCTTAACCCTTTAATATAGCAGAGTCAGTTTAAATTGGGCTCTGATTTACTGGCATGGCCTGTAATTGCACCAACATCTTCTAAGGAGGCCATTCCTGGAGTCTGGTAGCACCTCTCTTGCTCTTTGTGGATGGTTGGGCGGGAATAATTTATGCTATGCTAAAGGGCTAAAGTTGCTTTGCGGTGCAGTTGGTGTTTCTTTCTGTCTGTTTTTCATTTAGCAAGGTTTTTTCCTCAGTAGTGGCAAGCTTTAGACCTCTTCTCCTTCATTACAGTGGGAAGGAAAACAAAGTTGTCTTTAGCACCTCTGAGAGGAAGGGAGGATGAGGCATGACTAACCAATTCTCTCCATCTGTTGCTGTTTTGTGGTGGAAAAAATAGTTCAGACTTTGAAGTTTTTTTTTCTTAGGTCATTTACAAAGACAGAGACAAATTGTGATTCTTGGGAGTCACTGGGTTAAGGAGGAGAATTTTAGTTTTTTATTTTTTCTTTCTCACTTTTGCACATTTCTTTAGAGGTCATTCTCAAAAAAAGTTTTTATTTTTATTTTTTTTAACTTTTTACTAATCACTGGGTCAGTGAGGTTTCTCGAAAGTAGAGAAATACATTAGAAATGACTAATTTATAGCTGCATATGAACGGATTGATCCAGTTCATAAATCGGATTGATTCACTTATATTTTGGTCTTTTCCTCACACAAAGCTATTGTATGACTTCAGAAAACTTGAAATGTATAGTTGTATAGACTTCTATAAAGCTCTTTTTGTCCATGTTGGAGCTTGAGGTGGTCATTATTTACTATACTGCATGTCATTGTAAGGGAAAACTTAACAGCATATGGTTTTGTAATGACATGAGCAGAGATATTATGACAATTTTCATTTTTTTATAAACTAGCCTTTTGACTTTCTGATGCTTATATTTTAGCCTCTCTCAGCATGTTTTGTTTGGAGCAGTTTACCTTGAAATCATCTCATCTTACACGGGTGGGCTGCACTGCATATACACACACAGACTATTTCCTACATTACCTAATTGAATCAGTCCTGTTGCCAGGTATTGCAATTAAATCTCTCTATGGAGCGCATTGTCCTCATTTGAAAAGTGCAGACTGCAGCATCTCTCCGTCACTCTTTCATTTCAGGCTTTCATTTTCATTGTCCCCATCGCATAGCCTCCTTTTTTTACTTCTTTATTTTCCTCTAACTTTAGTCTTCCTTATCCTCTTGGTCACTGGCATCCCCCTTTTCACTCACTATACATCTGGGTTGAGGCATTACCTCATCTGTTCAGTACATTCAGAGAGGCCTCTGTTGGAGATGTGGCTTAGTGGTTAACATTGCCTTGGTGCTCATATGGGAAATGCAGGTTTGAGTCCAGCCTGCATTGTGTTCATATCTCATTCTTTGTTAGAGCTGTGGCCTAGCAGTTATCACATGCGTTCCAATTAGCATTATTAAGATAATATCGTTTTTAGTAATATTTTGAATTTTTGTATTTTTCTTTTGTCCGTTTGTATTTTTAGTTAAAGTAATTTTGATGTGTTTTTGTCATTTTTATTATTATTAATTTTTAAAAGTATGTACAGTGTATATATATATAGTTTTTTAGTTGGTTTTAGTTATTTTAGTACATTAACTGAAACTAAATGAAAATGAGAAATTATTCTTTGGCAACTAGTTAAAATGACATTAATTTTTTAAAATATTTTATTTTAGTTAAAATTTATTTTAATTCAAAACATTTTTTAATTGTTTTATTGTTTGTTAACTGTAACAAGCCTGGTCATGTTGAGCTTTGTTGCTCATATGGGAAAATCTGGTTTGAGTCCAGCCTGCATTGTATCCAAATCCCATTCTTTGTCTCCTTCTAATTTCGTGTCCCTTAAATACTGTCTTAATTGATCAATAATGGCATTATTTTGATTGTTACTATTTATACAGTAATTCAATAATTATTTCAGAATTGTTTAAAAATATTTGTCATTATTTCATTAACTTGCCTCATTTTCAATCAGTTATTTAATTTATTGCTCTGTAAAACTGTTCTGAAACTCACAAATAAGTGCTGTAAATGCTGATATGGTCTGCATTGATGTGCAAAAATCTAACTTTAGTCTCTGATGGTATTTTAAGTTAATTTGTTGGTACTTTGCTGAAATAAACCCTGAGTAAAGTTCAAGAGCTGAGATGGGGAAAATGTTTGGCATAAGCTGCATTCAATGTAATACTGTTTGCTGACTCAGATACTGCGGCGCTTGAGAAACAGATGCCGGGAAAGTTTTGAGTCAAGGCAGAGACAACAAGATGAGCCCTTTCTGCTGTTTAGCCCTGACCAATGTCAATTCCTCAGTGTCATTTCCTGATTCCTTTACTTCCTACCTTTTTGTGTGTCATATCTTTTCCTCTTCACTTTTTACTGCACATGTCCTATTCTGTGAAAATTGTTGTGTAGTTTGTTTGTTCCTTTGAGTCAACACCAGATTCTGAGGAGGTCAGGAGGAAGTTTGGCTTCTTTAAGCAAATAATTGAGAAATGGCTGACAAAAATATCCAGAGTGCCAGAAACTTCACATGACACTGGTTTGCTTAACACTCAGTAGAAGAGCTCCGGAATGTTCTGGTGAATGTTTATGCGTTTCCATGCCCTCTGTTTGCACTACGCACTCTGGAACGTCAGGAATCTCACCTAACTGGTCTCTGACATTATCTGTTTTTCTGTCCTTGCTTAATAGTTCGCATATCTTATCTCATACACGAAGCTGTTCTCTACAAAATACCTTTAAAACAGATACACTTTGCTAAGACATGGTGTTTCCATGTTTTAAAATACCTCTGAATTCAACTGGCTCATCTTTTAATCTGAAGCCTTATATGGAGGTAACTGGTTGTAGATTGTGACGCTGCACTGGCACTGGCCTGCACTAGTGTGGCGCCGACACATTCAATCCTGAATACCAGAGATTACAACACTGCTCCACTAGCAAACTGTGGACGTAACACACCTGCTCTCTGGGCGGGACCCGTCAGACAGGTTGGGGTGAAACTGACAAACATACTCATTCCTCTTGTTAACAGGTGCAGAAAGAGTCAGGAAGAGAACTCTTATTGTGTAAGTGCCATAATGACAGCTTTAATTCATCACATTCTTTGCTGCACAACCTTTTACACAATTTAATTTAATTTAAAGGGGTCATATGATGCGATTTAAATTTTTCCTTTCTCTTTTGAAGTGATACAAGCTGTTGGTGCATGAAGATCTGTAAAGTTGCAAAGACTAAAGTCTGAAATCCAAAGAGATATTCTTTATAAAAGTTAAGAGTCAACCACGCCTACCTAAAATAGCTCGTTCTAACACGCCCCCACATGTCTACGTCATGATGTGGGAAGATTTGCATAACGCCGCCCAAATTTTCACGCAAAGAAAGAAGGCGTAACTTTTATTCTCGCTGTAGTATTGTTGTTGCCGAGCCGCCATGTCGTGAAGACGCTGTGTGTTTCGTTGTGAAAGCGAAACTACTTTGTTTGGCCTTCCAAAAGAGGACGATATCTGCTTCGTCATGCCTAGAGCTGATCCGTGCTGGTCGCTGAGGAAATACTACAACTTTGCGCTGTGGATCGCCGGATCGGCTTTCACCGTGGATGAAGCGGAGTCCAGCCCGGGTTCGTCACATATGGTTGGTGCAAGCCCGCCGCACCCTTTTTAGCAACATCATATGACCCCAATTTAATTTAATTTAATTTAATTTAATTTAAAAGATAAAATTGCTAGATAAAATCTAGGTAGCACTGTTTTGTCTGATTTTTGAAATTGTCCTAAAACTTGACCATGCAGGTATATTTGTGACCCTGGACCACAAAACCAGTCTTAAGTCGCTGGGGTGTATTTGTAGCAATAGCCAAAAATACATTGTATGGGTCAAAATGATTGATTTTTCAAATAGTTCAAATAGTTGTATCTCGGCCAAATAGTGTCCTATCCTAACAAACCATACATCAATGGAAAGCTTATTTATCAGATGATGTATAAATCTCCATTTCGCAAAATTGACCCTTATGACTGGTTTTGTGGTCCAGGGTCACATTTTGTAAATGAAATCTTTGCCCCAGTTTACATTTGAAGGCTTTTTCTTAAGAAACTCTTAATCCTGCATTTTAATCGCATAAATTAGAATTTGACCCTATTAAACATTTGATCTGACTCCGAGACTGTAATGTACTGTACACCAGATGAATGTAGTGATTGTATCACATTTATGTGTTTTGTAAGTCACCTCAGTCCTCCTAATAGGGTCAAGCATATTTAAAATCACTGAAATATTAATGAAGGCTTTTGCTAATCTACTGGGGGAGAGGCAGGTTCAGCACATTTGCATATTAACAATCCATAATATCCTGCAGAAAATAAATGGTGGGATTTTTTTCTTAATGATTCCTCCTTAGTGGTTATATAACAGTTAAATTATACAATTAAATTTCTGTTTCCAGAAGGTTCTGGATTGTAAAGGACAATGGCACCAATTTCCCTGTATTTTCACAGACCCACCCGAGTGGAGGCTCATGTATTGATGTGAGGAGTGGACAGTCATCGGTCACATGATTTAAGGCTTTATGGCCCACCAGAGGGTCTTAATGGACTCGTACACTGATTGATGTCAAACAGCCTTTCCTTTAGTAAGCCTTGACCAGTAATTCATAATATTATATACATGACTCATCATGCAATAACACAGAACAACCCTCTACGGACACCTTGGCAATTGAATCGCCATTGGCTAGTATATTTTTTTGTTTACTCGCCAGACTGAAATACTATATATATATATATATATATATATATATATATATATATATAACCATGAA
>NW_015544201.1:680702-697912 GCF_001515605.1 Sinocyclocheilus anshuiensis
ACTGGCGAGTAAAATCTGAGAATTTATTAGCCATTGGCTAATATTAGACATCATTTAGTCGCCCAGAGTGAAGATTTAGTCGCACATGCGAGTGATTTACTCGCAATCTAGAGGGTTGCAGAATACAAAGCTTGTTTAACTGAAGATCAAATTACCTGCACTGAATACACAGTGTGTACTTTGGGTCTATATTTATCACCAATGTCTGCTAGGGATGCATGATATGACCATAGCTTTATTGACCAGTACTATTTTTAAGTTTTGTACATTATTGGTATCAATATGATTATATTGACTTTATATATATGACTTTATAACTTGCAATTGTGAGTTTACTGTATATCTCACAATTCTGTGAAAAAAAAGGTCAGAATTGTGAGATATAAACTTGCACTTGCGAGGAAAAAAAATCAGAATTACGAGATTCTAACTTATTCTCGCAATTGTGAGTTTATATCACACAATTCTGAGCAAAAAAGTCATAATTGCGAGATGGAAACTTGAAATTACGAGAACAAAGTCAGAATTGTGAGTTAAAAAGTCGCAATTGCCTTTTTACATTTTTTTTATTCAGTGGCGGAAACAGTCTTTCATAAATATGGCTTATAAAATCGTGTCCATATCGCAGGATTTGCGATTAGGAAATCGCAACGTCTCAAATCGCGATTTCGATTCGATTTCGATTAATCGCACAGCCCTAATTCATATTTAATATTTATTTATAATTTTTTACATTATATTAAGTTATTACAAAATTTCAAATCATTTTTGGCTATCATTATTGACCAAAATGCTGTTATTGGTGCATTCCATGTGTAGAAGACAAGACATAAATCTAAAGCTTGGATTTTTCTATGTAGATGGGTAAAATTTTGAGATCAAAATTGCGGGCATGCAGGTTTGGAAAGAATCTGGTGCTGTAATGGGGTTGGTGATGTAAAGAACAGCGATAGCTAGATGTGCAGTGTGACACCGCTGGAGGCAGCTGCCATGTTGTGCACCAACCGCTGCTGTGAATCTAGTGGTTGTCTGTAGATGTCCATACAGCGATGTCATGCCATTCTAACACAAACAGCTCTATTGTAAAACAGAGCTGGGAAAATTAAATTATGTTGAACTTTCTTTCTCAACTATGAATCTGTGGTGCTTTTATTTGTGAGTTTTGCTTTGTAAGCCATGCAAGAATGTTTTAATGTTAATTTTGATTGAGATGGTTTTCCGGACAAGCAGTTCAGTTAAATTAAATTTACACAAACACCACTAGCATCCAAACACACTTTACTTTAAGATATGAGATCACTGTCTTGATGGCTGATCTGACCTTTAGATGTTGTTGTAGTATTTACTCAATGCAGATGACCCTTTGGATGGATTCCAGTAGCAGTAGCTACTAGTGTTGGGCGATATGCTCAATTTTCATATCGTCCTATCGTCAGCCTGTGAGATTGCCGATACACGATATTATCATGCTAATTTATTTAATTATTTACTTACCTAGTTTCATAGCCGGAGAGTGAACGAACTCCAGAGTAAGGGCTAAAAGCAGCTAATGTTTGTGTAATCTATTAACTACACATGATATATTTTTAGTCAAGTAGCATATAGATGCCATGTCATAAAATATGTTTAATATTACTGAATTTGTATTTAACATGATCAAAATTGAATAAAAACATTATAAGTTACTCATTGTAATGCTTACATTGCTTCTCACATCTGTGCAGCGTCTCAGGGACCCGGTGCTTTGGCCCCAGTGCTTCGTTTCTTATTATCTGAGATCCCGGTCAGCAATGGAGTGTAAAAATGCCATGATATTTACAGAGGCCGGGATTGACTGACACTGCGAAGCAAAGCAAGAATTACACCGCTGTCATGCTTTTCCTGGTATTTAAAGGTTTTTGGACATTTACAGCTGTGCAGTGACCCCAGAGCACAGAGGTCGCATCTTCCTCTCTCCTTTCATCTGTTCTCTCTCATTCCTCCTCCTCTCTGTCATCTCCTTTTGTTTTCTGATTTTTTATGATAAGAAGACACCTTTGCCGACAAAAAACACCTTTGCAGGCATTTGACGGAGGTTAGGAATCCAATGTGTGTATAATATACTCACTAGTTGACTCAAACGGTCTCTTTTTGCTGAAATCTCACTCTCTTCGGTCGGAGGTCTGTCATATGCACTGATTAAGAGTGAAAGAGAGACTACATTACATATAACTTACTGTAAAGGCGATATACAAAACCTGGAACAAGAGCTAAATTAATTGTGATGATGCAAGACAGGCCTTTATTCGGAGAATAATGAGTCCAAGAGGCAAACTTCAAGCACCCACATCAGCGATTAAAAGACGTTCTGAAGAAAAACGAGGTGTTGTAGTTAAACACAAGAGAGGCTTCATAGCCCTCCAGATGCCATTACATTTGCAATTGGCAGAATTTAAGGTTTAATCGCTCAGTTAAGTCCAGCGCTTCAGTCTCGGGAAGCTATCTTGTTTAATGTGTGAAAGTTTATTCAGAGGTCTTTTTTTTTTTTTGAACGCCTCTGATTGGCCACTGCATTCATAAGCTCAGCATAATCATGTGTGATTGGTTAGAACGCGCGATACTGTAAAAACGCGGAAAAAGAAATATAATGCAACAAATAAGCCCTAATATTAATTAGATAGTATTACTAGCCTGATAATAATAATAATAATAATAATCGTCTTGCTATCGTCAAAGGCATCAGCCACATGCGATATCTCTGTCTATCGTCGATACACGACACAACCCTAGTAGCTACACCCGTTTGAAACGGAGGAGGCCGGTCATTCGCCCGCTGTGTGTTTTCCAGTCTCTGATACAACAGCAGGATGTTTGCAGTAAGCCTTTTCATCCCTTCAGTGCCACACGCTCTGTCGGCTCTGTGAAGCATGAAGCAAATATGTGCCGTCATATTGTGTGCTCTGAGCAGAGCAGGGCCGTTTTCCCTCTGAATACCAGAGGCAGAAATGTCTAGTTTACCTGTCCCGCTGTGGTTTCCTTGTGAGTTTTTCCCCAAATGTCTGTGATTGTTGACCTGAGTTCGTTTCGAGCTGTTCTGTGCCTCACTAGAGCTGTTTGTTTTCATATGGTTACTCTGTAACAGGAACACAAGGCTCTTTTCCAGCCTCTGTCTGTAATGAGTCACATGCCGCTGTCTGCCTGAAGACACTCATGTGTCCATCTCCATATTACAGAGGCCTTTGTTCTTTTGCATTTTGTCACTTTCTTTCGCACTCTTTTGCTCTTTTTTTGCTCTTTCTTTCACTCATTCTTTCTTTTTAACTTTTTCTTTCACACTTTCTTTTTTGCACATTATTTCTCTTTTACACTTTCTTTTGCCCTTTCTTTCATTCATGTTTTCTTTTTCACTCTTTCACACTCACTTTCTTTCGTGCTTTCCATTTTTGCACTTTTGTTCTTTTTCTCATTTTTTTTACTCTTCCTTTGCTTTCTTTTGTGCTTTTTTGTGGTTTCTTTTGCATTTTTGTAACATTTTTCTTTGTAGCTTGCTTTTTAAACTTTACACTTTCATGATTTCTTTTGCTCCTCTTTTCTTTCACTCTTTATTTCTCGTGACTCACTTTTTCTTTTGCTTTCTCTCTCTTGTGCTCATTCAGTCTAACTTTCCTTCACTGTTTTTTTTTATTTGTTCCTTGTTTTGCTCATTAGTTTTTTCTTCTTGTTTTTTCAAATTCTTTTTCGTTCTTTTTTGCTCTCTCTGTTTCTTTCTTTTTGATTCTTTTGAGTTTCTTTTGCTTTTTTGCTTTTCCTTAATTTTTACTTTTCTTACACTTTTTTTTCTCTGCTTTTTTTCTTGTATATTTGTCTCATTCTTTTGCTTATTCTTTCTTTGCCTTTTACTCATTTTTTGCAGTGTCTTTGTATCTTTATTTGTTTCTTTCTTTAGTCTATTTGTTTTATTTTGCTTTATATTTTTCATTCTTTCTGTCACATTTTCTTTCTTCGCTCTTGTCACTCACATATTTAAGTGTATGCTGTGGTGTACAGTAACACTAGAGTGACTCTTTGTTTATACTATCAGGCGTATGTCATAGAGTTTATTGGAAATGGATACTTTATGAGCGAGAAGGGGATGGCATCACGATTGCTTTTTGTGGTGTGTAATGTAATTGACGTGTGCGCATGAAATGCAGAGTGTGTGTGTGCGTTTGTGTAAAATGGGAGTGGGAGAGATCATTAAGCTGTCAGGCCCTTGAGCAGAAGGCAGTAGATATTGCCGCTATAATTCACTGGGGTTGTGGATTGGTCTACTCTGTAGGTTCCCAGTGGGAAAGCCCCTCAGCGCAGCATGCAGCCTCTAGTTTGAATCTTTGTGTGTATGTATATGGGTGTGTATGGCATGAGGTTGTGAGATTTCTGCTCTGTGTTCAACAGAAAAGTCCTTCATTGTTGTGTTTGGCACACTGCTGATATATCACATGCTATTTTCTTTCTAGTGTGTTTGGGTGTTTGTGTCTGTTAAGTGAGTGTATTCTCCTTCTGGTGTGTTTGGGTCTGCTGGTGCTGGTGTGCGTGCTGTGTGATTGATGCACTGCATCCTCAGTAGTGTATTCTGCAGATTTTTGTCTGTATAATCTCCTCCGCCTGCTGTTTTTTTCTCACTCTTTTAGAGATCCAAAATAACACTTACTGCTCATACTTTACATCAGCATAGGAGACTGACTTACCACAACAGTACAGCATAGTTTGGTGTAGTGTTGTGAATGGGTGTTGGTTAAATCAGGCCTCTGTTGTTCGGATGTGTTCTGATCACCACAGGATGTTAATTTCCGCAAAATATAGTCTCAGACTTTCTCTTGTGCTCTCAGAACTTTGACCCTGCTGTATTTATCTAAAGAGCTCTGGTTTGGTGCGGAAAGTGATGAGAAATTAATTATTGGAGGTGTTTTTTCACAAAGGTTGTCTTGCTTCATACTCTCTTTTTGTCTTTTTCACACTTGGTTTTGTTTCCATCCTGTTTTGACATCTTAGCCTGTAATGTTTGTTTTATTTATTATAATATTGCTTTTGACAACAGCTAGCTATCTTATGTGTGGGACAAAATCTGTTTTGTTTTTCTGCATACTAATAAGTTCAACACAGCAACAATAGCAATGTTTCCATCCACCTTTTTTATGCACTTTTTGGGATATCACATAAAAAAATCGCTGAATGGAAACGCTAAGATGCGCATAAATTCTAAAATTGCACATAAAAACTTATGCTCTCAACTGAGTTGGATAAATATTATATCCAGTGCATGACAAATCACTTTGCGCGATGGGACAGCATAACTGGACAAAACAGTGGACCGATCTCATTACACGGCATCTGAAATGTTGTTTTGAATGGAAACAGTGGTTTATTTGCATATGTTTTATGCAATATTCATATTTTGTGCAGAAATTCACAACTATTGGCTCAACTAGTGGTGTGAGTTTGGGGCAGGACTATCTGTTTTTTGACCAATGTCAGAATTTTTTCTCTTTATTTTTCCTATTCTTTGTGGTGCCACTAGTACTAGGACTGTTACGATTATGAAATTTGGCTGATGATTAATTGTCTAAAAATAGTTACGGTTATTGCGATTAATTGTCTGTTTTAGTGCTTTGGCGATTATGATGATTATGCCGATTATCACGATTAATTGTCTGTTTTTTATGGCTTTCATTATATAATTGGGATTAATTTAAGGTTTCAGTAAGTACTTATGATGTTATCTTTTAATCTTTTTCTGTGTGCAAAACTTTGATAATGTGAAACGCTTCAAACAGGGCGGCACAAAGCTCTTATGCACATCTAGGGTGCAGAATGATGTGCTTGAAGCAACATAAGTCACAGTGCACTGCACTCCACGCGGTACAAACAAAGAGAAGAGAAATGAGAGAGCAATGAACTCCAGCAAGATGTAATTTTTTGTGAATCCCCAGACCTTTATCTCTACACATCAAGTATTATAATGGGAATATATCATCTTGGAGAGAGGGTTTTACCGTGCTGACTGTCATAACTGAACGTGACGTGCTGTTTGAATGCTGAGCGTAGAATGACTGACAGCTGCAGCAGAAGGAAGATCAATTTCTGTAAACTTAAATTTAACCATGCAAATACAATTCTGTCCCTCACATTAAGATATGGAATGGCTTCAGATGATATAGGCTATACAGTGCATGAAAAGCAAACTGTTGCTCTTCTGTTTCTTTTGGTGTATGAAACCCCCTTGTGTCGTATAAAAAGCACAATAATCTGTGCACGTCTAATCGCGATTATTTGATCTAACATCCACGGTTAGATCAAATAATCGCGATTAGACTGTTATTTAATTATCGCGACAGGCCTAACTAGTACACTGTAAATCAGTTTGGCAGAAAATTACCACCACCATTTCCATTTTTTGTACAGTTTACAGACATTTCCTTTAGGGCTGGGCGATTTTCCCGATTTTATCGATTAATTTGAATTTATTGTTTTGCCACGATTTTATTTTTTAGAAATCGAGGAATCGCAATTTTCAATAGAAATATAACCAAATGTTAGAATTAGACACTTTGACAATATGCCGGTGATAACGATAGAAAAGAACAATCCAACCTCATGTCGGTGCACGTAATTAACCTCTCACGTGTGACGCGCTCTGTGAAGGACCATAAATATAGGCTAAGCGCCATTCACACAGAATGCGCTTTTGTGTTGACAAAGATGCGACGCAGGCAGTGGAATAGGTAAAACATGCAAGAAGATGGGAGTGAACTTATTTTAAATTGAGCGCAGTGTTTTTAGAAAGCTGTTTCATGCATGAGACGCTGCAAGAGACGCGAGCGCAACAGTCAAACACATCCATGTTTACACAGAAAAAACAATGGAAAAGCAGCGCAATCGAATAAAAAACCTGTAAAGAACTACTACTGTATGTCTGATATTTCATGTTTGCATCATGGTGACAGGCTGAAAGCTGCTGCTGTTGTTTTTAAAGAACATTTATAGTTAATAAAAGTCTACTGGTGTTATACCTTCAGTCATTTTCAGAATCAGAATCAGAAAGAGCTTTATTGCCAAGAATGCAAGGAATTTACATACAAGAAATTTGTTTTAGTGACATAAGCTTCCAGTACACACTACACAGAGACAACAACAACACACAGACAATAAAAAATAAGATGAGGAGAAAAAAAAAAATATAAACAAAATATAAATATGTAAAATGTAAATATAAACAAAAAAAATCGAAAAATAAATAAATTGTATGTATAGTTGTGCTATAGATGATAGAATGGAATAGAATAGAATGAGATGCAGGGATGTACTAGGATGGAGGTGGTAACAAATAAATATAAGGTTATTGCACATTTTTATTGCATAATGTGGGGAACATTTAACTGTTCATGAGGTAGATTGCCTGGGGGAAGAAACTGTTCTTGTGCCTGGCTGTCCTGGTATTTGCGGCTCTGAAGCGCCGGCCAGATGGCAAACGTTCAAAAAGGGGATAACTTGGATGTGAGGGATCCAGAGTGATTTTCTGAGCCCTTTTCCTCACTCTGGATGTATACAGTTCTTGAAGGGTGGGCAGGGGAGCACCAATAATCCTTTCAGCAGTCCGAACCGTTCTCTAGTCTTCTGATGTCTGATTTTGTAGCTGAACCAAACCAGAAAGTTATTGAAGTGCACAGGACAGACTCAGTGACGGTTTCAGCAGCTCCTTGACTTTTGAGATTTCTAAAATAATTTTCCTCGTATTATTTCTGAACACATAATATGTGTAAGACAAGTTTGTGCAATATGTAGTTGTAGTTTTTGCATCTTTTCTAAAAAGATATTTAACAAGTGATTTCTTTAACATTTACATCATGTTGACAACTTCATGTGTGCTGCACTTGGAATAGAATTTTCTTTAACTAGAGGGTTAATAAATAAAAAGTAACTTGAATCATGTTGTAGTTACATTTTCAAGTTGACTAGTTAAAAATCGTAAAAAATCGAGAATCGGTCAAACATTCTGGAAAAATCGAGATTTAAATTTTTTGCAAAATCGCACAGCCCTAATTCCCTTCAACCCTAAAACACAACACAGCCACGCTGCACATATGTTTTCTTAAAGTGGAGTGGAAATTGCACACTTCATCTTGGACTGTGTCTTTACCTCTTTCTTTGTACTTTGGTTTTCTTGTCTTGTTCTATGTTTTTCTCTCAATTGGCCAGTCCAAGAACACATGGGGAACTGAAAAACAGGACAAAGTGAATTTTTGAGGATGTAATTTCTGAATGTGGGCTGTAAACAACTCATTAGTGGGCACATACTGGCATCAGAACCTACCAGTACCAGATGGGCACATACACCCCTGCAGTCGGGATGGTGTGCTTGAGCTGGGCACCACCCACTGGGGGATTCTCACCCGCACATCTGTGCTTCCAACAGCAGTGTTAGGTTCATATCTGGAACCAATTTTTATTTATTTATTTATTTATTTATTTATTTATTTTTACATAAATTAAGCTCCACTTAGTCACAAAATAAAGCACTATGTAACATAGTTGCTGAATGGGTTATCTGATCTAAGAAGTGTTGATTCGGAGTATGATCATTCAAATATCAAAATATTTCATTTATCTTTATCAGCATCACAGACAAAAGAAAATATGTTAAAATATGTCTTGAAAAATGTTCATCCATATAATGAACGTTAGTGGGGTCCAAATTAGGTTCTTCAAAATACCTTCTTCTGTGTTTTATAGAGGAAATAAAGTCACAGGTTTGGAACGACATGAGTCAATAAATACAATATGACAGAATTTGGGTGAACTATCATTCTAAGTTTGCTTTATAATGGATAATTCACTTACATCATCTGCCATCTTGGATATATGCAGTGCAGCGAGCTCAATGAAAATGTGGCCCTTGGTAATTTTAGTTGAAAAATGCTGTACTGAACTTATTGCCACTTAATCAGAGCTAGATGCTGTAGACCATACAACCTGCTGAAACTGCATGTGCATCAGCACCTTAAATTACATAAATGTGCTTGTCCTGCTTGCTCAAGTTCCTCAGATGTAGCGTGCAACTAATTAACAGCAATAACAAAAAAAAATGCTTTGTATGTTAATACTTCTAGATAGAGAAATGTAATGATTTTTCTTTTCTTTGATCGTCTGTGTGTTATCTCATTCCTACCTGATGGAGAAAGAATAGGAATGCGAGTGGAAAAACTATCACTCAGAAGGAATAACAAGTTAGACATAGAGGAATGGAGGAGAGCGAAAGACATTGCTGAAGCTATGCCAGTGTGTTATCAGAGCTAATGATCTGCGAGCTGATCTCCTGTAGTCCATGCAGTCAGTGTTGATAGTATCTTCTGTTCACAAATCCATCAATTTAATGCATCCTTGCTGAAAAAGTATACAAAATAATCTTACTGACCCCAAACTTTTGAATAGTAGAAGTTATAGATCATAATTTCCCCCTTTGTATCCTAACCAGATTGGCTGTGATTTAGTTGCTTCTTGCAGTATTTCTCTTTCAGTGGGTTGTGTCATAAAAGTTAAGAGAAAGTGTTATACCTATTCAGTGTAATCTTGCTCTTTTCTCAGCTCTTTTTGTTTAATGCAGATTCAGTCCACAATCTCTCTTTGAAAATAAATAGAATATAGTGGGACTATGAGAACTGAAGAGAATGAATTCATGTGAACTGATAGATAATGTGTGACAGTATATTTTTGTTCTTATTGCGCTTCTCTTTCCACTATCAATTCTGCTGACCAGGCAAGGCAGATATTTCCCTTTACGATTTGCACAGTATTTTCCCTTTTTTTTTTTTTTTTACCGGCATTCCTTGTTATTAAGAATGTAATGTCTGGCTTTTAGTGACCTAAAAGGTTTTTCTTTGTCAGGGAATGGGTTTAACTTCCATTTATGGGAAGTTATGGCTTTGTTAGTATTTCAGGTCAGTTGTAGTGTATATCCTCAGTTTATCTAGCTTGGAAAGCTCTTAGTAAGATTTTAGGGGCAAGCCTTTTTTAAGTCATAAGCCAAATAAACTAAAAAGAGCTTGATTTGAGTAACCTTTTAGTGTCCGACTAGTTCAGTGTTAATAAATCCTAACAGTATGATCTGAAAAGACAGAAATCAACATGAAATGTCATTCGCAACCCATTTTACTTAGTCTGATGTACTTCCAATTAAAACAAGATATTCAATAAGGGAAAAAAGTACATTGAAATGTAAGATTGGTCACATAAGCTGAAAATAAAAGTTGTTTTAGGTTAATAAATAATGTGCCTTGTTGAATCATGCACAATAAGACCTGGAATGTTTATAAAGAATGTGGTGTAATGAAAAATTAGTTGGCAAATCGGGTTTGGAGAGGGACTAAACCATAAAAGTTGTTTGCGAGCTTTGATGTGGTGCTACAGTGTGAGAGAACGAGAGAAAAAGTGAGTGGAGGGAAATAGAAACACGAAAGAATGCCACACATGTCGATGAACTTACGGGGGAATGTGTGTGTGGTCTGATGTCATGATTCACAAATTCATTCTGTCAGTTTCTGGCCTGTCTGACTTCCCCTCTACAGCCGGTTTCTGTCTGCGCTCTAGTTTCCACAGTTACGATACATCAGCCTTCTATTTCAACTGACTGATATCGTTACATCACTGTTCTATCCTAATAATAACTCTCTGTCCTGTTTTATTTGCAAGTTCTTTGAAATATTCCATCATGGTTCAGCAGATTGACTTTTGTTCTTTTGTTCATAATTTCTTTGTGGTTCATGGTCGTGCAGAAACGCTTGTGTACTAACAATCCTCACGAAATGACTAAAATCACTCAGACCTCTGGAGTTTGGTTACACACTCTAAAAATGCTGGGTTAAATACAACCAAGTGCTGGGTAAAATAGGGACAAAACCCAGCAATTGGGTTGTTTTGACCCAGCGGTTGGGTTAAATGTTTAACCCAACCTTCTGGGTAGTAACCCAACCGCTGGGTCAAAACAATCCAATTGCTGTGTTTGTCCCTATTTTACCCAGCACTGGGTTGTATTTAACTCAGCATTTTTTAGAGTGCATTGTATCATCTATGTGTTTGTGTGTGCGTTACTGGAAATTTAAAATGTATCAGAGCTTGTTCCTCGCAGGTTTCATCTCTCTTTTTTTTTTTTTTCAAAAGAAAGCATAAAAAAAACAAACATTCACACAGCTCTGTTTTTTAAAAATGATACCACGTCAGCTATTCAAAGCATATGGTAAGCTTACTATGAGTATGGCGAGTCATCCGGACAGATGTAGATAAAGCTTATGCAAAGTAGGATTCGTAGTTCAAAGTTAGCGTGAGGATAGTGGACGTGCCTGACAAGCTTCATTATTGTGCTTTGCTTTGGCTTTGTGTGGATTTAGGGGTTTAATCAGAATTCATAATCATAATCATGCCGTTGTCCGTGGACTGTAGCTGGTGGTAAACACAAAACATATTCCTAATGGCTTTTGGAGGGTCACATAAAGGGTGTCCTGAAGGCATAGCAACATAAAATTCCCTCTCTTTAACTCTGGGGTCTTTTTGAGTAAAACATGATGTATGAACCATATCTGCTCCTACGTATTATTAGGATGGTAAAAATAGATAGTGGATCTATATCCTTGTATGTGATACTGTTTAGACATTGTGTCATAATTGAGTGTGACGTTAGAGTATCTCTCGCCCTGATTAAATCTGATTTGTTAGAGGTATAAAACCAATAATGCACAAAGACACTTTTTTCATGAGTGAAATATCAATTCATATATTGATAAACAGATAACACATTTTTAATGAATTAATTATGCTATATTGCATATATATATACCAGTAGTGCTATGAAAAACACCCTAATAAACATAATTCAAAAAAAGACATGACATTACTTTGGCAGACAAGCAAAGCATTGAATAGGAAAAAGTGGCTCTAGAAGTCCATATATTGTTTGTTTTATGTATATATAATTGACAATAAGCATATAATTGGCCTGCAGTCCATACCAGTTCATTTTACAATTCAGTTTGTCATTCTGTCAGTCGTGTTGTCAAAATTCCTCATTACCAAATTTACATATGGGTAAAGGGGCATAATTATGTAAATTTTTGCAAAAAGTGTGAATCACACTAGATTAAAATGTTAAATTGGCATCCCTAATTATAATAGTCATTAATATTAATGTTGTATTTGCATAAGTCTTTAACATTTAATGATATTTGCAACAAAATATGCTCCTAATAAAGTTACTGTGGTATTACAACATTGCAGAGAAGAGTTTGGAGTGAGCTATAAAGTTTTCTAGTTATGCAATGTGCAAGTCTTACTTCATACTTCAATAACCATTTTTTTATTATATTTTACTATCTATTATTCTATTAATATCTATGTTGACAACAGTTGTGCTGCTTAATATTTTTGTGGAAACGGTAATACTTCTATAATACACACATATGGTTTGAATCAAGTTTTTAAACCTCAGATTTCAGTTTTTTTTTTTTATTGCATCCTATTTTGACCTCTGCATCATGGTTTGTATTATGGGATCCTTGGTAATTATTTGGCCTTTTAAATAATTGTATAGCAATAGATATTCTAAATTAAACCTTAATAGTGAGAGTGATTTAAAGCAGCTGAACTGCCACCTGCCCCAAAGAGGTGTAGATGGGGGTAAGTGGCCTGTCCCAGCTGGGCTTGTGGAGAAAGACTGATGAAGCATCTCCGAATGGTTTATTTTTGGGTTGTAAAAATGATTAACGTCCACTTTCTTTAGTGGAATGAATGATTCTAGGTGAGGAGGTTCAGATTGTGGTGTTCTCTGATTGGCTGTTTGTTTGAGTTTGAGAGATGAGGGGGCGGGCCAGTGCACTCATTTCTCTAAATCCTCTTGGGGGTCTCAGTCAGAGCAGCGTCCTGTCCTGCAGCCCCACCCCCAGAGGTCTGCCGTCATTATGATACACTTCACAGGGACCGAAATTAATGTTAATGATCTTAAAGGTGTCAAAGCACCTAATGGATCACCATGGTAACATTTGTGTGGCTGGCAGTTGGTATCAGCACATGCAAGGTACGGACAAAAGACATCTCTGAATTTTGATGTCACCGTGCATTGTGAGCACAACAAATCAATTTGCACTCAGCCGGAGTCTTGATTTCTGGGCAAAGTTATTTGCATTTTTTAATGCCTCTGGAAACCTCAAAAAGCAATTAGTGACAAATTTAGTCCGCAAATGTCAAGCCAACTAATAGACCAACCCCGAATAAACAGCGTCAGCCATGCTGGATGTTACATTGGCAATTAATGAGACATTTTTAGCATTGAGTGCGTGTCTTTAGGATGGACTGTGGACATCTGTCCAATAGTAAGTCATTACGGTTGAAATGCCATTTGCGTGTTTTGAGTGCGGGAGGTTGAATGTGCTCATCTATCTTCTCCCTGAAGTTAACGGCTTTGCACTGAATAGTATGAAATAAGTCATTTGTTATTTAGGAAAAACAGAGAAAGTGAAAGAAGACCATGAAGGGTTTATACCCAGTTCAACAGTACCAGGGATCACTTTAGTCTCTTTTCTTTCTTTTATAAAGAGCATTCCCTCAAGCTTATTTTTAAGTATTTGCATCCCGTCAAGTTTCAGGTGTTTAAAACCCCACTTTTTTTACCTCCTGTCCCATGATACTCTTTGTTTGTGTCTTGTGGCGTGATTTCAGATTTAGATCAGGTTGTTTATCCAGACGTTTCAGACACTTCCAGGAAATGGCACATTTTGAACAGTTAGTTTAATGATTTGTTTGTCAAGCTATTTGTTTTTTTTCCACTAATAGCGGAGAACTTCAGAGATATTTCAATTTATTTCAGTCATTGCAGATTTGTCACATTATGGTTAAATAATTGGCAAATATATATAATATAATGCTGTGTTTAGCAGGAACAAATGGATCCGTTTATCAAAAAATGGTCCATCTGTAGTTATATTTGGCTGTGGAGTCGGCTGGTAAACACACAGCAGATGATTTTGTTGGATATATGGAATGTGTCCGGCTGAGAATGTCAATTACGAGGTCTTCACTCACTCTTGCTTGAACACACACAAAGACACTCCATCTTTCGTGCCAGGATTAGGCTTGTAACAGAGAACAGAGTGCTAGCAGGACTCAAATGAACTGAGAGCAGCTGAGATGGAGGGAGATTCATGCTTGACTTCTTTCTCCATTTGTTTGCCCCCTTATTTCACATCAAGTGACATGAATCTCCACCGTCAGACATGTGATGTGCTCGCTGGAACAGACACGGACAGCAGAGCAGTGTAGGTTTGTGCTGAAGGCAGTGGCATACATTAGCACTTTATTTTGCTCATGTAAATGCTCATACTGAGTATACTCTTAAAAATAAAGGTGCTTCAAAAGGTTCTTCAAGCGATGCCATAGAAGAACCATTTTTGGTTCCACAAAGAACCATTCAGTCAAAGGATCTTTAAAGAGCCATCTCTTTCTTAGCTTTTTATAATCTGAAGAACCTTCTTTCGCCACAAAGAACCATTTGTGAAACAGAAAGGTTCTTCAGATGTTAAAGGTTCTTTATGGAACCATTTAGAAAAAAAGGTTCTTCTATGGCATCGTGAAGCACCTTTATTTTTAAGAGTGTATTTGCACAGAAACTAAATCATACAATATGTTATGAGTGATTTTTGTTTTTATTAGTGGCATACAAGGGCTTATGAATGAAGGACTTAAGAATGTGAATGTGTCCTACTATCTGCCAAATCCTTTTAGAAAATGTAAAGTAGAATTTGGAAATACTTCATGAATAATGTATTTTCAAAACATTGTTTTGAAACAAGTCAGGCTCATTTTTCATCTTGCTCTGACGCAGACTGTATAAATGTTTGCAGGTCTCAGTTTGAAAGTAAAATATTGATCTAAAATAATATTTGTCAGTTCATTAGATGAGGAGTATAAGATTTTCAACCTTATATGGTTAAACTGCTAGTCTATAAGTGGCTCAGAGGTGTAGACGTCATGTCGGATTTATGACACTATTACGAAGTATTTTAGAAAAGCCTTTATTGGTTTAATCTTTAATCACAGATTGCATCAAATCGTCTGAGACGCATGCTTAGGAGGAAGATTTGTAATGAACCACCTGTGAGATTACTTGGCTAAACAGTTTATTAGTCAGCATGCACCAGTAATTAAATAAGCTCTAATTAATAATTAAATACTCAACTCTAATTAGTTCTCATTTAGATTGAATTAGGAAAATAAAAAGCATGGTTGTCTCTGAAAATTGCATTCTGTGTTCCTCTGGATAAGAAAGGATTTGTCACAGTAACAGTGACAAATGTAAGGCATGGGACACACTAGACGATTTTCAAATCTTAAACGATTTTAAAACCATGGGAGACCACAGACATGAAGACAGTTCAACCGATTTTTAGCCTTATAATCCTCTGAACGCACACACTAGATGATTCGACTAGATCGCGAGACCACACACTTGATGATTGTAGGAACGATTTCACAGTGACACGTGATCTCATGGACACTCGCGAGATCAAAAGTGACTAGAGAAGAAAAACAAATAGAGGGCAATCAACGTTGTCAGCTGGCTCTCCTGGAGCGCGTTCTGTTTCACAGTGAGAAACAAAGTATAACAAAGAATATGGGTGATGTTCTCTGCTTTTATGGCATGTTTGTGGCTGCCAAGTTTCAGCTATAGAAGCACGCAACGCTTGCTTGCTCTCATTGGCTATCGCGGGTATCACGTCAGAGGCAGCCCGGTAAATATCAAACATGTTAAATAGATAAATAATCATAATGACACCACACAATAGAGGATTTTTGGGAAAAAAAATCGTTTGCGACAAGCCACGAATCGGGCCACACCCCCCGATCGTTCGGGGATGCAAATCAGCTTTAAAATCGTCTAGTGTGCGGCCAGCTTAACTTTCTGGTTACAGCATTTTTGATGGCAAAATTCTCAATATTACCTCATAATATATTGTCTTAATAATATGAGACTCGTTAGAAAAAAAATCATTTTAAATCGCTAAGCACAGATTAACTTTAATTAATGATTTAATGATTTAACCAATTAATTAATGATTTAATGAGACATCTGTTGCTGAATGTGTAATTTTTCATGTATTTCTTTTAATTTAAAAATACCTCCTTTTCTAGGTTAATATTATGTATATTTATATATATATATAATTATATAAATATAGAACAACTACAAGCAAGCTATTTGTAGATTTAAGCAACACTGTCTCAACCAATGGTGTGCGTTTGGGGTTAAGGTTAGGTGTTAATTTTGTCAGCCATTTTTAAATTTAATCGTAGTCTTTTAAATTAGCCTTAGTCTTAGTCCTGTGTCAGATGTTTTAGTTATTATTTGAGATGCACCGATTGCAATTTTCTTGGCTGATTCCGATTTTTTTGTTGGTGTGATCTGCCGTTACCGATTTTTGCCGTTTCCGATTTTCTTTCTAAGAATTGAAATTTCTTTCTAATTGACAGCATATACAAACAAAAATCTACTTTTCTTCAACGCAAAGTTTTATTTTCATAAAAAAAACACAAGTAAAAAGTCAGTAATAAAATTGTCTTAATAATATGAGACTCGTTAGAAAAAAAATCATTTTAAATCGCTAAGCACAGATTAACTTTAATTAATGATTTAATGATTTAACCAATTAATTAATGATTTAATGAGACATCTGTTGCTGAATGTGTAATTTTTCATGTATTTCTTTTAATTTAAAAATACCTCCTTTTCTAGGTTAATATTATGTATATTTATATATATATATAATTATATAAATATAGAACAACTACAAGCAAGCTATTTGTAGATTTAAGCAACACTGTCTCAACCAATGGTGTGCGTTTGGGGTTAAGGTTAGGTGTTAATTTTGTCAGCCATTTTTAAATTTAATCGTAGTCTTTTAAATTAGCCTTAGTCTTAGTCCTGTGTCAGATGTTTTAGTTATTATTTGAGATGCACCGATTGCAATTTTCTTGGCTGATTCCGATTTTTTTGTTGGTGTGATCTGCCGTTACCGATTTTTGCCGTTTCCGATTTTCTTTCTAAGAATTGAAATTTCTTTCTAATTGACAGCATATACAAACAAAAATCTACTTTTCTTCAACGCAAAGTTTTATTTTCATAAAAAAAACACAAGTAAAAAGTCAGTAATAAA
>NW_015544201.1:699204-699402 GCF_001515605.1 Sinocyclocheilus anshuiensis
CTTTTTAAGAGTTTATCCACGGACCCAATATACTGTTACACAACATGCGTTCTCTTTCTCAACTATTTAACGTTCCAAAACTGACTGTGTTTAACTGGATATTTGCCAAAATGGGCATTTTGACATAATTTTTTTATGTATTTGAACGTTTTAACGCGGTTAGCCACTCATTTTGGTATTTGTGGCTCACAAGCTGTT
>NW_015544201.1:699980-701005 GCF_001515605.1 Sinocyclocheilus anshuiensis
TATTTTCTTGCACTATTTAACCGGAGCGAATGAGACGTGTGTGAGAGAGAAGGGGTCGTCGGAGAGAAGAGAGCGAGAATGCGCGGCTGACGTTATTGCCTGTGCCGCTGGTAACAAAAGGATCGGCTCGAAATCGGAAAGAAGTGAGACTGACCGACCAATCACCGATCCGGGCCGATCATTAGGAAAATCGGCCGATTCCGATCCCTGGCCGATCGATCGGTGCATCTCTAGCTATTATCATAATTATCAACCATGTCCTGTTTTTGTTTAGTAAAGTTTTAGTCTACTAAATGGCTGAGCATTTTAGTCTAGTTTTAGTCAATGAAAACTTTTTCCTCATGCTGTATAATGGTTAAACTGATAAAAAAATATTTTATAATCGCAATGATTGTTGCCATTTGAGATTTTTTTTTTCTTCACATTTCAAGTATTGCACTTTAACCAACAAGCACCAATAGAATGTGGACTCATACAAATGGTTCATTTTACTGCATCTAGTGTACTGATTTATTATAGAATATTTAATATAGAATTTAAAGGAGACATATTATGCCCCTTTTTACAATATGCAGGGACGCGGGAAGTAGGGGTGCTGAGGGGGCTGCAGCACCCCCTGTTTTCACATGGTTGCAAATGCAATGCCAAGTTTATTCATTTAAATTTATTCAGTTTTAGCATTTAATAATTTATTTGTAATGATCTCTGAAATGCAAATTGTAAGTGGGCTATAATAAACCCATGTTTATCTTTATAAACATGATTAATTTTACTTGTGATGTTTTCTAAATGGGATGATTAGCCTAATCCTCATGAACACGTGACGCTAGCGCGTGGTATCAGACATGAACTATACAGAAAGCAAACAAGATTAACTTTAATACAAAATCATGCGTTTTAAACCATATGAGTTAAACTTCTGATATATGGTTTTCTGAGTGCACACGGGCAGAAAGCAGCTGTCACAGCATGTGAGTACTAAACTAAGTTCTCATTCACACACAAGTTTACGTTAAAAACACACA
>NW_015544201.1:701171-709369 GCF_001515605.1 Sinocyclocheilus anshuiensis
AAAATGACGGCGCCATGGGTGGAAACTTACAGATTAAGGGGCGGTAATATTATAATGAGATCCCTTTGCAATGGCACTAGGGGAGCGAAATCAGACACGCTCGTTTTCTCAGACGCTTGCAGAAAAAGGCTTACCAAAACAAAGTTACTGGGTTAATCTTTTTCACGTTTCCTTGGTTGGTAGATGCACCGGGGACTTGATTATAGCACTTAAAACCTGGAAAAGTCAGATTTTCATGATATGTCACCTTTAATATAAAAGACTTGGATATTATAGGCTATTTAATGCACTCTCTCTACATTATGAAAACTGGTAAAAACAAACAAAAACATTATAACTTCCTAATAGTAATTCCAAATTGCAATAATGCTTCTCTATTAAAACAACAGCGGTTGTGCCTTTATTCAGCAACCACAATTGCAGACAATATAGTCGAGATCTCATGGCAGAACACAGACTGGCTGAATGACACTTTCATTTAAGCCGAACATCTAACATGGAGATCGCTGAACTTCAGCTTACTTGTTTGTCGGTGTTTTCAGATCATCGTCGGTGCTTCTGTAATGAAGAGCAAGCATGTGCACATGGTTGCCAGATTGCTAAAATTAAGCAATGCACTGGGCAGAAAATGTATCCTTTTAACAGAGAAGCTCTGATTGGGGGTTTTGAACTCTTGATATCTGGCAACCACACTCATGAAAGCTCGCGTAGTAGAGGCGTGCACAGCAGTCCGCATTCCGCAATAATATTTTGTCTCCTTTTCTTTCGGGACGCTAGTGGCGCAGAAACTAAATACTTCAATTTACATCTGTAAATAAACTTAAATCGTATCTTTAGACCATCCCTAATGATTTGCTTTATTTTTAAAGGGGTCATATGATGCGATTTAAATTTTTCCTTTCTCTTTGAAGTGTCACAAGCTCTTGCTGCATAAAGACGATCTGTAAAGTTTCCGCCGGCTGTTCCTCACTCTAGCCGCAGGCCTCCGCTCACTCAAGGCTGCCGTGAGTGACGCTGTGTTTCGTTGTGAAAGCGAAACTACTTTGTTTGGCCTTCCAAAAGAGGACACGACTAGAAATCAGTGGTTAAGTTGTATTTACAACACTGTTCCAATCAGAGCACACCTCGCTTTTCAGACCGATGAGCTTTATAAAAATCTATGCGTTTCAGAAAGGCGGGGCATAGAGGAGAAACAATAATGTACAGTATGTGGAAAATAATGTGTTTTTTGAACTTTAAACCACATAAACACATTTTATTACACCAAATACACAAAATAATGTTATTTTTAGCAACATCATATGACCCCTTTAAACTCTTTCATTTGTTCTTTAAATCCATCGCCCATGTTCAGGATTGTGCTTTTGTTTTGTCTTTTGTTTCCCGACACAACTAAAACTCTTCTGTCTTTGTTAGAGACTCTGTCCACTCCCCAGTTGGTGCTTCCATCCAACTTTCAGCGTTGAGAGAGTTTAAAGCCACACGGCTTAGTCAGCTCCGCTAATGGATAGAGTACATGGAGGACTGCCCAGCCTTATCAGCTCTTGACCATGCTGTTAAACTCATGCTGCTCCAACTGTCCGACCATGGGGACGTCTCTACATGCATCTATCATTAATTACTCAGACTCAGGAACAAGGAAAACTCCACATGCCTGCTGTGTGAACAATGGTTGGCCTTCTGTATCCTGCGTGAGCCGCACCAGGCACTAATTGTAGCTTGTGGGATGCTTTATCTCCAGCACACATGGCTGGGGGTTAACGTTGACTATCACAGGTTAGAACAAGATCATTCTGAGTAGACTGCGCACTATCTGTAGTATTTTGTTATTCATACACCCACAACATTCCTCTTTATGAATTCCCTTGACCTCTTGACTGCATTGCAACTTTAAGCTACACAAATTGCATTATTCAATATCCAATTAAACCACCAATGATTCCCTACAGTCAGCATGCTCTTGATTTAAGCCTCCTTCATAAGGTCTGACGGCTGATAGAAAGGACTTTGTGATAGAAATCTCTCCAATGTTCTGGATTATGAACTGAATTATGAGTCGCGTAGGAGGAAGCAGCATTTTTCAAGCCATTAATGTTTGATTTGGATACAGGAGGAGGTCAGACTCTGGGCACCAGTGCCAAGTTTGAAATTCTTCCTGTTGACTCAAGATAAACAGCTTATCCGACTGTACTGTTTCTCATTCCACTTGTCGAGGTTAATGATTTATAAATGAAGAATACACATCAGGGGCCTCGTGTATGAAACTTGATGTGGATTTCATCTGAAATGCTTTTATTGTTCAATCCGTACATATGCCTGAACCTGTGCTAAATTCTCCTAGATTATAGGAAATGTATTCCCTACGCATCTCACATGAACCATATATGGAGCTTAAAAATTTTGATTGTACACATAACCTCATCTGCATATAATATCCATATGTATATTGCCACCCATGCCTTTGATACCTACACAATTAATGGTAGTTTAACAACTAGGAAAATAGGAGATGATATTGATAGTTTCTATTCTATTTATAATCTTTTGTCTTGGATATTGATATTGTCTAAGAAATGTTTTAAAATCTTTGACATGAAAAAAAAAAAGTGTTCATGAGAAATTGTAAATCAGGCCTCATATGTTGATGGTTGGTGGATTTTTTAATATATTTTTTTTTAATACAAAATGTCCAATTATTACTATATGGAACATATCAATACAGGGTTATCAGATTTGCTATTGAAAATGCATTAGAAGTAAGCAGTCTATTTTGAATTTGTATTAAATTAATCCACTTGTGGGTAGCGCATGGTTCAGTGCTAAGAATCTGACACAGGAGGAGAGTTTTTAGCTCTGTTTATTCAACTGGAGCTTCGTCGCTTTCTTCCACAAAAGATTGAGTGGAAAATTCCTGTTCCAGAGTTTTACACAAAGCCAGAGCCCCTCGGTTCTCTTAATACCAGTGTTTGACACTACATCAAGGAGTTTTATGCTTCAGAATATGGAGTTCGAGTGGTGCAGTCCGGAATATGTGGTCGAGGAGCAGGAGAAGGACGTAGATGCACAAATGTAAATTCCCATTAATTAAATTAATCCCACAGTCTCTAAATGTAGCTTTTAGCATCTGGGCATTTTAAAGGGATTTGGCAAGGTTCTGTAGTGTGTTTACAGTGCAGGAAGTGGATTAGTCAATGTGTTGTAGTACTTGAGTCCATTCCTGAGACGTCTGACTCGAGTCCAGCTCCCTGTGGAGTGATCAGTGCTGTTACCTGCCTGCTTTAGCACTCTCACTGATAATCTGCTCTGCATGCAGTAACACACTGACAAAGAGGCTCACGGTACTGAACCATCATGTCTAGAGCCCGTCTGCTCTCGGTCTCTCGCTGCCTCTCATTCTTTCCTAACTGTGCCGTCAGTTTGCTTCTCTACATGCAGAGTGTGGTTATTAACACGAGTGACAACTGCATTCAAACCCAATACACTCAGCTTTTAAATCTGTAATGCAGAAACAATTGCCATTGGCTGATTTGTTTCAGGACTGAATTCAGATGTTAAATACAGTTGTCACTCCTGTAAATAACCAAAAAGAGACACAATTATAGTGTTGTGTTACTGTTATAATGCTTTATACCAACTCAATATATTGATTAAAAAACTTACCTTTAAGCATTTAAGACAAGTTAAAGGTTATCCTAACTTTTTTCTAACTTAATTTGATAGTTTTTGAATTTTTGGAGTGAGTACGAAAAATTCCAAAACTTTAGAATTAAGTTAGCAAATAAGAAGAAAATAAGTTTTATTATAAAATTTTTGCCCTTGTTTTGCTTGCTCATGTCCTGATAATACTCAAAATCCTCCAAATATATGTTGTGATTTATTAAGTGTATAAATTATTCCGATCATAATAGATACATTGTAACCTTTGTGGCTGAAAATGTTAGTGGTAAATGTGTTTTTAATGACTTGATTTCAGCCAGAGAGAGTGCAGAACACCAGTGATCATGAAAAAGTGAGCTGTAGAAATGGTGCATGGGGACTTTGTCTGGCTCACTGTATTGTTCATTTCATTTATTAGGATTCCTAAGGCTCGAGATGTTGGACAGGAGACTGTGAAGGGAAAATATTCTCAGGTTTTCCCCTCATAGCACCTTGAGAGATATTAAGTGTTGTATAAAAACGCTTGGCTCTGCAGTTATTTTACCATCCTTCTGAGACTGATAGAACAGGCCGGACTGGCGCTCTTGTTTCCATTGACACCTTTGCTGTTTTGAGTTCAAACAGAGCCAGAGAGACTGGCACACCCTGACGTTCCTCAAGCTGACTGTTCATAGACATTTCAGTGAAGGACAGCTCATGGAAATTTTCTCTTTCAATAAAGGCAGTGGAACTTTTGGCTGTATGTTGTTTTATTAACCGTTTGAACCTTCTCTTGCTCTCTTTTCCCCCCTAACTCTCTTTCTGTTCTTTCTCTCTGGGTCAAGTATGTTTAAACACTGGCATCTGTGCCTGAAAATAATTAGCTGCAGCAGGTCACAAAAAATAGCCTCTACCGCTTTCAGCAGTTCTGTCACAGTCACACAGAGGGAACGAATGCACAGACTCTGGGCCATGCAAGGGTTAAAGTAGAGGTCTTGTCATCTGTGGGGTGTTTTCACTGGTCTTGTGCTTAGACCCTCAGGGAGTCAGAAGTTTGATCTAATTCACTAATTGCTATAATGTGCTGCTTTTGAAATGTATTCTCGCTCTCACTCTCGCTCTTAGTAATAGTACTCATTACATCTTATTAATTTCAAACCAATGTCATCACATGATATGACTACGTAAACAGAACACATGCAAGCAGACACACAAGTTTTGAAAAGTTTAAACAAGAACTTTTAGAAGAATGACTAAAGCAAAGGGTCTTTTCTTTTATTAAGGAACAATACCATTAGTCACATCAATGTTCAGTGAAGAAGAAGAAAATGTTTATTTTTTACTTAACACTGATCATATTGATGTGTAACCATTCAAATAAAACTGTATTACTCTGTGGAATAATTTATTATTATTATTAATTAATTAATTAATTAAGTTTGAAGATCTTTTTGATGCTGTAGCTATTTTAATAAAACTGTATTACTTGCTGTAATAATTAATTATTTTTAAATAATATGTATTTAATTATTTACTTTATTAACATTGAAGATTCATTATGTAGCAATATTTCACAATTTTTATAAAACTATTAATTTTGTGGAATAATGTTATTGTATTGTTGTTGTTAATATTATATTATTACTACTGGTACTACTAACAACAACAGCAATATTGATGATGATTAGTAGTAGAAGTAGTAATATAATATTATTAATAACAACAACAGCAATAGTAATTGGAATAATATAATCTTGCTCCAAGTAATACAGTTTACTGGCTTAATTGTAGGCTATTTACGGGCACTAAGCAATTTGGCATCAATATAAGCATTTTCACATTAATATAAAATGTGTGTTTGTGACTTGCATTTAGAGGCTTAATTATGACCGCACTGAACAGCTCATCCAGTCAGAATTGAAAGCTGTAGACCTCTCTTTTATAAGGTGACCCTTAGAAAGTAAAAGATTTAGTGTTCAGAAGGCCCTGGACCATGTTCTCGTGGGATGGGTTAAGGTGGGTCGAGCTGGAAACAATGCTAGCACTGAAGGATGTCCCTCAGGCTGTGGCACACTGCCATATATTGTACCGAAACATCTGCAGTGTCTCTCTCTACCGTATGAGTTGAAGAGTTTCTCAGTGGGTAAAAAGAACGGCAGGTCATGCGTTATTTTATTTTTGTAGATCTTGCTATCTGGGCACTTGACTGTTGTTTTTTGTAGAGCATATTATTGACCCTGTTCCCTAAATGCTTGTTTTTATCCTGCTCTCTGTGTTTATTTGTTTTTCTGTAAGGTTTTATCTGCAGTTTTTGAGGATGATGTTGGACATGAACTGGCCCGTCCCTGCAGCTCTTTTACTGTTTTTGTCAGTCAGAGAGGATTCAATGCTGCCTGCCTTCAAAACTTCTTTTAGTTGCACTTCAAGAGAACTGAGATTGTTAGCCCATTGTTAGCTCAAGATTTTGCCATCATTGTTATTACAATAGATTTTTGTAATATTTATATATATACAGTGGGTACGGAAAGTATTCAGACCCCCTTAAATTTTTCACTCTTTGTTATATTGCAGCCATTTGCTAAAATCATTTAAGTTAATTTTTTTTCCTCATTAATGTACACACAGCACCCCATATTGACAGAAAAACACAGAATTGTTGACATTTTTGCAGATTTATTAAAAAAGAAAAACTGAAATATCACATGGTCCTAAGTATTCAGACCCTTTGCTCAGTATTTAGTAGAAGCACCCTTTTGATCTAATACAGCCATGAGTCTTTTTGGGAAAGATGCAACAAGTTTTTCACACCTGGATTTGGGGATCCTCTGCCATTCCTCGAAAGGAAAAATTGAAATCGCATCATATGACCCCTTTAAATAGATCCAAATCTTTGTTGTAAAACTCAGGTTGGCCAACAATATCCCGCAAAGTGGCATACAGTCAATTTTACTGCAATTGAGCATTTCCAATTCGAAGAACTTAGTCAGCACTGAGCTGAATTTTCTGCTGGCTCTTTAAAAGCCCTGACTGCATATGGTGCTCTAACATAGTTTATGCAAGTCCGATGGGGGCAATGTTCCCACCCACTACTAATTCATGTGAATTTCAGATTCATTGAGTAGTATGTCATTTGTAAGGCCATTTTTGCATTCTCAGCACTTATTAGAAGTCCTGCCTTCATCAAAAAAAAGGAGTCAGTGAAAATGTTGTTGGAAATGGTCCTGTGATGAATGGCTAATGGCAGTCATAAATGGTGGTCCGGTTCCCTGTGTTGATGGTAATTTTAAGAAAAGCTTTTATATATTATTGTTTTCCTCTCAGCAGTTAAATGTTACTGCAATGAATCAAAAAGTGAAACTCAATTTGCATTTTATTTAATAATGGCATTTTAAAAAGTGCAAGAAAGGAAACAAAACTGCAGAATCACTGCAGTAGCACAAGAATAGTCCCTTAAAGGCAAGTCAGGTCACTCGGTAGCCATCTTGGTAACAACTCTGAGCGGCGATTTTCTATGTAAGCAGATAAGTAACGTCATAATGCTCTGTTATTTTAGGACTGTTTATATGCTATTATAGTATTTATTAATATTTTGAATAAGATTTTATTTTTAGATTTTAATTTTAGTTTTCTTAGTTATTTTGTCTTTTTTGCATTTTTTTAAATTAGTTTTTGCTTTTTAGTATTTCTAATTAGCGTTAATTTATTTTTATTTCAGTTTTACTTTTACTCATTTTAGTATTTCGACTTAAACTTTTTTTTATTTCAGTTTCAGTTGCCAAGGCAAATTTTTTTTTTATTATTTTATTTTATTTTAGTCAACAAAAAGTATTTGAAATTTAGAGTTTTATAGAGTTTAGTTAACGGTCACTCATCTACAACACTGCATGGTCATGCAACATTACATAAATATTGTAATACATAAGAATTTTCTTGCTAACGGACAAACTTTATATAAAACTTTATATTTTTCCTAGTACACTTACTCCCCTTGGGAGACTTTTTAGCCAATTCTTTAAAACAGCTAATTAATAAGAGTCATATTTTGTGATGAAGACTACATGTCTTCTGTTTTCAACATTGATACTATTTAGAAATGTTTCTTGGGCACCAAATCAGCCTATTATAATGATTTCTGAAGGATCATGTGACACTGAAGACGGGAAAAATAGCTGCTGAAAATTCAGCTTTGCATCACAGGAATAAATTACATTTTAAATGTATTAAAATAGAAAACAGTTATTTTAAATTGTAATAATATTTCAAAATAATAGCTTTTATGTATTTTTATCAAATGAGTGCAGCCTTGGTGAGCATAAATTACTTCCTTCAAAAATATTAAATAACATATTTTACAACCCCAAACTTTTGAACGGTAGTGTACTTCTCCCTCCTAAAAAAATGCAACCACTGTTGGAATATTGCCATTATTACGTAGATTCTGATCCTCTGTAAAGTTCTACAATTGCTCCCATGAAACTCAAAGGGACAGTTTACACAAAAATGAAAACACACACAAAATCCACAAAACCACCAAAAAAAATAAAACACACAAAAATTATATA
>NW_015544201.1:709452-721338 GCF_001515605.1 Sinocyclocheilus anshuiensis
AAATCCAAATATCTTCTTTTGTGTTCCACACAAGGAAGAAAGTCATACAGGTTTAGAATGTCATTTGATTTTTGAGTATACTATCCCTTTAAAAAAAGGTGTGACAATCCAAATAAAATTCAAATGTAATATGTCTTGAAGGGTGTTGGTGGTGAGGAGAGGTTCAAAAAGAGGTATGAAGATCTGAAGTGTGCCAGCTTGCTGACAGTGTGGAATGAGAGAGACCTGGAAAGTTTGTCTTTCCTTCCCTCAGTCCCACCCCCATCTCCCTGTAATCTCTATCACAGCTGTGTCAATGCTGTAAAAAATCACATTCTTCCCAATTTGATCTTTGTCTGGTTTACAAACCCATTTCTTCTGCGTTCACCTCAGATGGCTCTCAATGGAATTCAACTTTATGTAAGTTTGCCACACAACTGGGGAGGTCGAACTCAATTTTTACCCACAAATACACAGGGGACCGAGGCGTTAAATGAGACTGAGTGCTAAAAAATATCTGTTCTGGGAAGAGAGGTTTTATTTGAACCATCACTCTGTATTCAAAGCAAGATTAAAGATGCACCGGTGCTTAAGATGCCTTTTAATCCCAAAACAACTCCTGAAGTTGATTCCCAAGCCTTTTGTGTTGGAAGCCTTGTATAAAGTTCTGCCATTTGGCACAGTTGTATGGTGGTTGTAGGTGGTCCAGGGTGGTTCAACACTTTTGAAGTACTTGGATGTGTTTAGTATGTGAGCCTCTGAGAAATGCTAATCTGCTGTGACATGTTAACATAGCATGTGATGGCACATGCGTGTCAGTGAGTCCTGCAGGAGGTAAAGTAGTAAGCAAAGGTTGATTCAACATCTTAATGTGGCATAAAGCACTTCAGCTAAAGAGCTTACAGCTTAGTTAGGATCCCATCGTTCTCTATCTGCAGAGAGAGAGAGAGAGAGAAGTGGCATTAAAGCGAGGGATTGTTGAAGCTTTTCTCCAGAGGAAGAGTGGGATCAGGTGCTCTGATGTTGCCATGATGTTACCGAGGTACTTTGTTCACAGTTATGAAAGAGTTTCTCAGGTTTAAGGCCTTAGGGATTCGTAGCTATAGAAATATGTCTAATCACAAATACATATACTCTACCATTAAAACATTTGGGATTGGTAAGATCTTTTAATTGAAATGAGTCTCTTATGCTAACCAAGGCTGCATTTATTGGATCAAAAACAGTAAAATTGTAATACTGTGAAATATTGTTACAACGTAAAATAACTATTTTTAATTTTTACATATTATAAAATGTAAAATTCCTAGCAGCCATTACACTAGTCTTCAGTGTCACATGATCCTTCAGAAATCACTCTAATATGCTGATTTGATGCTCAAGAAACAATATTATCAATGTTGAAAACAGTTGTGCTGCTTTATGATTGTGAACATTTGGAAAATTATACATTTTTTTCAGGGTTCTTTGGGAAAGTTTAAAAGAACAGCATTTATTTGAAATGATTTAAAATGAATGCATTCTTGCTGAATTACAGTATAATTTTATTTATTATACTTAAAAAAAACAAACAAAAAAAAACCTGACACCCACAATTTTGAACAGCACTCTATATGTTTATGGTTATGAGATTGTCAACTAAATTTTTATGTTTGATTGTGAAAATGTGAGTGATGCACTGTACATAATAAAAGTGAATAATACAAAGATCATTGGAGTATGTTTTACAAAAAATACTATTTAATGCTTTCAACTTAAAAATTTCATGTTTAATTCAATGTGTTAATTCTTGTTTCTTTGTAATTATTTGTGAAATTTACAAGCAATTGAGTGAAATCTGAGTGAAAATTGTTTCAAATTGCTTTAAACATTAACTGCACACTTTTCTCCTGAACAAGCATTATTTGAGAAATCATTTCTGTAAATAACTCAAATGGTACGGGCCAGTTGTCCCAAAATGTCATATTTAGGGTCAGAGGTTTATTCACTGAGCAGAAGTAATAGTGATGAAGTTCTTGGTCAGCTAAAATGGTTCATCAACACATATGGTCCTCATGTGTGTGCATGTGTATATTAATGCTATTCTTTTTTTTTTCTTTTTTTCCTGTACTTATGACCATCTTTTTCCACTTTTTCCTGTAGAAACCCAAGCTGTGTTCATTTGAATGTTTAGTCTTTTTTCCATTATCCGGTGTGTGGAGGCTTAGACTGTTTTGTGGCTGCAGGGCTAAAGGCATGGAGGGCAGGATGGAGGAGTGACTGAAAACATTTTGTTAGCATGTGGGAGGGATGGTCGAGTGAGGTGGGGTTGAGTCTGGATGTTCTGGAGTTCTGCCAGGTGGAGTTGTTGGATAATTGCATCATTATCTCTGGATCTCTGTGCGTGAGCTCCTTCATCTCATTAGACGGCAGTAAAGCGGCTATACAACGGCCCCACTGCACGCTTCCTCGACAAAGTATGCACTCTTTAGAACTATTAGCTGCGGTATGAAATTAATCATAGCTTTATTTGTGTTTTGTACATGTGTTACCTTTCAGCGGCAGTGTAATCTAACAGTACGTCAGTGTTATAATTAGAGGTTGGGAAAAATATTACTGTATTGTACTGTATCAATTTTCTCATAGCGAGACTCAGTATTATTGGGAACTTTTTTACATTAAAGGCATGTTTAGGGTTCAATACTTGTTAAAAAATAATGTTGATTACAGACGATAATTTTGACTTTGCAGTTACAGTAACACAATTACAGTGAAAGAAAGTTATATTTTAAGCATTAAAATATTAACATTACTTTTTGTTTGCTTTGCTTAGCTTGTTAGGGTTTTGTTTTTTGTTTAGTTTTTTTTGTTTGTTTGCTATGTTTTGCATTTGCATTTGTTTTTGTATTGTTTTGTATTTTTGTGTGTTTTTTAGTGCTGTGAAATCGATTAATCGTGATTATTTGCATCCAAAACAAAAATTTGTGTTTACATAATTTGTGTGTAAACTGTGTATATTTATATGTATATATGTAAATACACACATGTGTATATTTAAGAAATATATGTAATATTAGGGCTGTGCGATTAATCGAAATCGTCATAAAATCGCGATTTGAGCGTGCGCGATTTCTAAATCGCTTTATAGCACGATTTTCCGCGCCCCCGACCTCCCGCAGTATGCTATCCGAACGAATCAGAATGCAGCGCGCCTAAACGGAGCACGAGAACAGAACAGACCGGGCGGGCATACAAACGTAACGCCAGGTTCACACACTCCGTCTGTGGTGCGTATTTTTTCTGCGCCCTTGTTAACGGATCAGAGCATTCACACTGCACGCGATTGCGGTCCGGCTCCAGGAGCGGTGCGTCTGCAGCAGTCATGCTGCGAACGTTTCCGCACGGAGTCTATTTCTGCTGTGCTGCACGCGCTGAAAGTGACAGTGCATTATTCACAGTAAAAAATAACATGGATCAAATCTAGTTCAACATCTGAGGCAACGCCACAAAGTCCCTGGAAACGGGATTTATTTTTTTTCTGACACATTTTTTTTATTCTAGAGACATTTTGTTACACCTTTACTTAGTGATTATTTTGCCTCACGTCTGTTCTAGAGACATGTTACAGCTTTTTGATAAAGCTCTAATTGGTTTTCTTTTGGAAATATGTTTCAAATTCACACTGAATACATTTATGACTGTAAAGCATGTCTGTGTGTGACAAAATCGTGATTAAAATCGAAATCGCAAAATTGATCAAATAAATTGCGATAGGTTTTTTTGTTTGTCCATATCGCACAGCCCTATGTAATATATATGTATATTTATTTATAATATATACATGTGTGTATTTATATATACATATAAATATGCACAGTACACACGCATATTATGTAAATACAAACTTTTATTTTGGATGCGATTAATCAATTTCACAGCACTAGTTTTTTGTTTAATTTTTTTTGTTTACATTTAATTTAATTGTATTATAATATTTAAATGTTTTTTTATTTATATATATTTTTTCAATCACCTGATCCCTGGTGATTTCCACATCCTACTTGCATTGGGATGTTGCACAGTGTGTGAATATCTCAGAGTGAGATGGACAGAATAAAGTAGAGATTGTTAATCAATGAAGCCTTTCAATTTAAATTCTGTCTCTATTCTCATAATATTCAGTCCCCTCTCTATGCAAACCAGTGGCCCGCTCAGAGAAGGTCGCTGATTGGTTTTGCCCAGTGAAATATAGGCTGCACTGGATTATCTCCCACTCTGTGCTTTATTTCCATAGCACTTCCTGAACATGTGCATATTGTTTAGGACAGTTGGAGAAGAGGATGTGATATTTTCCAGAGAAGAAAAGATGAAACGCCGAGGCTCTTGAAATGAGGGGAGATGGGATTGAAATGGAGATAATTATGAAGAACCCATTGTTGTGGTTCTTGGTATTGTAAAGAGGTTGATGACATGTAGCATGAAAGCGTTTAGTCACAGTGAAGTGGAATGAATGATGAAGAAGACTGCACTGCAGAAAGCTGTCACTACCAGCTTCAAGATTAATTCCCTCACAGTACAAAAGAGTCTGCAGGCACTACAGCATAGAGAAACCTCCAAACGTTTAGTGTATAAACTTCCCCAGGTATGCACTGTAATGATGCTGGATGTGAAAAAGAATCATAAGCTTGAAATGCAGAGTGTCTCTGTGATGTGACGCAGGTGATCAGCACAGTCATGCATTGTGCCTTTGTTTGCATCAGTGCAGGTTGGTTGGCTTGACAGATTGCAAAGCCCCTCGGGGTGTACGCCATTAACAGAGTCTGCACATATGGGCTTGATATTTTAAGCATGAAAATTTAGGGAAAAAATGAAATTGGGAAGGCTAGGCATTAAAATTGCATGCGGTTCACATTCCCTTGACTACTCAGAGGGTATGTTATGAATGTTTTTTTATTCTAACCAAATTTTAGCCCCCCCAGGGTATCCTTTATATGGGACAATGATGTGATGCTATTTTTTATTTTATCTATTAATTTATTCAAAAATACAATAAAAATGCAGTACATACTTATATAAATACATACCTTCAATGATGTGCATGTCTCTTAAAATATCAGATAACTTGATCTTTTTATGACAAGGCAAGGCTAGTTCAGTTTGTAAAATTATATGCTGTGTGATTCCCTAAAAACGTAATATTTATGAGTAATTCCTGTTGTTTGTAAAACAAAAATGCTTTGAAAAATACACTAACATTTAGAGGTTTGGGGTCAGTAAGATTTTTTTAATGCTTTTGAAAGAAGTCTTTTATGCTCACCAAGGCTGCAATAATTTGATAAAAACATACAGTAAAAACAGTAATATTGTGAAATATTATTACAAATGACAATAACTGTTTTTTTCTATTTGAATATATGTTAAAATATAATTTATTCCTGTGATGACAAAGCTGAATTTTCAGCAGTCATTACTTTAGTCTTTAGTGTCACATGATCCTTCGGAGTCTTGTCTACACTCATTTGTTCAGTGTGTAAGGAAAAAAATTAAATTATTTTTTTTTTTTGGTTGCACTTTGTGACATTTTTAAATGTATTACATGTATTGCAATAATGCATTATCAAATGTATTATTTTTCATTATTAATGTTAATCTAAAAGCCTGATAGTATTTCAAACTACATTTTTAATTTTATAGTTTTTTTTTGGTTATCTTTATTATGGATACTTTTATACATTTTGATTTTCATAATATAATTTTAAACTGTTTACAGCTTGTTATTTATGTATAACACCCAACAGTATGTAAAAAATGATAAGAGCTACCATATTCAGACACTTTCATTACACATTCATGTGCCACTGTTTGAGTGAGGCTTAAGACTAGATTTTATACTGATCTAGGATTTGAAGCTCTCTTTTATAGCTCATGCAATTTGGGTTAACTTTGCTTTTTTTCATCTGTTTTGGGATCATTTTGTTTGTTTATATAGTCATTTATTTATTTTATTTAATATTAATTTAACACAACACAACACAGGAACCCCGCTGTGCTGGGGTATGAATGTTGCTTATGCTGTAGTATAATGCGTACAGTGCTACAGTATGCATTGCTCTAGAGGAGTGGATCAGCGCTGCATTTGGGCCACTGTTAGATTAGTGTCTCAAAGACTTGTTTGGGAAGGTGCCTAAGCCTGTTTTTATGATGTTCATGTATGTATGCAATCACTCTCTCTCTCTGTTTCACTGAGTGTAGTTTAATGTAGTAGACTGAGGCAGTTGTGTGCGTGCACTAGGTTTGCTAAATATAGACAGAGGCAGATGTGGTGTGTGGAGGGAGGCCCCGATGTGGATAACATCACCTTGCCTGTCTGTCGTATGTAACATCCTGCCTGTGACTCAGCATCACCGCTGCAGAAGCTAGGTCATGGCCATCGGCTCAAGGGTCAACACCAGCCTGAGGATAAGAGAATGACCGGAAAAGCGAAATATGGAGGGAGGAAAAGTCTGGAGGTGGATAGCAAAAGGTTGTGGGAGTGAAACCCCAGCATTAAATAGTAGCAGTGTTAGGTGGAGCCGCAGGGAATGACAACAGTGAAGGAGAAAGAATGTGTTGGTATGAATTAGCTGGTCTCCATTTGATCACCACTGTGTTTCACTTACAGGTGATGGTTAATTCTTATTCCTCTTTAATATAGAGTATAGAGTCTATATAATACCTGGAATGACTTTACTTTTGTGAAACGTCCCCTCTGGACTTCATTTCTAAATAAATGACCATTAAGAAGGTCTTTTTCTACCATTTACTAATAACTATTCTATTATGGCCATTAATTTCTTCTGAATTGTATTACATACATAGAAAAAAGCTATAGATTGTGAAATTTGACATTTGAAACTTTTGACATTGCCATGACAATCACTCAACAGATCAGCTTAACACATACCATATGCAAATGTTCAATTATGTTTTATACTATATACATTTTTCTCAATAGGGCATTACAAACAGCTCCCTCCTGGGGTCCTAGGTGGATGAAATGGATGGATGAAATTGTTCCTGACACATTATTATACATTATTCTGCGGGCAAAAGCATCCTTTTCCATTTACAGCCATTCTAAAGTATCTGTGTATTTTTAATTTATTTTATTTGTATTATTTAATTATATATATACTCCTTGTGCATATTATTATTTGCATTAATTGCATTTATTATTGCAATTAATGACAAAAAGGATGCTTGGAAATGCAAACTGATATTTCCTATTGACACACTTCAGCAAAAGGTAGAAATAACTGGCTTAAAGCAAATTTTTTTGGGTGAAAATACTAATGGCCTAAGACTTTTGCACAGCACTATATATACCTCTTTGTATTGAATGTGGACACCTTTGTAGCTACTAATTAACTATAAGTACATTTTTATTTTCAAATTAACTGAGTTAAAATTGAGCATTGTATGTATGTTATTCCCAGAAGGTGATACATTAACTAGCCCTTTTAACACATACATCTGGACCATGTTCACACATGCCCCCTAGTGACGGTCTTGGAAAGATTGAAGATGGTGTTGGTGGTCTTGGCTCAGCTGGTTGCTGTTTGCTTAGTCACAGAGCTGTTACCCTTGAGGCTCGGTGAGTACGTGCTTTATTTAGTTATTGTGTTGCATCAGCAAAATGAAAAATCATTGCGGCTGAGAGCGAGACAGGTTGGTAGGGTTCCTTTTAGTATGTCTGTCATTTGGGTGGAGGGGTGCCATATTGACTTGTGAGCGCACCCTGCTGCCACGTACATGGTGGGGGGACTGTTGTCCCTGCATGGGGTGAGACTGAGTTATATCACAGAGGCTTTAATCAAACCCAGTGGTGGGGCGAGACTGCAGCGAAGCGAGAGAGACATAGTGTGACGGAGGGTAAAAGAAAGTGACACATGCATCAAGATGATAAAAAAAGGAAGACAAGGACACAAGAATGGATTGAGGGAACAATTAAAGTGAGGAGAAGGAAGGATGCAATGGAACAAAAGCAAGGCAGAAGTTCAGAGGAAGGAAGGAGAATGAGGATATGGCCCTCAGCAGTGCAAGTGCAACTCAGTGTTTTATTAGGAATGGGGCCTGTTGTTTCCGTCGGCGGTACGTTAGAAAGTCCAGTAGTCCATTGTGCCATGGTTGGGCTGGAAAAAGCCTTTGGGTAGAGAAGGTGTAATATGTGTAGCCTGTCAGTGCCCCAAAGGATTTAATAGTGTTGTGTAGGTGTGTGTGAGAGACATTTAGTACCCTGTGGCGGGTGCTCATTTAAATGGTCAATAAGGAAAAGGATGGACATTTATTGATTTTTTTATTAACCTAAATCAACTAGTGGAATTATACAAAAATATATGTAAAGAAAAAATGTAAACGTGTAATTTTTCAATATTTCAAATTCTACAAAAAACAATGCTTTGGAAGAATTAAACTAAACGAAATGAAACAAAAAACAAAACAAAACATCTAAACAAAAATATTACATCCCCCCCCTTTTTTTTGTGCTATATTTGTAGATGAATAGTTTTATATTTTATGCCTGTATAATTTCTGGTTAACTAAAACTTCAACTAAATTTCAAGCCAACAAAAAACTGAAATAAAATTAACAAAAACGTATCAATAATTAATCAAATTTCTAATTGTGATTACAATTATGAATGCCACAATTACGTAATTGTTCAAAGGTGCAATTACAAAAAAAATTATAAACACAAAAAAAATTGAACATTTTATTGAAAAATTTATTCTTCATGATTAAGGTTTTTTCCCATTGTTTGAATTTTAGTTTTAGTATAGCATTATAATACTATGCATTTTTTTATTATTTAAAGAAGAAACCAAACCAATGTATAGTTGACATTTGAGGCTTAATGCTATAGAAAAGCAATAAATGTTTTTCAGGAAGAGTGCTTTCAGCTTGTTTATTTTCATATAAAAATATGGCATGCAGTTGCTTTAAACAATGGTATAAAGCTATTCAAAACAGCATTCAGTGTAAATTAATCGTAATTAATAAATCGCAATTACAATTTCAAGGGAATAATCGACAATTATGATTGTGTATGTATTAACTTCTTTTTCTAGTGGGCCTTTGTGTCAAAGTTTGCTTGAAATTTTGCGTGCTATGAACTCTATGGTCAGTATTTGGGTTAATGACGATCCCAGATGGGCACATTTATTGTAACAAAGACCCTGTAGATGATAAATGCAACCCAGGTCAATCCATTTCCACCTGCTTATACTGGCTGTCTTATAAATCTCCTTTTGTAATGTCCTGAAAGAGCCAGACTCCATGAAGACTTAAAGCACATGTAATGTTTGGCCTGATGAGGAAATATTTAGGCAGACAAACAATGATGCTAAGCTGCTTTAACAGCCGTTCCTATCAAGCATATAATGCAAGCTAGCAGTGTTAATAGGCTGTGCTAATTAATTGTGTTACTTCACATTGGGTGTTCAGAGTCTTAATGTTTCTCTGTTAATCCTATCAGAAAGGTCTTGATTTGTTTGGCGGCGTGAAAGTTTAATTTGGTTGTCTGATGCCTGATGATTGAGTAAGAGAAGGGATATATACAAAAAAACAAATTATATTATTAGCCTTACTCAACTGTTGTTGAGTCAAGCTATGTTATACGGACTAAATAAATTTAATGCTAATTGAATTAAAAATTAAGGTTAAAAAAGTCTGTCCTCAAACTTTTGAAAGGCAGTGTATATACAATAATAATAGTGTATAAAGTTGTGCTTCTTCCAAAAGGGCAATTGTAAGATTTCTGAGTTTGTACTTTTTTGAGATCCACCAAAGATGTTAATGCATTCACATTGACACTCTCACCCATAAAACACTCCGATAACCCCAACAGTCAGACACAAACATAAAGGCCAGTGAAGCTAAAGCGCCTGGGTGATGCCTGCAGTCAGAGAGGTCTAATATAAACGACTATCTGACTATCGCTCTATCTGATCAACACTGCATGTCTGAGATGAATCATTGGAGGCATATTTTCTGCCCAGAGTGCTGGGAATCGATAAAAGCAATCTGGAACGTGGTAAACAATTTCACTTGCTACTGGACAGAGATGCGGCTGTAAAGTGTCTCTGTCTTTTTTATCTCATATGGTCATTTAAAATCCTCAGGATGAATGCTGATAGGCTGTGATTGTCATAAATTCCATCACAAAGCAGTATGTTCCTCCTTATAAATGAGGGGTTAATGTGACACCATGACTGTACTTTATATTACTGCTACATTAACACATCAAATGATTCTTATTTTAATTTTCAATAATACAATAAAACTATTAAATTAAAACTGTTAAATTTCTTCAAAGTTTGGCATGTTTTGACAGTAATTACAATAATTGCTTTAATATTAAATTCTGTACCTCGTTTTCCATCATTTCTTATTTATAATAGATATATATTATCACACTCAATATTAATCCCACTTTTGGATGAGTGTGTTTTGAATATATTTTTAAATGTTAAAATGTTTGTAATTTTTTGCTGTATATTTTTGCTGTTATTTTTGCTCATATATTAAGCATAAAGGTGGGGAAAAAATTATATACGTTGACCATGTTAACTAAACTGTAACCACACTCTTGGGTGCTGTAGTGATTTAATTTTTTTCCTTTTTTATTTTCAATATTCTGAAATGATTTGTTGAGCTCATAATTTACTGTTTGAAAAGGCAGGTAATGACCACAGGTTCATATTCATATGTATTGTGTGTACTTGTTACCATTAACCACCAGTAGGGGGCGGCACACTTAAACGTCAACGCTGGATGAGTGTTGCTCTGACCAGCGTTGCCATGGCGACAAGGCCCAGTGTGATGCAGGCCAGGCGTATTGGAGGAAACAGAGAGGGCAGTGTAGAGCTGAGAAAGAAACGAGAGCAGAATACCAAACAGACGCCTGTTTACAGACCTCATACCTGTTTTTCACACAGACTCTTGGACACATGGATCTACAGAGCAGCATCACGCCAGCTGGGTGTTTTTGTTGCACCGCATTGTAAAAACTTATGAGACTGCATGTTTTTAACGATTACTTAAAATTGTGTATTGAAATCAATTCTATTCAATTGAAATCTTTTTTTCTTCTTCAAAATTTAGAGAGTTAAGAGGTGGACTGAGGGTAATATCTATGTGTGTTAGCAGACTGATCTTGTAGAGGCTCATTAGAAGACACTGACAGCCCTAGACGTCTGTCCACAGGGTGGCTTTGAGCATTTTTTAAAATGATGGTTAACTATGATTCATATGTATATATACATATATATGTATGTATATGTGTATGTGTATATATGTATGTATATATATATATATATATGTATATGTGTATGTATATATATATATAATATATATATATATATATGTGTATATGTGTATGTATATATATATGTAAGTATGTATGGATGGATGGATGGATGGATGTTATGTATGGATGTATGTGTGTGTATATGAAAATATATAATAAATACATAAATATATTACATTACATTAATATATATTATGTTTAATAGTAATATAATATTATTTGATAATGTTAGCTAAATGATGTTTCATATAAATTATAGATTACATTATTTAATGTAATATATACATACAGAAATAAAACAAAACAGGTATTTCAGAATATGTCTTTACAAACATCAAAATATATAGTCAGTTTTTTTGCCTATGGTTTTATTCTGAAAACTGTTTATATAGATTATAGTTTTTTTGTACAAATGAAAATTAAATATTACACACGTTATATGTTATGTTAGTATTTGTGATATACATACAAAAATACAACAACAAATATTACAAAATGTTATCATAAACATACAAAGTTGGTTTCTTGTCTGATAAAGTCTGACATTTTTTTCCGTTATCTATCCCCCCCCCCCCCCCCCC
>NW_015544201.1:721428-728779 GCF_001515605.1 Sinocyclocheilus anshuiensis
TCTCCCCCCCCCCCCCCATTTATTAAAATTTGCTACGTGTGCTTTGTTCGGGACACACCAAACCAATGCCAAAGATCCAGCGCTAAGGAAAGCTGACTGTGGTGTAGCCTCGTGTTGCCTCGCATCGCCTGTGTCGAGGCAAAAAAAGTTGCACTAGAGCCCCCTGGACGGACTACTGTCAACGGTCAACTAGTGTGTATGCTCTGTGCTTGTGTGGGAGAACATAACTCTCCCATGTCCAACTAGAGCCAATGGTGCGGAACACACTGAAAAAACTAAAGCTGACCGAAGCTCAAAAGTCACCTGACATTGCCCAGCATCCAACCGTCAGCTTGGTGTGTCCAGGGATTTAGGCTAAATGGGACTTGTCACAGCACTTACATATTGTTGCCCTTTTGTTGGTTTAATTGCTTCTGTTGTCCTCATTTGTAAGGTGCTTTAGATAAAAGTGTCTGCTAGATGATTGAATGTACATTTAAATAATGTAAGTTAAATTGCGCTCCATACGCCTTTACCTAAAAACTGCATTGGAACATGAATTTACACTGGACCAAAAACAAGTGCCTTTCCTCATTTCAGAAGTCTGCTGCACACCACTGGTTAGACTGTGTGTGTCAGACACTTTCTTTACTTATCTGTCAGGCACCAGTTTTTTCCAAAAGCCTTTCTGAACAAAGTTATATTTCCTGCTTTTATGCACAGGCAGAGTAAAATGTTCAGAAAGTAGCTTGACTCCAAAGAAATTGGCAAATCTGGCAGTTCTTTCATTTTCCATCTCCAGAGCCAAGTGAGTAAAACAAGACTTTTTCCTAGAACTTAGGACTGGCATCAGCTGGCAGTGATGTTTCTGAGTAGTACCAGGCCCTGTATTCACATGCACGCTCGCTCTCTCTCATCTCGCCGTTCTGAATGCCGGATGCTTTGTCTGATCCAGTAATCTCTACTAAACACACTGAGCTTTAGTGTATTCTGATGGGCATTGAAATCCAGCAGGTAATTGAAGATACATCCTGGTTACTGAGACAGTTGTCTTACACACTTGCGTAAATGCAGATACATACACTTGGAATTAATCCAGCCTGCTTTGGCTGTCGTGTTAAGTGGGCACTCGCAATTGGGAGCTTATCAGTGTCTCTGCCAGGTGCAGTTGGTTTGGTTGCAATTTGTTCTCTAATTATCTAGTTTAGGAGGGATTTGGGGCTCGGACATCAAATGGTGTCCCCCATACCCCAATACTCATTAATATACACAAACTCAAAGAGTGACTAATCTTTCTCTCTGAACCGCCAGTTCTTAGTCTGTTTTTGAAGAGTGGTGGAATAAAATGCAAACTGTTTTTAAAAATAAATATAAAGTCTCAGTGCTGTTACTTGTTTATCTTCACTCAGCATTATGGACACACTAAGCAAAAAGAAGATAAGATGTGCACCATTGGGCCATTGTAATTTCTGTCTCGAGGGTCTGCATAAATCAGCAGAGAGTCAGCAAAATGAAGCAGAACTGCCGACCTCACAACAGATATCATACAGCTTTTTGATAGCTGTAAGATGAGTTGGGTGCTTGAAAAACGGATTCACTTAAGAAACATTTAATTTGATTTTGTGTATGCTAGTATTTAATTTCTCTTTTTCTGTGTGAATAATGTAGTTATTATTGGTTTTAAGTTATGCTCCTCCCCCGTTTGAAAAATATCTTATAATCATATTTTCTTCGCAAAAACACAAGGTGCTTTTAGAGCCATTCTTTACACTGCACTAAATCCATTTCCATATCGCTCATAATACACATAATAACATTATATCTTGTGTAATCTGCTCGCTGTGTGTAAAAAGTGCATGGTCTGTGTAAAATGACACCCTAAACATTTTAGTGCACTACATTTTTGTACCCTTTTTTATTCACCAGAACAAATAATGTGCAGTAATTCAAGGCAGTATTCCAGAAGCAGTGGGCCTCCTTCTTGGTTGCATCATGTTTTTGCTCTTTGGAACACTTTGCTGATCACTAACATTCTCATCAGGCCAAACTGACTGAGAAATATGAATATTAGCTGAGAAATATGTGCCTGTTATTATTAGTTTGGTTGTCTATTGTTATTTTCAGGTGTCTTTGAATAAAACATTAGTATATATTTATGATTGATTTCATTTTAGTTTTTACCAACATTTATTATGCCCCCTTTCAATTTGAAAACCATTGTTATAAGAATATAGACATGGGAATTGTGGTAGACCTGTTTTGTCTTCCATATAATAATAACTCATTTTGTACTCAAAAGCCTCCACATTAGTTGTGAATATTCACACAAACCATAGGCCATCGCAGTATCTTGGAAGTAGTGACATAAGCTACTGTAAAAAAAAAACCTTTGTTTTATAAAGTGTATCCCCTGGCATCTTTCCACAATCTCTCGGTTTTCACATCTCTCTCTTGGCTTCATCTCTGCAGGGTAAGGTCTTAGATCTCATCAGGTTTTTCTTTGGTTGGCCAGGAGTCCATTGTTGCCATTGAGTTGGACTAGTAAGCAGCTAATTGGAATAAAGTGAGTTTGGGATGATGGATGGGGGTGGGTGTGTAGTCTGGCTGCTGTAGGTTTGAGTAATGACTCGCAACCTGTTGCAGGGATTAATTCACAGTGGTATGCCGCGGTGCTAAAGTCAACGCCAGACTGCATACACCAACTCAACAGGAATTTCACACTCGCATATTATTCCCGTTTTAGTTCGGAAAAGCAGTCTAATGGGTTTCACATCGAAGTGTATTTTTAGACTTGGATGTGGCTAGATTAAGAAACGATCCTCCAGAGGTTCAATTAGAAGAGAAAAGCTCTTTTCTGACCTTCTAGCTTGAACATTGCCTGGCAGAGCTGTTACTTGTTCTACAGCTAATTGTACAGCCTGCTCGACATGGTGGCTGTTACACAAACTGTGTGTTAAATGTACATTTTTACCTCAAGATAATGTGTGTAACTAAGGATATCTGCTGTGTTTTTGAATCCGTTTTCAGTTAATAGATGAAAAACCTTGTCAGATTTCTGTGCAATGATTTAAGATACATTAACGCTCTGGATTTGAAGACCACAATATTATATACAGTTGTGGTCAAAATTCTACATTCACTTTGCAGTATCTGCAAAATGTCCATTATTTTACCAAAATAAGAAGGATCATACAAAATGCATGTTATTTTTTATTTAGTACTGACCTGAATAAGATATTTCACATAAAAGATGTTTAAATATAGTCCACAAGAGAAAATAATAGTTGAATTTGTAAAAATGACCCCGTTCAAAAGTTTACATTTGATTCTTAATACTGTGTTGTTACCTGGATGATCCACAGCTGTTTTTTTTTTGTTTTTGTGATAGTTGTTCATGAGTCCATTATTTGTCCTGAACAGTTAAACTACCCGCTGTTCTTCAGAAAAATCCCACAAATTATTTGGTTTTCACACAGCAAACAGTCACTGATGCTCCTGAAGGAAACACGATGCATTAAGACCAGAATTAAGTACATTTTTCTTATTTTGACTAAATATCATACTTGCATGTTTCCCAGAAGACAAAATCTGGAGCATCAGTGAGCGTTTGAACTTTTTGTAATAGTTGCATGTAAGTAAGTCCCTCAGTTGTCCTCAATGTGAAAAGATGAATCTCAAAATCATATACACAACAATATATTTAACTTTTGTGAAAAATATTCAAAGCATTTTTTTGTTTTTCCAAACAATTCTTTGTGTTCTCCTTAAAATCGAGATGTAACAAAGGTAGCGACAGATCTTTTATTCCGTATTGTGACCTGCATTCAAGTGAAACCGATTATTGATAAAGGAACAAATGTAGTTTGGGACTTGGTTCTATTTGTCGGTTATTGATGGAGGCAAATCTAAATGCAAGCTTGTAGTCGATTGTAAGAGTAAGACTAAATTAACAGAAAAGTCTAGCACAAGAGAAGAAGCCTGTTGTTTCACTGGAAGATCCGGTTATGACATTTGATTAAATATTAGGTCAAAATATAAAAATTAAAAGCATGCATGTATGGATCATTCACAATAAGATCAATAACATGCATTAATGTTATTGATCATTAATGTGTTAATGTAGGAAATTGATAGGGTGAATTTCCATTTCATGCTGACTTTAAAGATACATAAAGGCTCTGGATTTGTAGACCACAATATTAAATCTATTCCTTTTTTGCTTACAGTATTAAAACATTTTTTGTGGTTATTATTATTAGTTTGAACACAATGTGACGAGAGTAAAAATTAAGGAGTATTAAATTATTTTGTAGAAAGGACAAAGAGATTCATTCTCCAGAGAACCTAAATCCTCTAAACATAAAAGAAAAATGAAAATAGTTTTTAATGTTTCTGCAAAATGCTGTTTCATTATTGTGAAAAATTGTTCTTTTAGGATACAAAATGGTGATCATGAGCACCCTCAAAGAGCCCGGACTGGTGTAAACTTTACACAATTGACAGTCTATGTTGGTTTGTGTCACCCAAGTTTGCATCTGTAGGAGAACTTCAAGGGCAGAGGGCGGCATTTGGGACTTGCAACACTACGTATTACCATGGCAACCAATTATGTATGTTCATAAAGTTTAAAAACGCAGGTTCATTTGATCAACGACAGACTACAGAGCGAGCGAGAGAGAAACTGATTACCTCATTTGGCCTTAATGAGACTATCCATTCAAAAGAATTCTCCAGAAATGCAATATTCCCATTAATCCGGGAAAGGGAAGTCCCTTGAGTCACTAGTACATGTGAGAAATCGAGAGTTTGTGGGAAGGCAGTGCCGGCGACTGATCTGGCATTGGTGCGGACACCCAGTGGAACCACATTAACACATAAACAGCTTTTGGCTATTGGCATCTCTTTGAAATGGTGCTGGGTAAGCGATCTGTGTCTTCTAAACAGATGGTGGAGCTGAGGGTGGGAAATGTTTCACATGGCCCACTCTATTGCTTGCACTGGGTTGAGGTGGCAGCCAGGTATCCCCATGAGTGTGAATGGAGGTGTGCTACGATGTGTTACTGTCTTATGGATTACAATTTCACACTCATGCTCCACAATTCATGTTTATGAATGAGTTTCATTTGTAATTGTTTACGATTTGAGAAACATAGTTGCCAGACATACTTGATGCAAACATCCAACAATATAATTGTAAACAATTATAAACATTTGTACAGTAGCATTCAAAATTTTGGGGGTGTTTTTAAATGTTTTTAATGGAGGTCTCTTGATGTAATATATTCCTGTGATGGCAAAGCTGAATTTTCAGCAGTCATTACTCCAATCTATAGTGTGAGATGACATGATCCTTCAGAAATCATTCTGATATGCTGATTTGGTGCTCAAGAAACGTTTTTAATTATTATTAATGTTAAAAACAGTTGTTCTGCTTAATATTTTTGAAACCGTGTTACATTTTTTCCAGGATTCTTTAATGAATAGAAAGTTAAAAACAACAGGATTTATTTTAATTACATTTTTTGTAGCTATACAGTAAGTTTTTACTGTTATTTTAGGCAGTATTCCTTGCTGAATAAAAGTATTTGTTTCTTTCAAAAAATATTACTAACCCCAAACTTGTGAAAAGTACTGTATAAATACACTCATTAGCATCTCCTATATCCCAAAGCTGTCCACTTCTTCCATTTGCTCTCAAAAATGTATTAACTACTGTGATACCATTGACAAGTTTACAATTAGTTTTTCTTGAATATAATGCATTAAATACAGGATTCAAACCTGTGTTGTGGCCATTGTTACCACCAAGCTATAGGAACATCCCAAATCATCTTCCAACCACAAATATGCTACAATTTTATTAGCCATTTTAGCCACTGCTGGCACCACTATCCACTAGCAGGAACTTTTATCCATTGGTGGTGAAACAATTAGTCAGAAATAAAGTACAATAGTACTCTGCTGAGTTTGCGCATGATTCATCATCAATAACGTGTGTTTCCTTTTGTTTTGCAGGAAACAAACTCAATAAAGACCTGAAGCGCTACCTGAGCCAAAGGTTTCAGAAATCCTCCGCTGACTACGAGCTTCAGCAAACAATACGTGACAACCTCTACCGCCACGCTGTGCCTTGTGAGTACTCTTATTGTTTCTATTTTTCTCTAACTCCAGTGTGCGGTCTGTTCTCTATAATGTACTCTGCTGTATGTTGCGATACTTCTTTCTATTGTATTCTTTTGCCGAAGTTCATGTGCAGAAGCTGTGTGCGCAGCAAAGGGGTGGCTGGACTGTTTGTTCTGTGGAGGTGGGAGGGAAGACGGCATCAATATTCACAGAAATCCTCCTTTCGATTGAGTAGGTGGCAGCCATGTTCTTGGAGAGGTGTGATGAAATAGTGTGTGTTTTTGTATTTGTGTAGAGGAAAGAGTATTGGACATGTGTGCAGTTGAGTGGACGTGCTTGGACTCTACAAGACCGATGTTTCTAGAAGTTCAGATGGATTTTCCCTTGTGTATTTTAAACCAGTAATGCTGTATCAAGATGTGTGTGTTTAGAGAATTTAGTTTGTCATAAATTCATACTACCTGTTACATTTAAATGAGTTTTGTTTGATTAGTTTAACAACAGGCTAATGCCAAGTCTACTGCACAGGAGACTTGATTTTACACCGATCAGTGTTAATTTCGTTGATGAGACGTTAACAAAATAAAAACTTGTTTTGAATGACAAAAACTATGATGAAAATCTATTGACATTTTCGTCAACTAATAAAAATGGGAGAAGGAAATGTTAGCGGAAATGTCCACTCCGAACAAATCCCCTGCTTTATTGGGAGGTTAAATGCACACATTTGAGCTGTACTGATCTATCCGGCGGAACATAAGCTAGCATACTCTTGCTGCACGTCTCATAAAACGTTAAAAAATTTAAATGTCTGGGAATAAGAGAAGAGCAGACATATGGGTAAATTTGAAAAAGTGTGACAACGTGAAAGAGAACTCCAGTTTTCTGAGCGCACACAGCCAAATCACGGCTCTATTCACTCGGTTACGTCTTAAAGGGTTAGTTCACCCCAAAATTAGCCCATTAATTACTCACCCTCAAGTCATCCTAGGTGTATATGACTTTCTTCTTTCAGACGAATCCAGTCGGAGTTATCTAAAAAACTGTCTTTGATCTTTCAAGCTGTTTAATGGCAGTCAGCGGGTGTTGCATGCATCAGTCCAAAAGAAGGATCTCTCCGCTGCGCTTCCACGTTCCTCACTTCTGAGCGGCGCATGCGCAGCGCTGAACATACGTCATCTGCCCGGAACTGTTTCCGTGTACAACTGCTGGCGCAAGCTACATTAAAGTGATTATTACGTTTTGAATA
>NW_015544201.1:729183-767782 GCF_001515605.1 Sinocyclocheilus anshuiensis
TTGAAAGATCAAAGACAATTTTTAATATAACTCCGACTGGATTCGTCTGAAAGAAGAAAGTCATATACACCTAGGATGACTTGAGGGTGAGTAATTTATGGGTTAATTTTCATTTTTGGGTGAACTAACTCTTTAAGTGAACGTAAACAGTTGGGAGAATATCAGATGTGTGTCAGTATATTGCATCCGTGCATTTGGTTTTAAAGGGAAAGCAGCCAAATTTAGTTGCTGCTGTCTGTGTCATTAATATCAATCAGACAACAAAAAAAGAGAGAAAATCACTCACTGCTCTTGACTGAATCCCTTTAGTAGCCCTAATAAGGATTAATCTAAAATTAATTTATATTAATAAATATGTCTGCTTGAAAGAATGAAGAATGTTGTAAGTAAGCAAGTTCATATTCATATTATATAACCATTGGTATTTCATTAAAAACAAGACCATGTTCTTGTTTCTTTATTAGTCATTTTATTTCATTTTAAGGCATGTTATGTGTCACAACAGTTATATCTGTGTCTATATTGCATGTTCAATCCTTAATATCATTCATATTAACAGGTTAATCAATGTTTTATCCAGGAATATATAATGAGTTTGGAAATTTTATAGAAATGCTTAGTTAGTGCATTACACTACAAAATCTTATGATATTTAGTTGACTAAAACACTAAAACTAAAACAATTCAGATGACTAAAATTTAACTAAAACTAAATGGCATTTTTGTCAAAAGACTATGACTAAAGCTAAATCAAAATTTGCTGTCAAAATTAACACTGCAGCTGATGTCAGTATAATTTGATGTTAGCACAAAGCACAACTCCAGCTTTACATCAGGCAAGGAACAGCAAGACAGCTCACTGAATTTTTGCTACAGCTTTGCTGACGTTCTGCTTTGTGCATAAAATAGTCAAAATATCGGTAACAGCATTCCCAGTGCTGTCTTGTTGAAGGAAAATCCCCACTCTGCTTCAAACTGTTTGGATGGCAAGTTTAGCTACTTTCTCCAGTTAATATAGGTGTAGACTGTCTCAGATTAAACACTGATCCATTAGCTGATGTGACACAAAGTGAGTGGCAGAGTGTGTGTGTATGTGTGTGTTTGTGTTTGAGAGTGATTGATAGACATGAGACAGCTGGAGGGACAGATGGGAGGGAAGGACCGATCAGAGTAGTGGGCTCCACCTCTCTTCTCAACTCCACCACTGTTTTGTGGATACAAAAACATAGCCGTGGCCTCCCAGAAGTCAAAGCCATCCATATGTGTGCAACTTGAAAGACAAAAATCATTGGTTTAAATGTGAAGCGAATCATTTCTGCCTCTAGTCACATCAGACAGAAATGGTTTGAGCGAGCAATGGAAGATGGGAAGAGTTGTTTAGAAACAGTCATTGTTTTTTAAATTGCATGCTTCACCGTTAAATACATGCTAGATGTAGATTGTGGACATTGAGGACAGATGAGACATGTGAAAGAGGCCGTATATGTGAAACTAGAGCGGCCACGTCTGAGCAGGGGGATGTGTCCAGATGCTCCAGAATCAACTTCTAAAGCAGTTCAGCGTTTGGGATTATTCATATAGCAGCAGTTCATGCTGATCTGGGGTCAGTTTTTATCTGTCATAACTTGATAAATAAGATGATAGGGGTGGCTGGAGATGATTTTAGGCCACTACACTTCATCTAAATCACATTATATATACAAAATGTGGACTTGGCTTTGGATCTGCTCACCTTCATGTTAACCACTTCAGTGGGAAAACTGATCATAATCAGTTTTAAGCCAGTTGCTCACTGTATGATTTTACCACAGATTTTGGTGCCCAAGTCAAAGTACACTGCTGTTCAAAAGTTTGAGGTTTTTAAAAGATGCTCACCAACACTGCATTTATTTGATAAATAAAGAAAAATACAGTAAAAACATGTAATTTATTCCTATGATGGCAAAGCTGATTTTTCAGCAGCCATTACTCCAGTCTTCAGTGTCATATGATCCTTCAGAAATCATTCTAATATGCTGAAACATTTTCTTCTTATTGTGGAAACCATGATACATTTTGATGAAAAGAACAACTTTTATTTAAAATATAATATCATTAATTTACTGTCACTTTTGGTAAATTTGTTGCATCCTTGCTGAATAAAATCAAATCAAAAATCAATCAATCAATCAATCAATCAATCAATCAATCAATCAATCAATCAATCACTCCCTCACTCAATCTATCAATCAATCAATCAATCAATCAATCTATCAATCAATCAATCAATCAATCAATCTATCAATCAATCAATCAATCAATCAATCTATCAATCAATCAATCAATCAATCAATCACTCACTCACTCACTCACTCACTCAATCAATCATCCTTCTTCCTGACCACATTACTGACTATTGCACAGTCTGACTAAAAGGTTGCATTGGTCAAACATGATTATACAAATTTTTAAACTATGATTACCATTTATAACATTAACAACCACTGTTTTTCTCTCTGTGCCATATGTGTTTTAACTTGCATTCTTTACTAGCGGTTAGTTCTAGCGAGATGCAAACATGTCTTGATGAAAGCATGTGCGTTTTAATATCAGGTTTAACAGAGCAGTTTGTATCTTGTTATCAATTACCTGGTAATTCTACATGACTTGATGCTGGTGAACATGACAGCAATGAGTCAAGATTGATCAGAGCTTGTGAATTTGAGGGTGGGTGTTTGGATATTGTGTGAGGGTCCGTTGGTGCTTATGCATGAGGAATTTGGAGGGGTGCAGCTGTCTCTTTTGTGCACTGATGGCCCAAGCAGCTAGTTGCCTCACCAGGTGGCCAGTGGCTGAGTGGGTGTATAAAGATGTGTGTGTGTGTGTGTTGTGTATGTTTGTTTTGGGGGTATAATGGCCAGCTGGAGAAGAGTGACAATGAAGACATGTGACCCTGAGACAGGACTGCATGTCACTAATACAATTATAGATACAGAGGCAGATTCAGATCTCATTATGTGCGTCTACCCTGACTAAGGATTATTGCCTCTCAAGCGGAGTCAGTGTTACTGTGAACGGAGTCAAAGTGGTGTTACTGGATCAGTAACTCTGATTTTTTAAATTTGTTATTTTTCAGAGATCTCTGGAATACTTGATTCTGATTTGTCAGTCATGGCATTCTGGGGTCAAATGTTTTTCCCAGACAACATAGCTGTGCTAGTTTCATTATAATTTTATAATTATTATTTGTGAAAACATTTAATATATGATGTAGTAGTAATAATAACAATAATATTTAATAATTATATGCGTATAGTTGAAATTTCTGGCCAGCCAGCCATACATATATATATATATATATATATATATATATATGTATATGTGTGTGTATATATATATATATATATGTATGTATATATATAAAATAAAGTTTTGCAATGTATATAATAGAACATTTCTGTTCAGCCAAATTATTTATCAATTATGATTATGAATATTATGAATATTATTATTAAATATTGTTGTTTTTTATTATGTATCAAACATTTCTGTCCAGCCAAATTACTTAATTCTTGTACAAAATCCCAGTGTATTTACAAAACCTACAGACATGGTACCTGTGATAAAACATGAACAAATGTGTCTTGTAGCCTTTCTTTATGACAAAGGAGACAAATATGTATTTCTTTGAGACAGATGGCAGCAAAATGAACTGCTACTAATGTAAAATGTCCTGATGTGAGCTATGAAGCCAGATGTCCAGTGCACATTTTATTCTGCTTCTGTATCGCAGAGTGTTGTCTGAAATAAATGCTGTTTATTCCCTTCTGTTTCTCTCATTTTTCTTCCGAACCTCAACTCTAGCAGCTAGAAGCAGGTGCATATGAAATGGTTTTGTGCTCCGAGTACATTTGATTCCTCTGATTGTTGTCCTGTGATGTAATAGCGAGGAACAAAAGGTTGTGCCCTTTGTTGATTCTTGTCTTTTCCTCATTTCGCGCTCCAGCTTTTCACATCGCCGACACGTCAACATAACAGATGCCACTGGAACGGCACTCCCTCCCTCAGTGTTTTCACATTTCCTTCTCAGTCCCTCTGTTCTCGTCTTCATCTATCAGTCTATTTAAGCCTCCCTGTGGTTAGCCAGCCCCTGCTTGCCCTCTCTTGCTCCCCTCCTCTTTCCTGCATTCCCCCCCCTCCACACCCCCTCTTTGGCTCTCTCGCTCCCTCCATCCCTCCATTTGTTTTTCTGCTCGGTAGCAGACAGCAGGATTGCGGCTGAAGACAGGTTGCTGCTGCGTTTTCTCGCCAGAAAGAAAGAAAGGATTACCGTCTGGAGATTGCACCGCAGCGAGGCAAGTCCGTCTTATTTTTCTGCACGCATTCGGTCTCATTTGGCACTATCTCTTGAGATGCGGGCAACAGATTAGAGGGTTTGTGGGTGATGTATGGGGCTTAGTGCGTGTGGTGGATGCCTCATATATAGGCTTAAGGGTTGGATTGGGGGTGGGGTTGTTGTGGGGGTGGGGTTGGTATAAGTGTGTGTGTGATGGAATGATGATGTGGCAGAGGGAGTACGGTGCACTGAAGGGCCATCACCCTTGATGTAATGAGCAATGATCAACTCGCCACCTGAAAAGCGCCCAGCTTTGAAGCAGCGCAGGGAAATTCAATTTGTCACTGCCCTTCACACCACAGCACGCACTATGGATCCCTCATATGCTGCCTCAGACAGGTTTTACTGCCCAGTCATATGCTGTCTTCTTATGTTAGGCATCACAAACATTGTTGCTAGGTAGATCTCTACATCTGAGAGAATGTGTTTGTTCATTCTGTGACTTGTAGCTTTCATTATTTCAATAAAAAGCAGGTGTTTTTGAGTCAAATATGCGAAAACACAAATGCAACTCGACATTTGCATCTTCGTTTTAGCTACTTGTTTTAACATAAAGCATTCACAGCCACCCATGTCTGTGAGAGCTAGCTAATTAGCATTTAGCATGTGTGCTACTCTGTCTGCCGACAAGCAAAGCGCTTCAGCCGCGGGCTTGGAGACAGGGTAGATCTGAAGAGCATCCCAGTCGCAAGTCAGCTACGATTAGCAGACAGATGAGAGATAATACCTGCAGGGAGCCGAGGGCTCTCAGTAGGGATCGGAAACATTCAGGTGAGTTTTAGCATTGACCGTCTGTGTCTGGATGGTGTGTCGCATAGTTTAATCCAAAATGTGTTTTTTTTTTTTTGCCATCCAAAATGGGTTATTCGTAGGTCTGGTCCTCTCTGTTTGGGTTCGTTCTGTGTTTCCAGGCTCCATTTTGATATGTCAGCTCAAGCTTGATATCACTGAGCAAGCATATGTGGGCGGCATACTGAGAAATTCAACTAAATCTGGGCATGTTCAGAATCCGAATCCCATTCCACATTTTCTTTGGCTAACACCTTGTTCGACGTAGACGAGTCTTGTGATTTGGCTGTTCTTGGCCTGAAATGCCCATTCGCTCACAGCACTTGACATTCTGAATTCAAACGCATTTTGTGAATTCATTTGCAAGTCAAAAGCGCCCTCAGAAAGTGTTGATCACCGTGAGAGTGGACAAACTAGAGAGCAGCATCAGGCCTGTCCAGGGGGCACTACTTTGGATGGGTGGATTTAAAAAGAGGTTTGAGGAACAAAAGGAGAAGAATGTCTCTTCAGATACCACTCCATTCATCAGAACAAAAAAGACCAGGACTGGGAATCTGCAGTAAGTTGCCCATTTTTTTTTTTTAGATGTCCATCAGAATTAAAGGTTGGAATTACTCCAAGAAAACTAAAGTATCTTCAGCCTAGTGTTCTGTTGTCCTTCACCCAAATGCAATGGCACCTACACATACGTTCCTTCCCAAACACTCATTATAAACTGACTGTTCGTTTCTAAATTAAAGGGATAGTTCACCCAGAAATGAAGGTTCTATCACCATTCACTCACCCTCATGTCGATCTAAATCTGTATGACTTACTTTCTTCTGTGGAAAACAAAAGAAGATATTTTGAAGTAGGGTTGTGCCAATAGACGATAGTATCGTGTATCGACGATAGATAGAGATATCGCCTGTGGCTGATGCCTTTGACGATACGCGCGCTGACTGAATTCTGACTCGCGAATTCTCTGATTATAATCAACAAAATGCAGATGTACGTGCGAGTTTAACGGGAGTGTTTTTAAAGTGCATAAACTCGCGCTAGACTGAGCTTGTGATGATGTTCTTTGGTAATGTAATGTTCTTTGCTCGTTTTCTGTAGCTGCTTTTTGAATAACTGAGGAAATGTAAGCATTATAATTAGTAACTTACGATGTTTATATTAATTTGTTATCATGTTAAATACAAATTCAGTCATATTAAAAACGTTAGGCTGCTTTTAGTGTTACGCTGGAGTTGGTTCACTTTCTCGCAATGAAACTAAGTAAATAAATACATAAATTAGCACGATAATATCGTGTATCGGCGATCTCACAGGCTGACGATATGAAAATTGAGCATATCGCCCAACACTATTTTGAAGAATGTTTTTGTCCACTGTGAAAGTCAATGGGACCCAAAACAACTTTGAACCGCACTAACTTTCGATGAGGCATTTTTCAAAATATATTCTTCTATGTTCCACTGAAGAAAGAACGGGTTTGGAAAAGCATGAGGCTCAGCAAATGATGACAGAACATTCATATTTGGGCAAACTATCACTTTAGTCATGTACCCATCATAGAAAAGCTCTTAAGATGCAGCTCTAGATGCATACTAAGGCCTTCACCTCCATTTTTCACACAACAAAGCAATTCTGCTTTTCTTCAGTGGCTGAAAGTTTGATATTATGTAAAAGGTGAGCTTTTCACGGGGCTGAGAAGATGATTCACGCTGAGCTCCACCCAGAAATAGAAGCTCGTACACAGGCTACGTGACACAATGTGTTTCTGTCATTACCTCTGGCCTATTTCCTCAGGGTTTCATCTGAAGATGTGTGTTTGTCATAGTGCCACTGTAATCATTCAACTCTGAGGGCAACACATGACTTATTTGATGGATGAGGGAAGTAATTTCGTTGAGTGGCTATTAGTGGTCAAACAGCTATTCAAAACCAGATTCTTTTGATTTAATTAAATTTCAAGTTCACACACATTTTAAGCTTTATGTTGAAAGATGGGGGACAATATGTGGATGGATTTTATTCAAAAGTGATAAGATTAATATGCCTAAAACAAAAACAAGTCATTACTCACCCTCATGTTGTTCCAAACCTTTATGACTTTATTTCGTCTGTGGTATGTATGTTATGTATGTATGTATGTATGTATGTATGTATGTATGTATGTATGTATGTATGTATGTATGTATTATTATTAGTTATATCCATAAAAAAAATCAGTGAGGTCCAGTGTTGTTTTAGACCCTTGTAATGTTCATTGTACAGACGAAAATATTAAATATTACAAATATTCATTAAAACATTCTTAATGTCTTATTTCGTGTTCCATAGAAGAAGTAAATCCTTTTAACTTCCATAATGAGACATATTTCTGAATTAAACAATATTTAGTGGGAAATAATGTAGGGCGGGACTTGATTTAGTTTTTTTTGCTTTCTTAGAGTTATGGATTGCTTTCTCTGATGTAATTGGTTAATATTATGATTCTCTGCCCACATGCACATGACATTTGCGGGCAAAGCATTTTACTTTTTTTTTTTCTTTTTATAATAAAGGTATCTGATAAATCATTAGCATTAACACCACTAACATTTATTTAGAAAATATAAATAATGTCAATTTTGATTTCAAATAGTTCTTTAAGCGCTTTAAGACTAAAGAATTAAGACAGTCATTGGTCAGTACTACTTCTTTTTGTAGAGGCTTAATAAAAGAAAGGAAATGACTCTGGCCAAAATGTGGTCACACACAGAAGCACCCCCCCCCCCTCAAACCCTTGCCGTATGCCCCAGTGGCCTGCTGGAGTTAAACAATAGTATTGTATGCATGCACATGGCTGGCCTGACCAGCCTGATTTTTATCTGCTAAATCTCATTCAGCCTCTAATCCCCATCCTAGCCCACCATTTGATTGCCTTCGTCACGTATTTGTGTATGGACGTGTGCAAGCGAGAGAGAGTGTGCAAACGTCTTGTTTGCAGGGGGAGCCATGTGTGTATCTGTCTGCAAGTGTGTGTTGGAGAAGAAGGAGGGGGGATGTGGTGGAGTGAGAGAGTGAGAGAGAGAGAGAGAGAGGTGGGCAGGCGGAGGTGGATGAGTGTGAGCCTGAAGACGTTTAGCTCAGATGGTGTTTGCTGTGCGAGCCCCTCACATTGGCTGAGCTTCAGCGCTGGGCTGGACGACTGCTTTACAGAGAAAGAGATCGAGAGGAAGAGGAGGAGGAGGGACGACAGACTGGGCAGTGCTAGCTGAGATGCAAGCGTCTGATGCTCACCGGAACAGGATTCTGGGATTTTCTGCTCTTTTCCATTGGATTTCATCTTATTTTGGAAGACCTTAAGTGGATTGCTTACATTGGAGATAGCGGCTGCGAGGTTCTTCGCTAAGGTAATTTAGCCATTTTTCCCCCTCAAACATCACCTGGACTCTTTGGCTTCCGGGGTCTGGCGGTGGGGGGTGGGGAATGAGGGATGCAAAAAGAGTGACAGAAAGCTGGGAGCAGCAACGCAGGGAATGTAGCTGAATATGTGACCGTCTTGAGGGATGTAAGAGGATGTGATTTGTTGAGGATGGCAAAATGGTGCACCAGAGATGCCGCGGTCTGCGTTAGCACGTACGTGCTCGTCTGCTTGAGCGAGTAGAGGTTGAATTAAGCTGTGGTCACTTGACATGTTGGAGGCCATTATGTTTAGAGTTGAGCAGTGTGGCAGACGTCTCTCTCCCAGCCCCCCTCCCATCCACACCAGCCCTATGTCTGTCTCTCCGCTGCAGCCGCTGTCTCCAGCCGTATCTGTGTCTGAAAGGTTTTCTCATGCTCTTTTTCTCTCAGCCTTGTAAGCTCAGAAAGATGTCCGTTTTGAAGGGTTCTCTGTATCTTATTGGTGTTTATAGGTTAAATAGCTGCATTCCCTGGCTTATAAACGACAGGTTGGTGTTTTACAGATCTTATGCACATCTAGATTATTTGATGAAGATGAAGATTTGAGCCAAGTAAATCTGAAGCCAGGAATAGGCCTGCTGTGTGTGCTGCTGTGTATTGCATGGCGTTCCCTTGTAAGCTCGGTTTTGGTGTTTAGACTCCATCAAATCAGCTCATCAAAGCATTGTTATTTTCGGCAAAGCATTATCTGGCATGTCTTGATGCATTGATCAGTTGTTTCGGCACAGACATCATTGGACTGAGTAGACTGGATTTAATGGAGTCTATGAATGCTAAAACCATGCTTTGTTTTGCAGTGGAGGTCTTTTTGGGGGGATATGCTTTCAGAAACCAACTCCATTTTGTTAATGGGAATATGTGGGGTGGAAAATGCTAGAATCGGGAATCTGTGTTGTGGATTAACCCTTTGCTGGGACAGATGGTTCTGTCTCCCACTGAGCCGGAAGGGCTGGCTGTCAACATCAACATGGGCGCACATCCCCGCACCTTTCCCGATCAAGAGTCTTCCCTTTTCTAGTGTCTCCCAGTTCCAGATCTCCCAAAAATGGGTAACATGAGATGCCATGTTTCTTCCTCTCTCTCTCTCTCTCTCTCTCTCTCTCTCTCTCTCTCTCTCTCTCTTCAACCTTCTGCTTTGTCTAGTATAAATCATTCTGGCTCAAAATTGTTTACTAACATACTGACAAAACATACTAGAAAAAAAAAAAGGGTGCTTTTTATTTCACATCTTTTGGACAGAAGCAATGCAACACCCGCTGAGTGCAACGATAGAGCTTGAAAGATCAAAGACAATTTTTAATATAACTCCGACTGGATTCGTCTAAAAGAAGAAAGTCATACACACCTAGGATGCATCGGGGGTTAGTAAAATGAAGCCTAATTTTCATTTTTGGGTGAACTAACCCTTTAAGTACACATTATTTACTAGTTCTACTTGTGCTTTTTTATTACTCAGAATTGATTTTCTGGTTTATTTTGTATATGATCTTTTCAGAAAACAGATAAACAAAACAAAACAAAATAGGACCATGGCTCTTGGTGTCAGTCTGATGATGTTAAGCTGGTTAGATGAAATGGGCTATACAATGGTGCAGGTCATCTCAGACTCCATTTTACACCTGCTATCTTGTGGAAGTTATTTAGACCCTCCTTTGCACAACTGTTAAAAAAAAAAAAAATTAACTGGCGATACACCAAATATATGTTTTACCAGGTGTAAATGACAATTTATCTCAGCTGACCACAGTTAGATCACCTGAGACAAATGTTAACATGTGATGCTAATTTCTTATATTTTACAATAAATCATATTTTATAAGAAAAACAATTTTTTAGGCCTGCTGTAAACTGTAATTGTAACTGCTTCTACTTTTTCCTGTTTTGCAGCATATTATACTATGTAAATGGACATTATTTTTGATATATGTGTACATATCTATTGAATACATTAAATCAAAAGTGCACTTTTATATATTTCCTTTTGAAACAGGCAGTTGTGGTGGGACATATCAAAAGGCTCTCCCCCTTTTTAAAAAAGCCATTATCCTTTAGTTTTTATTTGTCAAATCTGTGGACCAGGATTTGCTTATTGCTAATGGTAATTAGAAGTAGATTGTAAATGGGGAGGAACCTTCATATTTTAAGGAGCATTTAATTGGACAAACATTTTTTTTAATACAATTGAGAGTGTAAGATGCGCCATCAGTATTTTTTATCTGTTGTTTCATGGGAGAAATTTTGGAATAAATTTTAAATTCGTACTACACCAACTTTTATTAGTATGCTAATGATATATACTATGTGTGAGATGGTCTCAAAGCAAACATGCACTTGCAAGTTTGAAGTTTTGCCACCCATTTGATTTGTTCCATAATTTTTCCAGTCATGTCAGTGCCTTTCATTTATAGATTAGAGAGAGAAGCACATGCAGGAAAAAAAGGAGAGATGACAAGACGACAAAAAAAAAGGAAGGAGAAGAAAAACGAGAGTGAGCAGCCTGTATTACTCACTGGGTCAGGCTCATGAAAAATTTTATCAAGCCATGCAGATAACAGCTTCAGCTCAGAACAAACACATTCCAGTGTATGAGAGCATTTTTTTAAATTAGTTTTTATGTATTTAACTGGGAGGTCATCAGAAAACGCATGAAATTGCTTCTGTGAGAAGAGCGCTGAAGATTTAGTATCTCAAACTAACCCAGTTTTTCTTGTAGAAAAATTGTAATCATGCTTTTATTTCAAGCCAAAAACCACAGGCCCTTTAATAACTTTGGAAATGCGCAAACATCCGAATGCTGGTATAGTAAGAGTCTTGACTATTATTAGAATGATGATGATAATGATTTGTTTCCAAATGCGTTAACAACAGCCTACACTACACCGCTAACTGAATCACGGCGGTGAGGCTCAGAGTCACTTAAAGCGCTGCGTCTGATTGATTGCCTCTCCAGTTACTGCAGTATTGCTCTCCAGGAATGCAATAACTCCCCTTTAACACCTCGATCCACTTTATAACTGGACAATATGTTGCTGTGTCCGATTTCACAATGCCAGGTAACATTTGTGTTGTGGCTGTGAGAGGTGAAGCTGACCTACTATGAAAGAAAACAAAGAAGCTACAAAACTTCTTTGTGTCTGGATTGGGAAGGGAAAGTAACTTTTGTGGGCATTTCAGGCACCTAGATATGTATGTAGTAGCATTAATATTTAATTTTTACAGTACAAGTATTATTATGTTTTTAGAATTCTTTTAATCGGTGAAGGATTAGACTTTGTTGGCCAACAAATACAAGACACAATGAAAGTATTTAATGCACTAAGGCTTCTGATGTGGTGCTAGTTTCACTGTGTTGCACACCTCTGCTCGACCTTTAAGGATTTGAATATGGATACATGCTAATTTTGAAAACTATTATGTATAAGAGTCATCAGACACTGCTGAATCATAAAGGCTTACTATTTTTGTCCACTTTGCAACTGTGATTTTTTTTCCCTCAGTGACAGATTAGTATGCGCATACACACATATCGAATGTTTTGAAGTCAAAGCCTTGTTACACTCAGGTGAACCTAAAGCCAAAATCCAGCTTTATGATTCAAAGCTGCCTGCTTTTTAATGTGTGTGTCAAGTCAAGTCACCTTTATTTATATAGCGCTTTTAACAATACAGATTGTGTCAAAGCAACTGAACAGCATTAATTAGGAAAATAGTGTCAATATAATGCAAAATGACAATAGTAAACACTAATTTTTCAGTTAAAGACAGTTCATCATTGAATTCAGTGATGTCAACATCCAGCTCAGTTTAAATAGTATCTTTGCAATCAAGTCAACGGTATCGCTGGAAATGAAGTGTCCCCAACTAAGCAAGCCAGAGGCGACAGCGGCAAGGAACCAAAACTCCATCGGTGACAGAATGGAGAAAAAACCTTGGGAGAAACCAGGCTCAGTCGGGGGGCCAGTTCTCCTCTGACCAGACGAACCAGCAGTACGGAAAAATCAATTTAAGACGTAATAAAACAGACGATGAACACTATTAACAGCAATTATTATATGATGCAATCAAACTTATAGCAAAATGTGGTAGTTCTGTATGTTGTTTCAGGGTTGGCATCATCTGAGGTCCTCTGAGGGGTTGGCATCATCTCTTCTCAGGTGTTCTGGATCCAGACTGAAGCTTGTGTAAATCCTAGTTACCACGGGATGTCAATCCCGTGGCAAAAAACAGAGGAACAAATAGAAACATAATGTGTGTGTGTGTTTATTTCACGGCATGTTTCATCTGTGAGTTAGCATTGTGCCATTTCGTCTCTGCCAATGTTTTGCTAAAGCTATTTTTTTTTGCTATTACTTAGGTTTAGATATTTAAAAAAAACTCGTAACCATGAGGGTTTGGATTGGATTTGTAACCTGTCCTGCAACATTTGCGCTGTGGAGAGGAAAGACGCGTATATATCGCAGTTTTCTTTTTTCTTTTTTGACATTTCCTTTTGAAATGTCTTTTTTTTTTATCCCATTCAAAAAAATGTCCCATTGTTTACTTCACAGCTTCACCAATCAGAAGTAGGTTGTAAATGGTGAGGGATTCTTCCCAATTCATTGTAGAGATTTACTTGGACAAAAAAATCCGTTTTTCCATGCAAACTTGCAGCTTGATGAGGAGAGGTGTGCTTTTTCTTTAAGATGACATATAGGTTTAAATTAATAAATTAGTATTGCTATATAAAAATTATAATCATATTAATCATATTTATTTTTTCTCCTCAATAACTATCGGCACAAAAGCCACCAACTGCTTAGCAACGCAACCACGTTATTTTTTTTTTCCCGAGAAAATTGTAGTTTTTCAAAAGGACAACTTGTTTAACGATTTGTTTTGTGACAACAAAGTGGAAGGAATCTTTCATAGGCATGTGAGTCTGTGAAGCTTTATGCCTAGAGATGTTCAAAGGAAGTTGAAGTTTGACTGAGCAGAACTCTGCAGGTTCTCCTCCTCTCAGGTTGTTATTTACAGTATGCTGACTCAGGGTCTGTGGTGCAAATCCCTTCAAAATAGCAATTCTAAGGTTGTGCTTATGAACCGGTCTTCCCAAATAATGCTTTGGAAAACCAAAATGTATTATTGTTATAATAATATTATACTTTTTAATTTTATTATTATTAACTCTGGTTCATCAAAAAGGAAACTCAACTTCATGTTGTTCCAAATCTTTATGAAGTCCTGTGATGAAGTTCGAATGTAGGTCATATCAGAAACCTGAACTAGGGACTTCAGGAACACAAAGCTGGGTGCTGCAGTGCTCCTGGAACCTCGAAAATAAACTGATTTATCAGACACAGCTATTTTTAGAGCCTGTTTGTGTGCTGGATGTGTACATGGCATTGTTGTTTTTCTGATGTATTTTAGAACGTGTGATGTTAAATGTGCCTGCCTTTTGGTGTTTCAGGTTCCTTGCTGGCTTAGCACTTCACAATGCAGCTATTTTTTACCTGCTGCATGTATTTATGTCATAATATGCAAAGATGTGTAGAAAGATCAGGCTCCATTTTGTGGAAAATAAGACAGACCTGGCATGGAAACTTTGAATTGTAATATTACCTTTTACAGCAATCTACCACATCCTGGAATGAATTATATATTTATTTATGTCTTTTGAGGCATAGACATCTTGAAACTTGCTGTCATTTGAGACACTTGTGTAGAAATGACTTAAAATAGGGATCAGTCTTTCATTAAGAATGAATGAGCCTCTGTTTTTGCTGCCAAATCACTGCACTCATTTCAATTCCGTTCACAGCTCTCAGATTCTGTCCTTGTCCTAACTACAAGTTCACTTAAAGGATTAAATCACCCCCAAAATTAAAATTCTGTCATGATTTACTCACCCTCATATCGTTCCAGATCCGGATGATTTTGGTTCTTCCATGGAATACTTAAGATGTAATTTTAAGGAATGTGCTTGCTCTAAAGCAAATGTTTTATGATGCAAACGCACAATTGTGTGCTATATTCCAAGTCTTCTGAAGTTATATGACAGACCAAACAAGATTTTCAATGAATCATTTTGGTGTGTTCAATAAATCAATGAAACATTTGATCTAGTTCACAGAAACAGTCTGAATGATTCGTTCACAAAAGAGACTGAACCTGTTGACTGACTGATATTTTGGTCCGTTTGTCACACAAAACTCTAATTTTGTTTCAGAACACTTGGAATATAGTATACAAGTCTTATGAAAAAACTTTATGATCATTAGAGATTATTTTTTTAGTTTAGTTATGTGGGGTCAGACTGAATCAATTGGCATTGGATATTTAAACGTGCATGCACATTTCCTTTATATTTGCATTTATATGACCTTTGTCATCATCTAACACTCACTTAAAATAAAAATGCTCATAATTTAATGATACTGATATATCATCTTTGGCAAGTTTAAATGAATATATACACTTTTCATACTGTACATTATAATGTTGTGATGCCTAAATTCACTCAGCATTTAAAACAATTGATTTAATTTATTTAGACACAATAGTATAGAATTTTAATATTGACCATTTGTTTGTTATTGGACAATTAATATGGGTACATCCCTTATTGTAATTGCAAAGCATTTTTAAAAGTTTGGGTTTAAAATAACATGAGGGTGAGTAAATGATGACATTTTAATTTCTGATTGAACTATTCCTCTAAAAAGAAAGGTGTAAATTATTCTGATATACATATTAAAATTAAAGAGTTTATTTAAATGATGTACTCGGGAAGCTACCTACTCCTTTGAATCCCCATGCAGGAAGCAGTGTTTATCCAGATTTCCTCCTGTAGAGAGGACGGACAGATGCTAGCTCACAGGTGAGAGGAAGAAATGCCATTCAACATGACGGACAGATCCAGAATCAGTCATAAACTGAGTCAACAGCTCAGCCAGGTTTAAGCTACATGGGGTCTTACTGTCTGACAGACTGATCCAGAATCAGACTGCATGTCAACATCTCAGCCAGACCTGCCAGACCTAGACTACACCTAGGTCAAGAAGAGACTGCCGTTCTTTTCACTGAAAACATTTACATTTGTCAAACCACAGCAAAAGGGATGCCGTTCATTTTATCTATAACTTTGAAGCATTGTATATTTTTGCTAAAGTCCATTTTTTTGCACCAAAGTCTAAATTTAATTTGACAAAATCATTTTACACTCTCTCTGTGACCTTTAGAATTAAACAGGCTGTTTTAAGTGCATCCACCTTTATATAAGACATCTAAATGACCTTTGTTATGATTGGCTAACTTCTTTGCATATGAAAACTACTGGTGTAGTTCACACTGTCATTCATCAGGACAGGCAGTGTTGTTAAATACTGAATAGCTGTTGATGTGCAAATGTGGGTGGTAATATGTTAATGCCCTCATAGTCGTTACATCAAAACTGTGACGATTACAGATTGACCTGTTTTTGCTTCGTTTCCATAGAGTTTCCATAAATGGTCTTTGTGATGTGAAAGTAAGTCTTTCTGGTCTGTTGAGGTCTTTTATATCAAAAGAGCTGGGAAAATCCTGTTTTCCGTGAAATGACCCTTTTGAAGATGGTTTACAATCCACCTCTGTGAGGAAAGCATGTGAAAAATGTGAAATCTGATGGATCTGAAAGACTTCCCTTCTGGGAAGGAGACTGTTGAAAATTATAGAAGCCCATTTCTACCTCCAAGTAAAAAAGGTAAAATTTTAAAAAGTATTGTCAATATAAATATAAACATAAATATTCTCAAATATGTAACGTTTCAGTTACGAGAAACAGATGTGAAACTGTCACATTGTGAGAAATGAGGTGGCAATTGTGGAAATGGAAAGGCGTTTCTGCCACGGAATAAAAACATAAAAACATTTTTTAGAAAAATTACTTCCATTAAAAACACTGTCCACATAATACATAATATACCAATATAGTTTAAAGTTATATGTATGTGTATCTATGCATGCACGTGTTACATGTTCTCAGGCTGCATTGTGGGAACTCCTGATGCTGATTCATTATGAAGCACCACTGTTCTTTTCCGGGGGAGAGAATGTCTCCAGCCGCACATACACACACACACACTTTACTGCTTGGAAATACAACGACCAGCAAATGTGGTAGCAGCTACAGCCTGTGATGCATGTGTGTCAGTGAGAGGGTTATCATTTAGCAGAGGGTTGTAAACCCCCATTAAGTGACTGTTTCTCTTTTGGGCCCTGGATCATGCCATTTTGGTGACAGTAACCCCTTCTGTTCGCAGTCACTGACCCACAACTGATGAGTGTGTGTAGGCCGGGATCGAACAGCTGCAGATTGTGATGTTTGTTGTCACTGTTCCTCACCTTTGGTGCATTTAGCTGATGAGCTTTCAGTGGTCTAGCATATAAGTATATTAACAGCAGAATCAAAACTGATTATGTTGACTTCTTTGTTTAAAAAATGTCTACAAAGAGAAGTGTACTGTATTCTGTAGTGTAATATACTCTTGCTAAACACAGTGTGCTTATGTCACATGTGCACCCATTGATAATTAAGGCCATTCAGAATCGAACGGTCATGGGAAAGCTGTAAATATCAAGGAATTTTACATTTTGTTTTTAAGTCATGAAAATGAATACAAATTGTAGGGAAAATCATTAACAGTTCAAAAGTCTTTGCAAATATTTTTATTTTAAGAAATTTAAATTGATCAAAAAAAGTGATAGATTTATCATGTTACAAAAGATTTCTGTTACTAATAATCACTGTTCTTTTCTATTCATTCAAAAATCCTGAAAAAAATGTATTATGGTTTCCACAACAGTGGATTTTTATTTTTTCAGTAAATTTGTCAGTTTTATTAGAATGATTCATTAGCAAATCGGTCTGAATGAAAATGAGAAGTCCTTATCTAGTTTTCACAAATGACTGAAAAAGTTGTGGAAAAGTCATGGAACTGAGGTACCAAAAATGATATTTAAATGTTATATGATATTTAAATGATTTGATGACATCATATGTCATTAAATTTGACAGAAAAAGCTGTGTGTGCGGGGTTTTTTTTTTCTTCGGTCAAAATGTCTGAAGTCAGGGTTTTTTTCATTCATTGTCTGGTGTTGGAAATCTAGAACTCAGATTATGCAGAAAAGTGTATGTTGTCGGGAACATGGCAGAATGCAGGGAGATGTACAGAGTTAGGAAGGCTAGAGTACTTTGTCAATTGTTTTCAATGGGAGCGCCACATTTTTTAAAACGGCAGAAGCGTGACAAGGCGCTGAGCGTTTATTTTACTTTTATTTCAGCATTTTTTTTCCCTCAGCACCGAGTTAAAGAATGTTCAATTACTGTCAATCAATTACTATAACCAATCACAGTGGTGGGGCTAATACAGAGGGACAGGACTAATACCACGCTGACCAACCATCACACCCTGCTTTGTACTAAGACTGAACAACAATCGAGAAGTTAATGTTGCTTGTCTCCGAGTATTCCTGTCTTAACCTGATGGAATTCCTAGACTACCATAATATTGGTATGAAAAATAATGCTTGAAGAAACATTTCATTCACGATACATCTGCCATATCACTTTAGCAGGTACACCGTATCACAATAACCAAAGCATCTTAACTGAAAACGCTGCACTGCAGAAGGGCTCTCAAGCGCTCAAAGCTTGGTGTTTTCAGCTGGCTAAAAACACTTTGGTGAACACACAACTTAATGGTAAACATTGACTTTTATGCATATAAAATGCATCAGTGACAAGTTCCTATAATACATAACAATAAAAGTTATTTATCAAATGCTCTCAGAGACAAGAAAACCTATTGTGTGCCTGATATAAAAGTTCATACAGGTGCTTGACTTGAAAAACGAAGACCATTGCCTTTGCTATGTTCATTTTTGAGGCTGTTGATTTTAACACGATCTTCACTGTTTGGCATAGTGTTTGATATGAAATGGTTTGATCCCCTCAGAAATTAGAGATGAGGCTCTCAGGGATTGTATCCTTCAAGGGTTGTCCCTAGCAACAAGAAAATACATCATGTGACAGTCATGCTATTTATATTAAAGATATGCATCTCCATAACTGATGCTGATGCGATATGCATCTCGATGCATAGCCAACGATACGATACATTAAAGATGCATGTGAAGCAGCTACCGATGCGATACGATTCACCCCTATTACGATGCAGTGCAATCCGGTTTCGATTCGATTCAACACAATGCGATTAAATGCTATACGATGCAATGGGGGGAAAAAAATGATGCTATGCAATTCAATATGGTACAGATAGTTTGCTTTTATTTTGGTTTATTGTCATTATTTGGTGGAAGATGCAGCTCTACCTCTGCCATGTTAATCTATATTCTGTGTGACTCTCAGGACATGCCTCGGTCTCGTAGTGTTGTGATGTGTCATATTCAAGTAGCAGCAGGGAGTGGTGATGAGAGAATGCGCTTGAAACAGTTTAGAGAAGATAAATCAATCTACATATAAAATATTGGTCACAAATTATTGGTTACTTTGTAAATAATAAAAGTATAGTGCATCTACTAATAATTATATATAAGTAAAAAATTTTTTTACCGATGCATACATGTTAGAAATGATGCATCACGATACAAATGCCAACTTGTATCTGATGCACACTTTTTTTTTAAATCAATGCATCACACTTTTCACTTTTATGCCGATGCACCGATGCAAATATGTGAATCTTACCATCCCTAATTTATATATTTGTGGATATGTTTTTCTACTTGCAGTAGTGAGTGACATTGGTTCATATTTGTGCATGTTGCGTAAAGTGTGTAAATGAAAGTGCTTTGCTTTCTATTTATTGTTCATAGGAGCAGAACTAGGGTGTTTTATTGCATGATTCATATGGTGAGGTGAAGATGAAAATGTATCATCTATGATTTTTCTAATGTATCATCTATCATCTGTCATTAATACTTAATCGAGTCATTGCATAAAGGTGATGTGTGATGCTTCTTGGTTGACTTCTTTTAAAATTATATTCACATTTCTGTATTGCTTTCAAAACATTGCTCTTTTCTTTGAGCAGCCCGAGTTGTCAACTTCTGGCTTGGCCAATAGCATGTACAGTAGCAGGATCATCTGTTTGTCAGTGGAAAGAAGGGACTATATTGTAGTATTGTTGTTTCCAAGATATATAGAACCATTTGGCCCAAGTTGAGGGTATGTATTTGGACAAGATCATTTGAAATTTTCAACATTAGACTTGTTAGATTAATGCCAGCATTAACATATACACTATCATTCAAAAGTTTGGGGTCGTTACGATTTTTTAAAATGTTTTTGAAGCCTCTTATACTCACCAAGTCTGCATTTATTTGATCAAAAATACAGTAAAAACAGTAATATTGTGAAATGTTGTGAAGCTTTTTTCTTTTTGAATATATTTTAAAATGTAATTATTCCTGTGATTGCAAGGCTTGAATTTTCAGCATCACTACTCCAGCTTTCAGTATCACATGATCCTTCAGAAATCATTCTAATATGCTGATTTGCTGCTGAAGAAACATTTCTTATTATTATCAGTGTTGAAAACAATTGTGCTGCTTAATATTGTTGTGGAAATCATAATACTTTTTTTTCAGAATTCTCTGATGAATAGAATGTTTAAAAAATATTTTGTAAAATTATAGAAGGCTTCACTTTCACTTTTGATAAATTATGATGCATCCTTGCTGAATAAAAGTATTTATTCCTTAAAAAAAAAAAAAAACTTACTGACCCCAGTCACGTTCACAGATGTTTACATCAAAATGAAACCGATAAAAAGACCTGAGTCCTATTAAAAGTGACACACAGACTTTGCAGGGCATCCATTTTGGGGCTTGTGTTTAACACTATTCGCTACCGAGAGGGCCTGTTAACCAAAGAGAATATTACATTGAGAGGTTGTTGAGAAAACGAAGTTATCATCACATCTTTGATTTATCACCAGTGTCACTAAGATGGCTGGCAAAGAGCATCTCCCATTGCGGGGTGCTATTTATATCAGCCATTCATCAGCTCCATCAAGTGATGTGGAGATACAGCACGCAGGAGGACGAGCGCATGAGACATGCAGTGACTGCCAGGCCACCTCTTAACCTTCAGCATCGCGAATCGCTGCAGAAGACCCCAGTGTCCAAGTGCAAATAAATACAGTCGTGTTGATAAGACTTGATTTATGACAGCTGGGATATTGATTACAGGTACAACGCAGGGGGCAAATGCACTTCACATCTGTACGAGCGTCGTGTGTGTGGATGATAATATGATCGATGATGGTGTCTAATAAACATGCTCTTGGGTTATCAGAGTACATTTGAATAGAATGTGTGGAGAAAGAAAGGAAAAAAGGAAATACGTGAGGCCTTGTTTACACGGTATTAAGGTGAATGACATGATCCTCTTTTTTTGTAATATCTATTCATTTGACCTTATGAAAAGATACAGTAAGTTAGTTGTAAAATGTCTTGTTGCAACTTCCCAAAATCTCAATGATATTAATGAATTAATTCATGATATTCGTAATAAAATATTTCAAATATATATGTTTTTAAGGTGTGTACACTCGTGTATTCAAGGGTAAGGAAAATATGTTATTACTTTTTTATTTGCTGATTACACCACGTGATATTTGTAGTCATTAAATTGAAACTTTTTTTGAAAATGGTGTAAGTCATATGCTTTTAAACCATATGAAACCAACATGAATACAAAATCAGTAGCTACATTTTGAAGGTGTTGGCACATGATTTAAAGTTCCATTTATCAGTTAAAGCCCTTGTTTAAGTGCATGGTTGATTGACAGGTCAGTGGCATGTTTTACTGTTGTCTGGGATGTATTTGAACCCTTTTTACACCTGAATTTAGCGCTGACCATTTGTGATTGGATCACCTGAGACTGATTTGAATAGAAGGTCTAAACGGGGTGTATATAAGGGAATGTGATAGAGGAGGCAGAGCATCTGTATATATCCCTAAAGCTGCTTTAATCTAACATGTAGTTAGTTGGAGCCACACTTTGCTCTCCTACAACCAATTATCATCAAGGTGTTACAACATCTTCACTTTTAGCTGTGCAAAGCTCTCTCACGCTGATTTCACACCCAGCGATTGGCTTCCAGGAGCCTGTAGACTGTAGCATGTGGTTGTTGTTGGCCCTGATGTAGGTGGTAATCATAGACATGGTGTATATGTGGTTTTAAGCATAAATTAGCAGTTTCATGTTGTCAGTATCTTATGGGTTCTCTGTCGTTTTTTGCTCATCACAGGTACGACCCGCTCCCCTCGTGACAGAGAGGTGCCAGGAGTAGATTATAATTTTTTGTCAGTGGACGAGTTTCTGAAGCTTGAACAGAGCGGGACACTGCTGGAGATTGGATCTTACGAAGGTAAACATTTATATTTTACAATGTTACTTTTTCTTTTCATCGTCATAGTTTAAAAAAAGTAAAATGTTATATGTGTGTGTGTACACAGTGTTTTGAGTGTTTTTTTTTCGTCCATGCATACAAACATCAAACTCTAAAGCTTTTCTCATATAAATGCATGCAGTAGTTACTTTTATCCATTGCATAACTTGGGATTTGTCTTTTGTATCATACTAAATGTTATAAAGGTTTAGTTATGATAAACTAAGGCAGTGCTCTTAGATCAATGACAGCTCACTATAGCTGTGGATTATGGGATGGTACGTCTGGTCTATAAGGTGAAAATCTGACCTTTTGTACATAGTTGCATGATCAAATTTACTTATTTGATTAGTGACCCAGAAATAGTGCAAAAACTCAGTAGCTATCTATTTGATAATTTTTTGTCAGTGGACGAGTTTCTAAAGCTTGAACAGAGCGGGACACTGCTGGAGATTGGATCTTACGAAGGTAAACATTTATATTTTACAATGTTACTTTTTCTTTTGGTGAAAATCTGACCTTTTGTACATAGTTGCATGATCAAATTTACCCATGCATACAAACATCAAACTCTAAAGCTTTTCTCATATAAATGCATGCAGTAGTTACTTTTATCCATTGCATAACTTGGGATTTGTCTTTTGTATCATACTAAATGTTATAAAGGTTTAGTTATGATAAACTAAGGCAGTGCTCTTAGATCAATGACAGCTCACTATAGCTGTGGATTATGGGATGGTACGTCTGGTCTATAAGGTGAAAATCTGACCTTTTGTACATAGTTGCATGATCAAATTTACTTATTTGATTAGTGACCCAGAAATAGTGCAAAAACTCAGTAGTTATCTATTTGATTTCATAATTTTTTTGTTTTACATTTTTTTATTCTAAAACGATTTATTTCAAAATAAATTTTGTCAAAATTAATCTATTAATTAATATTAAGGTTTATCACTCGGCTTGGCGTGGCTGAATTCTAAATGTATTGCTCTCATTTAATGATGTGGAGTGCTTTTCTTTCAGACAGACAGCTCTGTTCATTGTGTACTCCCATTACCCTTAAACAATACAGCCTGATTGTCCAGACAACACTATTAATCTCCCTTGCATAAACTTCATGAAGACAAGCAGTCATTTTCATAATAGAGCATTTTCAAAACCCCACATCATCATGTCTTGCATTTTCCTTTAACCCTCCTGTTCTGAATGCTGGTAATATCCTCTTGTTGCCTAGGTAACTATTATGGAACACCCAAGCCACCCAGCCAGCCCCCTAGTGGGAAAGTGATTACTGGCGATGCTCTGCAAGACAGCCTTCCTGGTTCCCAGCAGTCAACCCCACGCCGCACCAAGTCCTACAATGAGATGCAAAATGCTGGAATAGTGCCTACAGAGACTGAGAATGATGATGAGGTTCCTGAAATGAACAGTAGCTTCACAGGTCAGCAGCGAGCCGATTTGTTTGCGTTTCTGTCTGGCACATGGGAGAAAGGATGAGTGATGCCTCTTTGTTGCTTTCCTTTTCCTTCACCATTACGATTCAGGGAGGAAGGGGGAAAGAGCGCCATCTGGCTGTGGTAGAGGGTTTTGTTTGTGTTAGAAAACGCCAAGATGGACTCTTCTCGTCTTTATTTATTGATCCAACAGTTATGCGCTGCCAACTTTTACACTCTGTATCAGAGTATTGAGAGTTTTGCGTTTTGTGGTGTTCTTAGAAGACATCTGTCTATGAAATAGAATGCCGCATGATGTAGCAGCTGGTTGATGAGAGGTGTTGACATCTTTGTAATCTAATAAAAAGTGGGCAGCACTAATTACAGGTTTCAACAGTTTTGTGATGCGATTTTATTGCTCGAATCACATTCAGAGATGGCAAAAGATCAATGCAAATGTCCACATTGCATTATATTATGAATGCAAATATATTCCGTTGGGTCCTGGACAACAATAAAGCACCGCCTGTTCACTTGTTAATCAACCGTTGTGCTAAAAGAAGGGTTTGAGACTTCACCAAAGACATTTTCCTCATCTGAGTAGGTAGAAGGTGTACACATCTAAAGTTCAGTTAATACAGCTGCTCAACTACAGTAACATTGAGCATTCTAAATGTCATGTTTGCTGTGCGATTAAAAAGTAGGAGTATATTTGGAAGCAGTGCTTTTGTGCAAACATGTTTTAAAAACCTTTTTGTGCTTTATCAACATGACGTAACACACTGACAGTGAATTATGTATACTCACTATTGTTAAAAATCTTTTTTTTTTTTTTTAAAAGAAGTCTCTTATGTGCACTATATATTTGATCAAAAATACATTAAAATAAGTAATATTGTTAAATAAGTTTACAATTAAATACTGTTTTTTTTTTATTATTATTTTAATATATTTTAAAATGTAATTTATTCCTGTGATGGCAAAGCTGAATTTTCAGCATCATTACTCCAGTCTTCAGTGTCACATGATCCTTCAGAAATCATTCAGCAATATGCTGATTTGATGCTTAAGTAACATTTCTTGTTGTTTCTATCAATGTTGAAAACAGTTGTGCTGCTTAATGTTTTATTTTTATTTATTTTTTTATTTAATTTTTTTTTTTTGTGGAATCCGTGATACATTTTTTCCAGGATTTTTTTAATAAACAGAAAGCACAGAATAACAGCATTTATTTGAAATAGATTTTTTTTTGTAAAGTTATAAATGTCTTTACTGTCACTTTTGATCAATTTAATGCACCCTTGCTGAATAAAAGTATTAATTTATTTAAAAAATGAAATGATAGAGACACGTTTGAGACATGTTAATAGTACAAGGGGTTAACAGCAGACTGTCTCGTCTGACAACTTGTGTATGAATCACCTGAAACGGATGTAAATACCAGTAGTTGCCTGCCCCTGATTCTACAAGCTGGTCAGTGTAAGCATTATGACGTTTTTCCTATCCATACTTCAGACTGTAGTTGCGTATTTTATTCAAGAGTATATTTGGCTATATTATAATATTTTATATTGCATGTTATGTTCAATATCCAAGTTAATTCTAGAGCCCTTGATTTAAAAGGGCAATAAGCTGTCCTATTCATACAGGTTCACGCCTTTCATTTGGCAGAGTGGTTTGAATTAAAGCAGCTAATTCAGTCAGGCGTGCCACGCAATGTAGTTGACAGTCGATTTGTTTAGATTCCTCATCTCTTCAAGAAGGTTAAGTGTTAACTGTTTACACTCTTATTGATTTGAGGTGATGTTGGTGATTTCATTTTTCAAGGCTCGAAATTGCGACCATTTTGGTCGCATATGCTCCCGAAATTTAATCTGTGCGACCTCAAAATATATTTGGGAGGTGCTCCTAACTTTTTGAAGTTGGGAGTACCAGTGCTACCAAGTAAAAAAGTTAATTTCGAGCCCTGTTTTTTATTTATTTTTTGGTGTGGGTGGGAAAGTGTCAGACAGCCTGGTGTCAGTATGCGTATTTGTGTATAGTAGAGTGTGAATAGTGTTTGATCACTCCAGAGTTTACAGGAAGTGAGAGGGAGGGGGCCTGGTGCCAATCTCCAAACCATTAGCATTAGCAAAAGTACATTGCCATATTCATTTAGGATGCATTTCTCAACCAGAGCCTCATGTTGAACTCAGAGGGTCTGTATTTGTGTTCTAATCTTCTGTGTGCATGCAGGAGACTCGAGTGAACTGGACGACCACCCCTCCGTGCAGCCCTTCGCCCGTGACCACGTTCTACCCTACGGGCTCAACAACACCTCGGCGTCAACCACGGAGAGCTCTCAGAATACACACACACACCCCGGCTATCCCACGGAAGAGGACCCTCTGGGGCCTCTGCCCGAAAACTGGGAAATGGCCTACACTGAGAACAGAGAGGTCTACTTTATCGAGTAAGAACTAACTGCTGTTTATATACTTTTATTGGACGGACATTTACAGTGGCCATAAAGCTTTTAGATTTGAAAAATACATGAATGTCTGCATAAATAATGCAAAAAATCAAACCAAGTAGTGGTTTTATTTTTATATTTCATGCTTAAGAAATATAGTTATATTGGCATAATAAAAAAAAAAAAAACGTGAAGTCAGTTTAAAAATAAATAAGAAAAAAGTTTCAATTAAAAATGTATTTAAACTAATTCAAATTATTGCTTTAAAGTAATTGCAAATATGGCTGTAATTGTAAATGTATGGAAACTGAAAATAGGGCAATAAATCAAATAGAGAAATTGAAAATGCAAAAATCAATCACTTAATTCTCATGAATTTGAATAACTGTATTTTAAAAATTTTTATTATAATTTGTATGTGTTTTTTTTTTCAACATAGATAATTGCTTGTTGATGTTGAACATGTTGATTTGTGGTTTATTTTTTGTTGTTGTAATTTCTCAAATGTTTGTCACATTTGGGCCTCCATACAGAAGTGAAAGCAGATCTAAGAAAAGTTGTAAGATCATTTGTTTGCAGATCACACTTGGTTGTGCAATCTGTCTACTATTTTTATGTATAGACTCAGACTGCACTATAAATACCTGACGTTACAGTGTGTTTCTTATTTTAAGTTATTTTGCTACTGGCAGTTTTTCAGATATCAAGACAGGAAGTATCAAACATTGCGGTATCTTTAGTATATGTTTTCCTGCCTGCTGGGATGCAGAAAAGAGACCAAAGGATGTTGTTCTGCAGGCATCTTTTAGAACAATGCCTCACTGTCTGTGTTCTGCATCTATTCTTAGCCACAACACAAAGACAACATCCTGGATAGACCCCCGATGCCTGGACAAACCTCAGAAACCCCTGGAGGAATGTGAAGATGATGGTATGAAAATGTGGTTGAGTTTTTGTCCTGTTTGCTTGTGCAAATATCAGTTTCATGGTGTGTTTTTAATTACATGCGTTCATAACGCTTGTTCATTAGAGTTTTTGTGGCATTGTGCATAAATAAGCTTTTAGTGTTGTAAATCTACAATGTAAAATTATATCTGTGTCACGATAGCAAATAAAGTTTCAAACCTGTAAATAACAGTTCATGCTCAAGCCCTCAAGTCATCCATTGTGATCTCATGAGAGCCTGTAGATGGCGCTCTTGAGCTGTCATAGCTATAACAGCCACTCTCACCTTGTGACAAATTGACTAAGGCAGCTGCTATAATGCTATAAGGAGGGTCTGGATTATATTGAATCTCCTCACATAAAAACAAATAACTCCCTTGAACCTCTGTAAACAATTTTCCTATGCAATGGAACCTGGAATGATTTCCAGAGCAGTTTTATGATTATGCAGCATATGATTTTAATTGCTCAAATCTCACACAATAATCCTGTATTAACTCAGACACAATACAGATAATTTTGCTATTAATAAATGCCACAATTTTTGCATTTTATGATTTGAAAATAATAATTTCAACTGTGTATATAATATGGTGGCATAATTATAAAGCTTTGAGCTGTAATTTTGCTTTTTTTATTAACTAACCCTCTCTGTCTCTCTGACACCCTTCCTCTCTTTTTCTCGCCCCACTTTGTGCACACCTGCTCCCCTTTTACACCCTCTCGAGAAGAAGGGGTACATACAGAGGAACTGGACAATGAGCTAGGTAGGCCACTATTCCACAGGGAAAAAAACCCATAGACACACAACCAGCATGTTTTTTGGAGTAGATCAATCCATCTGTGCTGCTTTGGAACCAGATGTTTTCTCTCAAAGCCTGAAACTGATTGAAAACCGACTTCACAATTGATCCCAGATCAGTGCAAATTGTAACGTCTACCCAGAATGCACCTGCACCGCCGTGTTTCAGTACTGCTGTCATCTAGTTCTTTGGTTTTCATTTTGGAATGACCGTAAAACACATTTCATTACTTTAAAACAAGGTTAATTTGTGTTGTCATTGGCACTGCATGATATAAAATAATCATTGTTACTATTTCTACCGCTGAAGCGTTTGCAGTTTAACTCAGGACTCTCGCAGGTGGGAGTTGTTCCGTTTTCATTATGCATGCAAATAGCTCAAGAGATCCGAAAGTATTATTTCGAGCTAACGGTGACAGTCAAATCATTGAAGAATTTGTTGCTTTAATCAGTTTCACCATCATCAGAGTCCACTATATTAGCTCACTCTGCTGTAACTGAAGGGCTGATTCGTCATTCGTGACGGATTAGGTGATGCAGGCAGTGGCCTTGAGAAGCCCTGTGTTTGTGTCCGGGCTGATTGGAAGAGCACGATCAATAGCTATTGATTTGAAAAATCGGAGCCATTAAATAGATGCCGTGAATGCAGGATGTGGGCAGTAGGTATTGAGAGTATCTGGTCGCGTGGTAGAGACCTGATCCTGTAGAGAGGTAAGATGGGATGCAAACAGATTTATGGCCAATTTGTCAGTAGAGTCGCAGTAATGATGTGGGGGAAGGACAGGACGTACTGTGTAGCAGTTGCTTTTGGTAGGCAGTTATGCTCTCTTCTTCGTTCTCTTCAATCGACATAAAAAAAAATATATATATATATAATTGAATATTTATAAATTATATTGTATTATATTATATATTATATTATTTATTATATTGTTGGTAAAATTCTAATTTCTCATTACATAAATTATTTTGAAAAGAAACTACAAAAAAGATTACATTAAGGTTCTATTAGATAACTTGATTAGTGGTCGACCGATATATCGCCAAGGCCGATAAGTTTTTTTTGTTTGGCTGATGCGTTCGTGGCGGGGCTTTTTTTATCTAATTTCAAAAACCTTGCAAATTTAGTCGAATCCAGCTGTGAGATCTTGTGAAGTGAACATGTGACCTGCATGATCGCGTGTTCTCTTCGTGACTTTCAGTCCGTGCGAATTAAATACGGACAGGAGGAGAGTTCAGCTTCATTGAGACGTGCGATCGACAAACTTTAAAATCGTGATTTCAAATTATGCTGCGCTTCATGCTTTTGCCCAATGTCATATTCATGTCATTTTCACTGTGTGCTGTATGTAAAATGAGTGTTACCTTGGCTTTATTTGAAAAAAATGTGATTCCCAATGCACACAAACTTCCCAGAATACTGAGTGCCCTGTTGGTTACAGTTTACTTCCTTTTTAATGATATTTTTATTAAATATTTGTTTATTTGTGAAAAATACTTTGTCATTTAAAGCGTAAACATGTTTATTTTACACATTTATTTTTTAATCCATTTTCAAATGATTTCAAATTTCTGAAATATTAAATAAAATACATTTAATACAATGTAATACAAATACAATTAAATTGGCCACCAGCCACCCTGCTTTCCAAGATATCGGCATTGGCTGTCAAAAAACCAATATTGGTCGACCACTAAACTTGATTAGTTAACATAAACGAATAATTTAAAATACTTCTAAAGCTTTTAATAATCTTAGTTGATGTTAATTGCAGTATTTACTAATATATTATTAAAATCAAATTGAAGTTATCTGTTATTATTATTTAATGGACCAAACATGGAACTAACATTTATTTTTATTACCTAACGTTACAGAAGATTAATAGACAAATATATTGCTCATTGTTAGTAAACGTTAGTTAAAACATTAACTAATATTAATTAATAGGACTTTATTGTAAAGTGTTAGCAATTAATAGTTGCAAAAATAATAATTGTTTAAACAGGTTTCCCCAAATACTCCCTCTTGCTGCTATTGGTCAGACAAACACATAATCCCGCCCTCAGACACTGCCATTGGTTGAGCCCGTGTTGCTATGCGATCTGCTGCTAACAGTTCAATAGGTGTGTCCTAATTCACATACTTTCCTGAGTATGCACGATTCATTTTGTAGTATGTGAGTGTAGTATTGAGTTACTGAGGATTTAAAAAAAAAAAAAAAAACCTTCAGATTCTCAGATGATTCCGACTTAAATGCTGGATGTCAAATACATTGTACAGGTGCATCTCAATAAATTAGAATGTTGTGGAAAAGTTCATTTACTTCAGTAATTCAACTCAAATCGTGAAACTTGTGTATTAAATAAATTCAATGCACAGAGACTGAAGTAGTTTAAGTCTTTGGTTATTTTAATTGTGATGATTTTGGCTCACATTTAACAAAAACCCACCAATTCACTATCTCAACAAATTAGAATATGGTGACATGCCAATCAGCTAATCAACTTTTCCATGACATTCTAATTTATTGAGATGCACCTGTATAATGTATATAGTATGTATCATCTGGGATGCAACTAATGTTTTGTAAGCTCCACAGAATTACAGTGTTTACACTTTTGCGTAAATCAACCTACAAATGGCTTCGCTATAGGGATTTTTAGGTATTTTCCCCCCCAGCCAATTATTTTAACATCTAAAAAATTACACAATTCACCTTTAGCAAGCATAGGAAGGACTTTGCGACAGCTTGTCTGTTATACATTTGCTGCGCTGTTCTATGAACTGCCATTAGCTGGGAAACCGCTATATTTCTGCTGCTCCAAAAAACGGCACCTGCTAGCAGAGAATGAATTTGCGGTTTCAATAAGCCCTTCTGCTGTTTTTATTCAGATCAATGCAAAAAATGCAAAAAAAAAAAAAACAGTTGTAAATGTGAACTGGTGGATCGACAATAAGCTAATGCATTATAAAAATATATTTTTACTGTATGTTATTTATTTAATATAATAATTAATTGATAATAATTGTTTAAATTCATATAATAGACAGTTTTGACTAATCCATTTTCTTAAAAATGGTTTAAAGGCTGAAATGCGAAGTTTATCATTTTATACAACTTTTTGTTTATGTAAAAACCTTTATCTGAACTGTAAATCATGCTTTTTACAGTTATTTAACAGATTAATATGTTAGCATAGACATTGCCCTACCCCGCTCATATGGTATTAATTTTATTTGTGCAGGTCTTAAAAAGTCTTAAATCTGATCTTAAAAATCCTGCAGATACCCATGGCAAATTTCACCTGACAAAAACACTGGTTGATTAATTATGTTAAACTCTTGAAAGATCAGGAAGGGTGAAGATATATGAGACAGAAACTGCTGAGAGAATCGTTCATCAAGTAGATTGTTATTTGTAAGTAATTAGTGTTGGATGACATTTATAGATTAATTTGACATTACATGAGTCGGCCACATTTGCTATTGGTGCTTGGGAGAGATAACGAGTTCTTGCTTTCACAAAAAATTATAAATGTGTGCCGCTTTCATTGGCCAATTAGAAACTGGCACAATATCGAAGTTTTCTCTATGGGAGGTGTTGTGATGAAGTTCCTGTGTGCTGCAGGCACTATGCTAATACAACATCTGCCTAAACAGGCATAGCCATGGTAAAGAAAGCAATATTTTCATATGCATAAAAGCACATTTCAGTGTCAAACCTGAGCCTTTCATGATTATTCTATTATTCTAGAGAAGACATGTTGTGTATCTTTTTCGCCTTTACAGTGTCACAATCAAATCAATGAATATCTTCTGTTGTTTTTGTACACTTGTCAACCTTTGCCTAAAATATTCAGAGCGGTTCGTATTTTTGTTGTTTGCCAGGTCAATAGATTTGGAAATGCCGGGGAACATGTCTGCTGTTTATGTAAATATCACAAGGAGGATTTGTCAGAGAGTTGTGTGTTTGGAGATAAATGGCAGACACAAACTTTATACTGTTATAGCGTATTCTGCATCTCTAGTCTGATGTCTCAATTAATATGGATTTCCTTGGATATTGTAGCAGTTTACGATAACGTAAAAGTTTATTACTTTGAGATGGGAATCATCCCGTCTGTTCGAAAGAATTGATATGACAGACTGTTGAAATATTGAAAATGGTGGTAGTGCTGCCACAGCAAGCAGAGTGTGCATTACTTTTCAAAAAATCTGAGCTCTGTTTATAAATTAATCTGCTTTATACCGTGGTTAACTCATGTACATGTGTTTATCTTAAACATTTTTAGTGTTTTAAGCCTTTAACGCTTTTGTGTGTAGAACACTTGATTCAGCATCAAGCTGTCGTTACTAGTTCGAATGAGTCACTCAAGGCTCTGTTACAGACTGAAAAGAATCACTTTTAACAGTAGGGGATGTTTTTATTCTGTTATTTGACATGCAAAGAAAAAAACATTTTTTCTGTTTTTTTTTTTCTTACTTTTGCTGTGGTAGACTGAATCAGTGATTAGTAAAGTGGTATGACAATATCCAGCAACTTAGAACATCTGGCAACCAATCAGAATCAAGCACTCTTCAATGCAGTTGTATAAATGTTTAAAAAAAAAAAGATAAATGATGCAGTTTGCATGATAATTATATAATATGCTCAACATGGTCATTATAGTTTTAATATGTCTAACTTGTTAGTTTGAAACCTCCTGAATTTTAATTAGTCGAAAAATCAAGACATCATTTTACAATGGACTTGATAAAAGCCTTATTAAATTAGTTATAATGAGCTGAAAATGTCTTCTGTTTTGCTCCTTTTCCAGAGCTGCCCACAGGCTGGGAGAAGATTGATGATCCAGTGTACGGGGTGTATTATGTTGAGTAAGTGACTCTTCAATATTACCTTCAAATCATCTTTAATATATGACCTCATCCCGAAACATCAAAGAAGCAACTGCCATCTTTTAGATTGGGCCTGTTCTGTTTTGGCTGTATACACCCTTTGTTACTGTTACCATTTTGAAATCTTGTTCTCTCTCTTTCCCTCCCCTTCAGAGGGACCCTTGGGTTTGTAGCGCATAAATATGAATGCATTCATATGTTTTGATGTTGTTTCAAAGCAATACCTCTGAGGCAGAAAGCCTTCCGTTTTTTTTGTCTCTGGAGATGTTTACGTATGTTTTGAGCAGTATTTGCCTAGTAAATTGCGCAGACCATTTGGAAAGTGGTCTGGATCGCAGCTGGGTGTGATCTGTATTTTTTGGTAAATGTTGTGAATGTGGTTTTATTTTTGCCTTTTGATCTGTGTGTATTGAGCTTGTCTAGTCGGGTGGAGAGATTTTGCTTTTAAGCACATAAGATGAGAGAGAATAGCACACTTTTTTTATCAATTTTAAATGAATTTTAAATGTATTCAGAGGCTTTCAGCCATAGTTTAAGCCGCTGTTATTGCCTTTTCTCTGAATTAATTCACTTTATTTCTCGTCCGCTTACCTGCTCTCCTTCTGCTCAACCTTTACCTGCCCTCTCATTCTATTTCCTGTTTCTCCCCCTGGTTCTGTTATTGACTGTGTCCTCTGCATACTCATCTTCACCTCTCTCTCTCCCTCTTTCTCCACCTCCCAGTCATATTAACAGGAAGACGCAGTATGAAAACCCAATTCTGGAGGCTAAAAGAAAGAAGCAACTGGAGCAGTCTCAGCCCGCTGAAGGTGAGCGGTATATCCAAGGTTCGTTTCAGGCCCAACATGCCGCCATTTCTTTTTTTTCTTATATGTTTGTGATTGTCCATGTTTGCCATTTAGAGTTTGTTGCTGCTTTTGGTTTTGGAATGGTGGGATTACGGTTAATCTTTTCATGGCTTAAGTTTTTTAATTATTTCATTTAGCTATTTCACTGATTAATTTCTACTGAAAACAGTGCTTTAGTTTTTTTTTAATCAATGTAATTTGAAAAAAATATTTTTTTTTTGTTAAATATATAATTGTTTTTGTTAAATATATAAATAAGGATATTACTAGTTAATAACAAGGAGAAACCAGTATTGAAGTCTACATGAAATGCCATCTGCAACCCATTTTACTTCCATAATGTTTTTATTAAATATTTAAAAAATAGCCGTTAAAGTCAAAATGAACTAATTTACTTCCTTAAAAGGATAGTTCACCCAATAATTCTGTCACCATATACTCACACTTGTGTTGTTCCAAACCTGTATAACATCTGCGGAACACAAAAGAAGATATTTTGAAGGATGTTGGTAACTAAACAGTTTTGGGTACATACTTCTCTAGTATGTACAAAAGAAAAAGAAATAAAAAGAAAGAAACTGATTCTGAAAGTCATACAAGTTTGAAACTTTACCTTTAAGAAAATGAATGGGGTCGATTATGAGCTCATGTTGACTTTAAAGGCTACTCGTTCTATAAATGGTCTAGAAAGTTGTACTGAAATGCAGGTTGTCATCCTGGGACATGTCCTTGATCTTGTTCCCAGCCAACTCAGCTGAATATTGCTTTCTTGATTCCCTAATAACTTCTTCTCCCTCAAATTCAAGTATCTCATATTCTGCCACTGATTGTGATACAGTACTGATAATAGTTTTACAACTGGAGGAAGTTAGGGCACCATAGGGGACTCTAAAGGTCCAAAGCTGGCAGCTGTACAGCCTCAGTATTAGTTTGATTAGACAGGAAATGCGACTGGCTTGAGAGACACACAAAAAAGGAAGTGCACCCTTCCCTCTTTCAGAATGGATAGAGGAGCATTCGTCAGGAGCACCGCTAGCGAGCTATGCTGCTAACCACCAAGAGACTTACAGAGAACCTGGCACCGCCCCTCCACTAGCATCCCAACTGGGGGCTAAACGTATGTGCTGCCTACTTTTTTTGTTTGTAACACAAATACATACACACCTGTGTGTGGCGTATTCCTCTGTGGACATTCACTATTCACTCACTCCTGTTCACTTTTTTCAAATCTTCCTTCCCTCAGCTCTCTGTCTCTTCCGTCCCTGTATTGTTTGAACACCTGACGATAAGCTGCTTATTTAAAGATTTAGCAAACACTCTTTTTTTAGTGGAAGATATTGCATTGTCCCTCACGCTATTTGCCATTTCTCTCTGATGTCTTCATGTGGGCACTCGTTCAGTTTCTGTGGTGCTTTCTATAATGTCAGATACAAAAGATGCATTATAGAGAAATGCTGTCATTTCACAAGATTGTATCTGTAATGATTTGACGCATGTAAATCCAGCCATGGCTTATGCTCTAAAAAAAAAAAAGACCTTGGACCTTAAATTTATACACACACACATTTAGGATTATATACAATGGACAAGAGTCCATATTGAAAGTCTGGGATTAAAAAAAATCTATGCATTATTTCTGTTCTAAGGCGTTCTGAAATTAATATTTTTTTCACTCAAATTTGGTATGGTCACAATATAATCTGTAATGAACAATTGGTATTAAATTAGAAAATAGAAATATACAAATTTTTCACTAGTGGTCTCAGACTTTTGGACCCCATTGTATATTCATTTTGTGTATATGTGTGCATTTAGATTTTATTCCGTTACGGACAGCTCTGTTTCTCTGTCTGTCACGTTTTCCCTCTTGCATACATATATATCTTAATCATGTCCAGTCATTTGCATTCAGTGTACAGTGTGTCTTTCTTCTCAGGGTATCTCTGCAGTTTTCTCTGATCCTTCTGTCATGACGGACCATGATGAACAGATCATACATCATCTGTCTAGCCAATCACATTCTTCTGTGCTTCTGTGCTTGCTCCTCCATTCTTTCCTCTCATTCTAATTTACTAACAGCACTTTTGTTCTGATCTAGGACTGATTGCCAGCTGATGCATCTACTAACATTCATTTGCCATTTTGCTGTAAATCTATGATAATGCACAGCACAGTTATTTCACAAAATTATTCTCACAATTACACGTTGGTAATTTCCTTACAGCAATTCTAACTAAAAAATAAAGGAAGGTTTGTCTTCGATGTTGACATGACAGATTAAAATTTTAAATGTTTGAAGCTTATTTAGATTATGTAGATTGTATACTGTAAAATCTATAATGTGTTAAGATGGATGGATGGATAGACAGATACTGGCAGCAATAGATGGATGGATAGAGAGAGAAAGAGAGAGAGACAGACAGTCAAATTGATAGATTTAGGTCACGTAGTACAAACAGTTTACAGACAGATAGACAGTCAGTTAGTAGAAAGACAGATAGACAGACATGTACAGACAGATAAACAGTCCATTAGTTAGTAGACAGAAAGACAGACAGACAGTTTACAGACTGACAAACGGTCACTTGGTAGATAGGTAGACAAACAGGCAGACCTAAACAAAATATGCTGCTTTTATCAAGCCAACTTAATAACAGTGGTTGGTAAAGTTAACTTTGTTGCACGGCTTCTTCTTGAAACTCAAAGTGTTCTTAAGATTTGCTGTGCTGTAATACAGAGGTATCCATAATCATCTCATACAGAGGGGCCAACAGATTTACTTTCACATATTCCCATAGCTCACAAATAGCGCAATGCTTTTCTTACTGCAGGAGGGAAGCCATTTTTCACAAGAAACCCTGCAGAACTGAAGGGGACATTCATTAACACCAAGCTGAAGAAGAGTAGGCGTGGGTTTGGCTTCACCGTAGTAGGAGGAGACGAACCAGATGAGTTCCTGCAGATTAAGAGTCTGGTGCTTGATGGACCAGCTGCCCTGGATGGAAAGATGGAAACAGGTACAACTGAAAACTGTGGTCACATAACACATCTTTGAGCTGTAGTCTTTGTTCTTGGGCCAACACATGCTTTGTTTCCACAGGTGACGTTATCGTGAGTGTGAACGACACTTGCGTGTTGGGTTACACACATGCCCAGGTTGTGAAGATCTTCCAGTCCATCCCTATCGGCTCTATGGTCGACCTTGAACTTTGCCGTGGCTACCCCTTACCCTTTGACCCTGATGACCCCAACACCAGCCTGGTGACTTCTGTGGCCATTCTGGACAAGGAGCCCATCATCGTCAATGGAAAAGAAAGCTACGACTCGCCATCCAGCCACGGGAGCGAAACTACAGGTGGTGGCGGTAGTTTGAATGGCTCCAGTGACCCACCTCGCCCCCACAGCCCTTCAGCAGAGGTGGCTTCTAATGGCTCTCATGGTTATCCCAGTGATGTGGTGACACTGGCGTCTTCAATCGCAACCCAGCCGGAGCTCATTACTGTTCACATGGAGAAGGGTGACAAAGGATTTGGCTTCACAATAGCAGACAGCCCGTCTGGGGGAGGCCAGCGAGTGAAGCAGATAGTGGATTACCCACGATGCAGAGGTCTGAGGGAGGGAGACATCATCATGGAGGTTAACAAGAGGAACATGCAGAACCTGACACACAATCAGGTGGTCGATCTGCTCAGCAAGTGCCCCAAGGGCAGTGAGGTGACCATGCTGGTGCAAAGAGGTGAGCTCACAAGGAAATCATGCTTTAAAAATGGAGAAAAAGCGAGAAAAGATCACAAGCATTAATTTATGGCATCATTAGACTGCACTGATATTAAAATTCTGACCGATACCATTAAGCATAAATTACTTTTATGTTATGGCTGATAACCAATAAATAGTCGATATTAAAATTCAATAATATTTTGTCTAAAAAATAAAAATAAAAACACATTAAAAAAAAGAAAAACTCAATTGCCAAATAACAATCTGGTACTAATACACTACTGTTCAAAAGTTTGGGATCGTGAAGATTTTTACAAATGTTTCTTATGCTCATCAAGACTGCATTTGTTTGATCAAAAATACAGTAAAAACAGTAATATTGTGAAATAATATGACTATTTAAAATAACCGTTGTCTTTAATATAAATTTTCAGAAGCCATTATTCCAGCCTTCAGTGTCATTCGATCCTTCGGAAATCATTCTAATATGCTGATTTGATGATTTTGATATTAAAAACAGTTGTGCTGCTTTGTGGAATCTACACTCTAAAAAATGCTGGGTTGTTTCAACCCAACTTTGGGTCAAATATGGACTAACCCAACTTTTGGGTTAAAAATGTAATGTAAAAATTTAACCCAACGCTTGGGTTAGTCTATATTTGACCCAAAGTTGGGTTGAAACAACCCAGCATTTTTTTTAGAGTGTACACATAATTTTTTTTTTGCGGAATAGAGTTCAAAAGAACAGCATTAAAAAAACTTTTTTTTAATATAATAACATTATAAATGTCTTCACTGTCACATTTGATCAATGCATCTTTGCTGAATAAAAGTATTAAAAAATGTAAAGTATTTAAAAAAAATCCTACTGACCCCATTTTGTTATCCAAGTTGTATCCTATTTTAGATTTTCCCACTTCTAAACATCACATAAAACCATTGTGTCTGCTGTTTCCTGTTTAAGTGGGTGCTTTTTGGCCCTTTTTGATGACATATTTCTGCTTTTATAAATTGTGTAAGCTTCCTTTCTCACTTTGTCACTCTGCTCTTGTTTTCTTCTGCGTTCCAAACCTGAGAATGTGAACAGGGTCCTGCAATGTGGACCTGACTTTATGCAGATTTTTAAAAGTCTTGCTACTCGAGTGTAGAGAAGGAAATATATGTAAAATCCACCACAAACAAGGGAAGAATGAGGGAAGAGGCTGTTCAGTTAGGCCCAATCCCAATTCTATTTTATACCCCTTCCCCTTCCCCTTAGTGTTAAGTTACTGAATGAGAGCTCGGGCACTACAGATGAAGAGAGAATGACAGGAAAGTGTCCAGACAGAGATAGTTTCAGGTGAGAGGTCTGTGCCGATCAGGAATATGAAGCCTGTGACGATGACTTTTCCCTTGAGGGATGCCAAAATAAGCTGTCTGTTAACCCCCATCTGACACGTCCACACAGCTTTCTCTCTTTGTCTTGAA